>NC_089586.1:41092599-41426912 GCF_019320115.1 Miscanthus floridulus | reverse complement strand
ATTATCAAGTATAGACGATGAGCAATTCATGGGTGATCAAGAGTACTACTTTGACGAGCAGGATCACCAGAAACACTTTGTTCAAGACAAGTATAACATGGAATTATCATTGTTTCTTATCAACTTTAATACATTTAATTCATATTTGCATGTGTCACCTTGATAGGGATTCCCTAGAATTGAACTTATACCTTATCTCCTATAGGATATGCATTGGTTAGCTTTGCTAGTGCTCAACTAAACCATGATCTTGTAAACTTGACTAATGGTATATGTAATAAACATTAAAATATGACTTTTTAGCAACTTGAAAACAGGGGGCTGGAGTGTTTAGCTACTTTCTAGATACTTTAGATTCCTCTCTCTAAGGACTTATTTGTTAGTGATTATCCAGGACTAACAGTACAACTATGAGGGCCACATGGCTTTGGCTTTAGCTTAGTATGAGGATATTTTCTAGCTTGTTAGTGGTTACCTTTATGGTGTAAGAATGTCTTGATGAATCGGGTATAGGACAACCTCTACTCTCATGTGTATAGACGTGATAGAATTATGCCATTCGACATGGGGGTTCCTATATCTGTTTACCGAGTGAATCTAATGGCCCTAACTTATTAGATGAACCTTTGAAATGCTTTATAGTGAACCCTGCTTGCTCACCTTAGAAGTGTTTTGGAAGTAATTAACCCAGGCATATGAGTATCATGACTCACAGTGAAAGTGTACAACCTCTGCAGAGTGTAAAACTAGTATATCAGCCGTGCTCATGGTCACGAGCGGCCTTAGAACCCTTATGGAATAGATGATCACTAAGAATTATCTGTTTATGCTATTCATTATTCATGTTTACATTGATCATGTGTTTACTATGAGATTAAAACAACTTGTTGCTACTCATATATTAAAATTGTGACAATTAAAAGCTAAATGTTGTTAAACCTATGTCAAGCCTTTTGAGCCTCATGAACCCCATGTTACATTTGTTGAGTACGACATGTACTTACGCTTGTTTATTTTCATTATTTGGATAAAAATCCTGGATGGGTAACAGATGGCTATGGTAATGATGACTTTCCTGAGGATTATTAGACTTGTGGTTAACCAGTTAATGTCCCTATGATATAGAGCTTCCGCAAGATATTTTTCTTTATACTTTCGCTACATTTATGTGAAGACTCTGTCTTATTATACGTGATATAATAAACACTTGTGATGATACTATCTATAATTTATTGACTTATGTGTGTGACTGATCTCTGGGCACACATAAGATTATGCATCCTATTTTATTCTTAAAACTAGGTGTGACACTCTGTCACGCTTTGTCTTCACGTGTATTTTTTGAATTTCTAGGTATGGTCTTCCACGCCCGAATGATTGATGTTGCAAACATCAATCCAAGAATTCTCGCATGTAGTTTTTTTTAAAATTTTTGGTTCTATTAACAAGCATATCATAGAGCTTGTTAATAGAACCAAAAAATTTAAAACAACCTAAAGATTACATAAGCTATGAAAATAATAGAGGGATGACTAGTATTAGGTTTGTAGATTATAAATTACAAAGTTTAGATAATTTAGAAGCATCCAGTTCAGAGTCAAAATTAGAAGAAAATAGAAGGCATATCGTATGTGAATTTATGGAAAATTAGATATAGACAATGAAATAAAACATTATGAACAAAAGTTAAGCAAAATTTATAATGAATACAATACCTCTATGATATGCCAATGGTCTGCTACAAGAGAAAAGGAACTTTACTTTAGATGAGAGTTATATAGACTTAACAACATCAAGAAAGATAGAGAGTTAAATAATAATAAATGCAACATCCCGATAAAGAAAAATGAATCTGTATCAAAGCTAATAGAAAATAAGGTAAGAGAAGCCCAAAAAGAATTAGAATATAGCAAAGATAAGATAAAAGACAGAAGATAATGATATAAGCGAACAAGAGTAATGAGAAATAAATAATAAGTTTTTGCTAGAAAGCTATGAAGAAGAAGATGAAGATACAATTGAGATATATAGTAATAACTCAGTAACTCTAATAAACTCCTTAGAAAATAAAGAGTTGCATAAAAATAATGCTATAGAAGCAATGGAAATAGATCCAAGTTCATAAAAAAGAAGACGAGGTCCAGAAATAAAGATAGGAGAAAAAGAGAGACCATCTGGAAAACCAGAAACTTGGCCACCCCAAAAAGAAGAACCTGCATATAGATATATACCTGGACAATATAAGCATAAGGGTTCAAAAAGAAGAGAATTTGAAAAGATGGTTTAATTTTAGAATTATAGAAGTGATGGTGTTATATTAAATTTAGCAGCACATGATCCTATAGATTGGTCAAATATAATTAGCATATGGAAAGAATTGATAGTCCAAAAGTATATACAAAATCAGCATAATATTAGAAATACAGTAGAAGATATGATTACATATTTAGAGATATTTTTAGGAAAATCAAAGTTTTATGGGAACAGTGGGCAGAAGCTTTCCCTAATCATCATAAACAATTAAAAAGGGCTGGTAGTAACACATATAATTTTGCAAATATTATATCAAGCTTTGTAATAGGTGAAGATCCTGAATTTGGATATACTGTTTTACAAAATGGAAGATTAATGGAAATAAAAAAATTGTCACTAATGAGTTGGAAAGGAATAAAAGAATTTTCTCAACACTATTTGTATAACTCTACGTCTACCAAGCAAGGCTATAACCAAGGTATAGTTGAAAGATATTTTAATAAATTGTCAGATCTTTTAGGTTCTATGATATTTGAAGAATATATGAGGAAAATAAAGTATAATTAGAAGAAGAAGTAATTCTAGAGGAAAAATGGAACAAATATTTAAATAATACTCCACAAGAGTTCCTCATTCCTAGATTAAGTTTTAAGACTGAACAAATTTTGTCATACTTTACTCGAGATATTATAGATCTAATTTGGAAGAAATATGCTGAAAGGCATTACAAAACCTTTCATGATATACAAAATTATTTCACGAAGATATATCAAGGGAAAGAAAGACATATAGGAATAATTGTTAATGCAAATATTTTTCCCTTACTCCATCTTGATGATAAATTTATTGTCAAGCCTCATAAAAAATTCTAAATACTGAAGGCTGATATAAATTTAAAATATTTCAGAAGCATACAAAGAAATACCGGTGACGATATCTCTCTACAAACTATTATTGATCATGGGTTAGTCCATGATATATATGGTACACTTGAAGAAATTTTCCAATCAGACCTTGAAATAACTATCAAAGAAGCTTGTAAGAAATTAGCATGTATTCAAGGGAGATACAAAATTAAGTTTTGTTCCAATCCACCAAAATTTACACAACCAATAAGACCAGCATGCCATGATATATATCACAAAGGGATCATACAAATTTCCTACTACATGGACTTCAGACTCATGACAAAATTATGAAGAGTTGTTCGTAAAAGACACAAACCATGATAATTGGAGAATTTTTAGTGAAGCAAAAGAATTAGAAGAAAATACCAAATTTGATCCTGAATATTATATGATGTACCAAAATAAAATAATAAAAGTATTCTTGCTTGAATACTATGGAAAATATAGTATAACACAAAGAGAAGTTAAAAGACTAATAAACTCTAGCTATGGCAAAGAATGTCAACTACAAAAAAATATCGTGAACTGTTGTCCTGGTATGAAATATGGCAACTTGAAGATGTAGACAACGAAGAAAATATTAAGGATTAATAAGAAGAGTCAATACACCCTCAGTTCAATAATAATATATATGTTTCATACAAGAAATATATATAACCCAACCATTGTAAATATGTATTGACATTATCGTAAATTAGCTGACTACTGAATATACTCTCTCCTCTCTCTCCTATATATATATATATATATTACACCTGGGTGCATTCTATATAGAGCATGCACCCAGGACAAACTGACCGACGCGCGCGCCCATCTGGTCCAGCCCGCACGCGCCCGAGGCTGCCTTGCTCGCACCACCTGGTCCGCATGCCCACACCACCTGGTCCGCACGCGGCACGCTCCAGCAAACCGCCTCCACTCCCTCTGTTCAGTTTCCGTTGCTCTTTTCCTCGCGAGGAACCGCCGTCGCTCCGCCGAGAGAAAACCGCCCCCATTGCTCCGCTGAGAAAACCGCCCCCACTCGCCCTTCATTTTTGTCGCTGCTCCCCCACCCCGTACTCCCCCACACCCCCGCGCTCTCCATTTGCCGCTTCGCGTGCTGCGGTTTTCCGCTCTCCATTTGCCGCTCTTCGGATTTCTGGACCTAGGGTTCGAGCGTCGCTGTGTTGAGGCGCTCAAATTCGAATCCGCCGCTTTTTATCCCGATGTAAGTCATCCCCATTCCCTATCCCTACTTAATTTTGAATTGAATTCATTTTAACTGGCTATTACGCTCGTTTGTAATCGGCTTTTATTGTTTGTTTGCAATTTAGAGGATCCATGGGGCAATTGCAATTGTAACCATATTTGTACTTAATTTTGTAATTTTTGCAATGACTTGTGTAACTAGCCTATTTGTCCTTATGTTTGCAACTGGTAGGGTGTTGTAGTTGTAAATGGTCGACAATTCATATGAAATTCAACTGATTTTGTAACTATTGCTGCAACTCACTTAATCTGAAGGTGCATCTCTAGTGTTTTATCAGTTGCAATTGGTTGACAATGCTGGTTTGTTCATTTCTGGGTTCTAATATGTAGAGGATACTGTTCGATTTTTGTTTTGTTTTGATCTATGGCTCATGGGCTCAAAATGACACCATTTTTTCATGGGTTCTAATATATGCATGAATTGGGACTTTTTTGTTTTCGATAACCTTATAAATGTTGATGGACATAGTACATATGTCGGACTCAAAACCTTTCATGTTTTGCTCTTGATGACTTGTGTAACTAGCTTCTAACCTTAGTTGTAACTGGGAGGGTGTTCTAGTTGTAATTTGTTGACAATTCATGTGAAACTAAACTGAAATTGTAACTGTTGCTACATCCGGCTTTTTCAATCTTTTTTGAAGGTGCAAGTGTAGTGTTTTATTGGTTGCAAATGGTTAACAGTGCAATTTTATGTTTTATTCTCTTTTTTTGTGCAACTGGCTTTTTTCTGATGTGTATTTTTTTCAATGGCAGTGGTTATAATGAATTCAGAAGGGAATGTATCAGGTTCCCAGGGCAGTGACCCTCCCCGGCGTTCCTCCCATGTTGCTTCGCATGAACAGAATGTATCAGGTGCTTAGGGCAGTGACCCCCCGACGTTCCCCCCGTTTTGCTCCGCCGGAGCCGAAAAGGCTGAATGTATACAAGTCAAAGGGCAGGAAGAAGAGATTAAGGCTCCCCAGTCCACCCCGACCTGATGTTGAGAGTGAAGTGCATGAACTACAGGAAAGAGAGCAAGATCCTAATTTTGATCCTGGCACTGATGGTGACACAGGGAGTGAACAACATGGAGAGGATGATGCCGAGGTTGGCGGCGATGGTGACACTAGTGCTGATGGTGATGGGGATGCAGTGAATGTAGCCAATAAGAAGAGGCCCCGTAAGCAGCCTCCTGCAATTCGTTGCTCTCCTTCAAAATTTCATGAACTTCTCAAAGCTCTCCCTGCTGACCTCGAAGATATAGTAAAGGCAAGGGGTTTTGGTGGATTGTTGGGATTCAAACCAACCTACCTAGATAGGAAGTTGCTCACCTGGCTTATGTTGAGGCTTAACTGAGAAACAATGAAATTAGAGCTTAGTGGTGGTAAAGTGATTGATGTTAATGAGCACACTGTTTGGTGTCTGTTCTAGATACCCAAAGTTGGCGGTGACCCACCTTATATGTCTGACGCTGAAGCTCGTGTTAGGTGGAATGAGTTGGGAGAACAAATCTGTCCCAGTACATACAAAAGGCTGGGTATTAGGATTGCGGATATTGTGGATGGACTGAAGAGCAAGAAGCTCACGGGGGATTTGGGTCTCAGGACATTTTTTATGGCTGTATTCCAGTCTCTACTTTTCTCAAACACTGATAGTTGCATCAGGCTTGAGGATATTATATATAATGAGGATCTGGACAACATTGGCAAGATTAATTGGTGCAAAGCAGTAGTGGAGAACCTTAGCAAAGCTGCATGTTTGTATAAAAAGGATTTTGCAGTGAAGGGCGTCCATGCACCTCTCACAGGATGCGGTATTTTTCTTATGGTAAGTTTTTGTTGCATTTACTGGCTTTTGTGACACTAGTAGTTTTCCCCTGGTTGTGTAGTAGTTTCTCCAAAAACACACATTTTGTTCATGGCAAGAGTTGCAAATGGGGTCATGGCACAGTAGTAATTGTGTTGTAGTTTTGTTGTAATTGGGTCATGTTTCCAGTAGCAATTGGTCTCCTGTTGATCTTTTCTTATCTAGCATTCTTTATATTTTTGACTTGTAATTTTCTGCAGTAGCTTTTGTTGCATTTACTGGCTTGTTACACTAGTAGTATTTTTTTCTGGCTGTGCATTTAGTTTCTCAAGAGTTGCTAGTGGGGGTCATGGCACCATAGCAACTGTGTAGTAGTTTTTGTTGCAATTGGGTCATGTCTCCAGTAGCGTTTGGTCTACTGTTGTTTTATTTTTGTCTATCATCCCTTGTATTTTTGACTAGTATTTTTCTGTAGTAGTTTCCGTTGCATTTTTACTGGCTTGTTATACTAGTAGTAATTCTCTGGCTGTGTAGTAGTTTCTCCAAAACACACATTTTGTTCATGGGGCAAGAATTTGGAACTGGGGTCATGGCACCAGTATCAACTGTTTAGTAGTTTTCTGTTGCAATTGGTTCATGTCTCCAGTAGTAATTGAATTGTTCATGTCATCAGTAGCAATGGTGTAGTAGTTTTCTATTGCAATTGGGTCATGTCTTCAGTAGTAATTGGTGTCCTGTGTGTGTTTTTGTTTTGTCTTTTTTATACATGCAGATGCTATACGTCGATCACTTGCAGCATGGGCTATAGGTAGACTTGTTCGTGCTCCCCCGATGTGCTATTTTGGATAGCAAAATTATCGACAGAATTACAACATTGGATCGCAGGGGAGATGTTCCAGAAGATGCTATTGAATATGGCAACCTTAGGGTAAGATGCTGATAATCTGTTTTTTTTGCATGTTTTTTTATCCAGTATGTGATTTTATGTTTTGGATAACCAGTTTCATTTTTTTTGTTTTTTAAAAACCTGCAGTTGAGAAGCATCGCCGCCACATGTTATACACCCCCGCTTTTGTCCTAGCTGCTCCCGCTATTGCTGCCCCTCGCCCTGTTCTTGCTCTTGAGGGAGCTTCTTATGCTACTGGTACCTCAGCGGACGTGGCTGGCACACATCATCCCCCTAGCGGGCATGCTGCCATGGAGCTTCAACCTCCTGTTCTACACCAATACCCGAGCTTCCATACTGCTTTTGGCCAGAGCATTGCTGATGTAGTTGGAAGAAGTAGGAAGTCAGAGGCGCTTAAGATATTGAAGGCTTTTGATGACAGTACTGCCTAGGCCCAGACCTACGCGACCAAGGCTGCTCAGTACATTACTATGGCCAATGATCTAATGGCAAAAAGTCATCACGAGTGCTTCAGTGCTATTCAGAAGCTTCTTGCTGATTCCCATGCTGGTAGGGAAGCTGCTAATGAGTGTAGGAGGGGAAAGAGGAGGAAGAAGAGTAAATCTGGAGCACCAGGTAGTTTGTTGCAATTTTCAACATATTCACATTGCAATTACTAACATATATATATGTGTTGCAATTGTGTGTCATACCAGTTTTGAAATTTTTATTATCAGTTTGTTTGCAAGACTAACAAAATTTTGGGTATGCAGCAGTAGCTAAATCAGCTATTGATGAAGATCAACGCAAAGCAGTAGGTGACGAAGATGTTCTAGAAGAAGAAAATGTTGGAGCAAATTCTGGAGGAGGTACTTTTGTTGCATTTTGTCTTTGTTTCATTTTTCAATTACCACATTATCTATGTTGCAATTGGGGGGCAGGGGGGCCAACAAGCTTACGTGGGGTGTCTATTTGTTTGGTATGCAGGAGGAGAGACTAGCGGAGGACATATTCCAGATGTTGAACCACCACTAGGTTCTCTTTTTTTGTTGCATTTTTGTCTTTTTGTTTTCATGTTGCAATTACAGCCATTATCTGTGTTGCAATTGGGGTGCAGGTGGGCCAACAAGCTTACGTTGGGTGTCTATTTTTTTGTATGAAGGAGGAGAAACTAGTGGAGCTGGATTTGGCCAAGATGATTTTCATGAAGAAGAATTCGATGGAGATGGATTTGGCCAAGGATGTGATTCAGACCATGATATTGGCCAAGGACCTGAAGGCGGAGATGGAGATGGCCAAGAAGGTGCTGGAAAAGGACTTGAAGGCGGAGACCGAGATGGCCAAGAAGGTGCTGAAAAAGAATCTGAGAAAGGACTTGAAGGCGGAGACCGAGATGGCCAAGAAGGTGCTGACAAAGAATCTGGTGCAGGAGGAGAGAGCAAAAAAGATGCTGGAGAAGGTGGAAATATTGGATGTAATCCTCGAATACTTATGTTGGAATGGACGAAATCACCATGTAATTTTTTTGTTATTCTTTTTCATATTTTTTTGTAATGACCACTAGTATTTTTCTTCCTATGTAGTACTGGGTCATGGCACCAGTAGCAACTGTGCCGTAGTTTCTGTTGCAATTGGGTCATGTCTCCAGTAGCAATTTTTGGTCTCCTGTGTTTTGTCTTTTTGTTTTTTATACATGCAGATGCTATACGCCGATCTCTAGCAGCATGGGTACAGTTATAAGTGTTTTTATCTAGCATCCTTTGTATTTTTGACTAGTATTTTTTCTGTAGTAGTTTTTTGTTGCATTTTTTTATTGCCTTTTTTTGTTACACTAGTAGTATTTCTTCAAACACACATTTGTTCATGGTAAGAGTTGCAAATGTGGGTCATGGCACCAGTAGCAACTTTTGTAGTAGTTTCTGTTGCAATTGGGGTCTGGCACCAGTAGCAACTGTGCAGTAGTTTCTGTTGCAATTGGGGTCATGTCTCCAGTAGAATATGCATTTGCAATGTGGTAGGGTCCTACAACCTTAATTATTCCAGCTTATATTTTCCTTTTTTTCAAAGTTACAGATCCTCATTCTCAAATTCGTGAACCAGTTAACACTGAGTCAAGCAGCGGGAATGTTGATGCCCAGTCATCTCAGATTAGCCCCCCACACACGCCGCCAACACCTAGCAGCAATGTTGATGACCAGGAGAAAGGCATATCAAGTAATTCTTTTATATGAATCTCCCTCTTTTTTTTGGCTGTATTCATTATGAGTTTTTTCTTCCGTTTTGCCATGTTAATTCTTATATACTTTTCTTTTTCATTTACCCCTAGCACCGCTTCCATTGCATGGTCCTTCGAAGGGGTTGGAGTCCATAATTAATCAGCTGGAAACATCTATGCTTGGTGATCCCTCCACTGACCAGGTGACATGATGATCACTTCATAGTGTAGTAATTCTTGTAGCATCAATATTGTAATTGGATTGTCTTATTGGTTGCAATTTGTATTCCATAGAACATAACCAGTGAGATTGGAGGTGCATCCAGGCAACCACAACCACAGCCTGCCAATCCTAAAGTTGAGACACCGAGAAAGGATGCATCTGATCACATGGAGGATCCCTTGACAACCTCAAGCACCGGCCGCAAAGTTAGCAAATCTGCTGTAAGCTATTTATGACACAAACACAAACACAATTATTTTTTTATGCAGGCAGCTTTTTTTTTCTCATGTCTGTTTGCATATATATAGTTTTTTTCTAATAGTTTGCAGCTCACTATAATTTTCCATTTTTTTCCAAGCCTCTTCGTGGTGGTCGTAAGAAAGCGAAAGCTGTTTGGGCACCTGCCGGGAACAAGAGGTCTCTTGCTCGTACGAAGAAAGAGCAGGAAGCGCGCCGCGCTCAACATAAGAAATATCTGTGTCAGATGCGCGAAGAAGCCAATGTAGAGATTGCCATGTTGAAGAGCAGTGTCGTTGGTGAGGAAGGGCCCAGCGGAGCTGCATCTGTTGCATCTTTTCTAGATGATTCAATTGAAGACATAAATTGCTTAACCCCACCTATCTGGTTGTCTCAAGAGGAATGTGAACAAGGATCACAAGACTTCAATCAGTTCCAAAAGATGATCTTCAAACATGTGGGAGAGCGGTTGAAGAAGAAGCCAAGGAAGTACATATCTCCTTTTCTAATTCCCAACAATCGCCCGAAAGTACCATTGGCAAAGGCTCTAGCTCTGAGGATCAAGATCATGTCTGATGAGAAGCTAAGAGAGTAATCACCCACATATCATTGTTGCAAACGACATACATCAGTGTTGCAATTAGCTTCCTATCTTCTGTTTTTTTGATTTTTTTGTAACATATTCTGTTTCTGCCCTCTACACAGGATGGCTCTGATTGATTTCAGCATCTTTTGCTCTTTTGACGGCAATGATCTACTTACCAGTTTTGCGGATGACAAAGATGGTGACTATTCTGTTCTAGATTTCACTGTTCATTGTCTCCGTTATGATGATATTGTCCACAAGGAAAATTCAATCGGATATAGACTGTTCCTCACCATCGGCTTCTATGTGAGTTTTTACTGAACCCCCATACACACTTTTCTTTTTTGCACATTAGCTGCTATTTTAATCTTCGCATATTTTGTTTTCTCCAGCACCTGGTAAATGGCATTAACAGCATCTACACAGATGATGGAAAAACTGATACTCAAGAATTCACTGTATTAAGATAGCACCTTGAGAATGAAGTCCAGCAAAGCTGGTTAGTATCTGATTATTTGTTTGGTTTTGCTTTTCTCTCTCTTTTTTAATGATTTTTGGAACTAGCCACAACTGATGCATCATACTCAACTGATGTGTAATTAACCAGCAAAGTAGTCCCACTGCAAATGTTAATTAACCAGGTTGCAATTGTGTCACATCCCATGTTGCAAACGGTGTACAGTAGGTGTAGACAGCAACTATTTTTTGTTTACTCAACTGATGCATCATACTCAACATACGCATGCAAATATTTATTCCAGTATGTGTTGGGAAGCATTATTTTGTTTACTGCATCAATCAAATTCACAATCGGATCGATATCCTAGACTCAATTGACTATTTTTGGGTGGACACTAGCCCTGCATCACGCCACGAGCCCATTTTTGAGAAGATCCCCATCATAAGTGCTGTATTCTAGAAGGTCAGCAAGAAAAAATTCCCTCAAATTGAGAAATGGAGCAGGCCATTCGTTGAGGTCCCAAAACAAGGCGGGCCCAGTGATTGCATGTTTTCCTTTGGAAATATATGGAATTTTGGGATGGCGAGAAGCTGAACATTGACATCAATCCAGTGAGCATTTCCTTCTTTTTTTGCCCCCACATTTTCTTTGTGTTCAAATGTATATATGATCTGCATGTTCTACTATCATTTTCAACAGTCTCAAATGTTCTTTTTTTCTTTCTTCTTCACTGTGTTTTTAGTTCAAGGGCATGATATACAGGGTAGAGCTCATGCACTATTTGGTGTTTCATCCACAGAACCAGGCTGACCTACCTGACGAACTAGATGTTTATAGGATTGGCGGAAGGAAGATACTTTGGGATGCCGAGCAATGATGTTTATAGGGTAGAGCTCATGCCATGTTGTTTTTGTTTTGTGTCATTGATGTTTATCAGCATCATGCACATTGTGTTTTTTAGTACGATGATATTTGTGTATGTTTACACTGTTTGAAAACTTTGTGTCATAACTTGCAACTCCTCGAGCACTCATGTTGTAACTGGTTCAAAGACTTGTTTGTAAATTGCAACTCCTCCCTGATGACATCAAAATGATGCAGCAAATTTGTTATTAATAACAAGGTTGCATATGTGTCATAACTTGCAATGCTTTTGTGCATATGTTGTACATAATCGTTATATTTCTTCGTATTTATTTAAGCTGTACTATACCGTGTCCCATCGTTTTGCTTACGAATGCATACAACTCGATCAATTAACCAGAAAACTTAGTGGAGGCTGGAATTGGTTGTCATACTAAGATAATTAACCAGGTTGCAATTAACTATGTTGCAATTCGTAATTAACCAGGTTCCAATTGCGTCACATATCATGTTGCAAATGGTGTACAATAGGTGTGCAATTTTGTATTAACCTGAGACTTTTTGCCATCATTCTCATTCTATTTTTTGCTTTTCCCAGAATTGGTTCTTAAATTAAGAATTAACCAGGTTTGTAGTTAATCAGGTTGCAAATGGTAATTAACTTGATTGCAACTGCGTCACACCCATGTTGCAAACGGTGTACAATAGGTGTAGAGAGCAACTATTTTTTGCCAGCATTCTCATTATATTTGATGTTTTCCAGAAACAGCAACTAGCAAGTATTCAATAACAAACAAGCATGTGTTTCAAAGATGTAATCATATAGTTTTTAATTTATACACATGTAACCTATAATTTGTAGAGGTTATAATCTACACATGCCACACTATGTGTTTTTACAGCAAGAAAACACAAAGGACTTTTTTGTTTTTTTGGTCCAGCACTTTTTACTTGTTGTAGTTCACACGCGGAGCTCTCCCCCCACGACCTCTGGTTGCTGAACCTCTTCCTCCTCCAGCCCCTCTGCGCGTAGAGCTGCTTGGTTGTGTTTTAGCAACTTCAGCAACATCTACATCACTTTCTTCATGCAGATCCCTCACTATCTTTGGCCGCCCTCTTTTCCTTGGAGGCCCAGCATTTGCTTTAGCACTCTTTTCGTGGAGACGCATTTCTGTTGCCTTGCTTCGATCGGGGTTTATTGGACATGTCGTGACGTAATGTGAACCCCGGACCCCACACCCGCTGCATTCCTTGTTACCATAGTTTTCTTTGTCATATGTGCTGAACGGGATACCATCACGTGGAGGCTCAACTTCATTTTTCCTTTTCTTCCCTCTGCCTTTTGTGCGTGCTACAGGGGGCTCAATCAGCAACAATCCATCATGCAACAGCGCTGATGATGGCTGCGATCCAGCGCTACCATTATCAGGTTGTGTTGTTGTCACCACTGATCTAGTTGCCGACGGCCCACTGCCAAGCGACCCATTAGCTGTGGTGTCATCATTAGCAGGGTGTGCTGTTGTCGCCACTGATTCAGTTGCTGACGGCCCACTACTTGGCGACCCATTCTCCATGCTTCTTGGAAACATTTCAATTCCTGGGATGATCTTGTCCAGCTGCCTATTTGTCTCTTGACAAGCATGATCTGACCTACTTCCTGCCCTTCCGAGCTTCATCAACTTAGGTAGCAAGCTGGACATCCGGGTCTGTTCTTGGCTTGCTGCTAGACCAATTAGCACGCCGTCATGCCTATCCCACGTAACTTCTTGCCTCGCACTACGAGTGTACCTTTTCCGGATGTACTTCTCTGGGATTTTCCTGACCTGTAGGTGGGTGAAGGCTCTTATAATATGCATGCAGAATAGCCCTGTAATTTTTTTTAAAAACAACAGATGCACATGTCAGAAGTTGCAATCATTTGTATGAGACATGTTGCAACTGTGTGCCCACGAAGTTGCAATTGGAGCTTTTAACAAATATTTTTTCAGATCCGTGCATACCTGTGTGTTCCCATTGTTTGCATTCGCATCTATATTCACCATTGTCCTTATCAGCAACCACCCTGAATTCATGTTGTGCCCAGCAGAAGCTCCCTCCCCCTTGTTCATGCTTCACCAATCACCCATTACTCATCTGTGGGTCTGGATCAGGGCGAATGACAAATGTTGTGCTATTATTGTACTGCTTTTTGTACTCTTGGTATACAGGTCTAGTGTACACTCTGCATAGCTGCTCATCAAATTTTGCTTTGCAAGCCCGCACCACCTCAGCCTGCATTTAGCAATCTTTATTTTTTAGTATGTTTGTCTTTTTTTGCAATTAGAATATGGACTGTGTTGTAACTGGGGAACAGTAACCATTGCAAATGCCATGTGATTTTTTTTGGTTTTTCTTTTACCTGTGCATAATGTGTCTCTCCTACGTCCATGTGGTCAGCATGCTGGAGTGAGTCTAGCATCCTTCTAGCGAACATGTGTAGGCTGGTGCTCTCACTAACATAGCCATCTTTGAGCACCCTGTTCTGGCTCTCTGATCGTTGCGTCGACGTCATCCTACCACAATACATCCCCTTGAAATAAGTAGCTATCCACCTCTCCCTCTTATCCCACAGGGCTCTAATGGCAGGATGATCAGCAATGCCACACTCATCAACTAGCTTCTCCCATTCAACCTCAAATTGCGTCGGGCCCAATGGATAGTTTATCAACGATTCAAGCCTTTCCTTCAAGTTTTTATCCTTGTGCTCGGTGTACAGCTGGTCCAACTCAAACTCCCAAGGCCTTATTATGTGCCAGCGACAGTTTCTATGTTGAGACTTGAAAAACACCAACTCAATTGCAACTTTCATTGCTGGATCTTCGTCTGATAAAAGACAGAAAACAGGGGGAAACAGGATCAGCAACACACACAGCGGCATTTTGCTGCAGCAACTATACAATTTTTTAAGGTTGCAATCAGTGTTTTTAGAAAAGAAGATAAGGCTCACCTGTCAGGATAACATGAGGTTCCTGTCCACCCATGCAACTCTTGAACGTCTCAAACAACCATTTGAATGATCCAATCGATTCATCACCAATTAGAGCTTGTCCGAAGGTCACGTTCTTGAGGTTATTGTTGGCTCCAACAAACATCGCCAGTGGCATCTTCTTGCTGTTGGTTTTATGTGTCGTATCAAAGGTGATGGCATCTCCAAAATCTTTGTATTCAGCTCTCTGGCTTGCATGACTCCAGAATATGTTTTTGATCACTCCAGTCTTTGGATCTGCATCCACATCCCAGTAGAAATATTCGTTGTTCTCCTTGCATTCTCTGAAGAACTGCAGCAGCTTGTTAAGATCATCTTCTCTTTCCTCCCTAGCCTTCTGCCATGTTCTTGTGTGCGTGCATGTATCTTGTCATCCTGGGAGACGGCTCAAGTTTGTGGTTGTGGGCTTCCTGCACATGGTCAAAGAACTAGAAATTGTGCTTCCCATCCTTCTTAACTTTCACATAAGCCGGGAAGCCGCATCTTCTCGATCCCTTTTCTGTTTTTGCTTCTTCTTCTTTATTTTTGCTCTCATGTTTCCCTTCCCTGTTGCAGACCCAATGATTCCGTCTCCTTGCTTGTTCTCGCTGTCCTCAAACTGAACCCAGCCAGCTTTGCATAATCTTTGTAAAATATGTAAGCATCATTTTTTGTAGAGAATTGCTGCCTCACTCTTGGCACTAACACAACTGGTATAGTTGATTCCTGACAAAAAGAAAACATACAAAACATGTGTGATATTTTTTTTTTCAAAATAAAATGATGCAAACTCACTAGAAAATTCTCTGTTGCAATTACTACCATGTCTCTGTTGCAATTTATACCACATCCTAGTTGCAATCAGTTGCATTTTCTTTTTATCAGATCCATGGAAAAGCCAAACACAGGTGATTCAGTTTAAAACTCAAAGCCATGTGTAGCAATTACTACCACATCTCTGTTGCAATTACTACCAAATCACTGTTGCAATTAGTTGCATTTTTTTCCCAGATCCATGAGAAAAGTCAGTGACAGGTTATTCAGTTTAATCCCAAAGCTATGTCGCAATTACTACGAAAACCGTGTCGCAATTAGTTGCACCCAGCACACAAATCACAGGTGATTCAAGCATTCAACTCACAGGCACAGCATAAGGGAGGTCAAGTGCTTTTTTTTACCGGGTAGAACAGCTGGTTGGCATCTGGAGTCACCATGTCCCCTGGAGCCAATGTCGCCGGCGGCATGAGTGTCGTCGTATGGTGGAGGGGATCGCTTGTAATTGCTGTTATCGGGGGAAGCATGGGTGTCGACGACGGCGGAGGCTCTCTCCGATGTGCTCGAATCAACGCAGCGACCCTCTCCGATGCCGTCGGTGGATCACGCAGGGCGAGCGGCCCAGCCTCGACGAGCGATGGCGGCATTGGCCCCATCTCGATGCTGGAGGCGGGACGCGGGGAGGCGGCTCACGCGGCGGCGCAGGGCGAGGAGCACGGCGGCTAGCGCGGCGGTGCAGGGCGAGGAGCGCGGCGGCTCGTGCGGCGGCGTAGGGCGAGGAGCGCGCTCCCCCTGAAGGCGCTCCGCCGGCGGCGGCGGCGCCTCTACTGCGAGAGAGGGGGGCGTGGGGTGGGATGCGTTTTTTCCTCCTCAGGCGATCCCTTTTTCTGTTTCTGTTGTATTTCTTACTTGCCGTTCAAGACATCCCGTGCACATGCATATATGTTGCAACCAGAACAGAATCGAGGTTGCAATCACAAGAACACGACGTTGCAATTGGCGCTCGATTCGGACGAATCGGATGCGCGCGGCCCATTTTTTGCGGGGAGGCGAGTGGCCCACGTGTTGGCGGCTGCGCGCGGCCCACGCGCGGGTTGATGCGGGACCGCCCAGAATGGGCGTGGCCTGTTTTTGTCGGGTGTGGAGGCGGGAGGTGTTTTTGTGGTCCGTGCAATTGCTATATTAATTACACCTTGTTGCATTTTAGCCTCGCCGTGTGTGTATATATACTCCCTCCGTACTCGAATTTCCTGTCGTTCTACGCTCGGTGGTCGTTTTCAAATTTGCTGTCGTTCTGGTGTCGCGGGACGTTCATTTGACGTGAATGCCCTTGGTCAAGCGCCCCCTCGCGTCTAATCCGGCAACGCATTCATCACGGCATGCGCGGCTCCTCGTTACTCACCCGCCCGCCTGCATTCATCACGGCATGCGCGGCTCCCACGATTACCTTCACCTCATTCGTCTTCCCTCTGCATGCTCGCCTCTCCCTCGCCTCCTTCGGCTCCGTCTGCACGCTCGCTGCTCCTCGCCGGCCGCCACAGTCTAGGGTTTAGGGTTTGGTGCCGTTCCTCGCCGCCACGGATGGCTCGGTCGCCTGCACGCACGCTCGCCGCTGGCCACGCGCTCGTCGGTAGATCGTATGCACGCTCGTCGCAGGATGTCGCGGCCTCGTCGCTGGAACAGTGCCATGCAAAATGGCTTGGCAATCAAAAAAAAAGAGTGACTGCAGGAATCGAACCGTAGACCACTTGCCTCGGGCCGCGGAGATCACACCACTCAGGCTACACCAGGCTGTTGTCAAGGAAACAACCGCAGTGCTATTTAATAGGGGCAAAGCAGGAAAACTAACCCCTACTTAATGACTTCTTGGTTACCGTAATCCTGTCCCAAACGTCAGCTAATTCGAGTACGGAGGGAGTATATATATATATATATATATATATATATATATATATAGACACACACACCGTCTTCGAGAAGATGTGGATCCAAGTAATGAAATGCTTTGTACAAGATCACGATCGATCCACGGCGGCGGCTTGACGAGGCGCCGATCGAGCACTACTACGGACGGAGCACCAAACACTCTAGCAGCAAATTAAAGCATGCATCTCGCATGCATGCGCGCGCGTTCCGTGAAGTGGGGCGGGATCACAACCGTTTTGTATCCTGCGGCGCAAAGGGGATTATATATTGCCTGTTGCTGTTGCTTCATCACCCAACATTGTGTCCCTTCTGTGTAGTAGCTGTCTTCCTTCAGTTTCCTATACCACCACTAGACCCACTGGATGCATGCAAGGCACATTCAACCTGTTCGCTTGTTGGTTTTAGGCAGAGCTTATCAGTATAATATTTTTCTTTCACACCAAACCAGCATCGGTCGGCGGAGCAAAGGGGATTATTGCCCATTTGCCTGTTGCTGTTGCTTCATCAGTCATCAGCATTGTGTTCCTTTTATCTCGTCTATGTAGTCAAGGTAGAGACCGAGGATATGGAGCTGTTAGCAGCTGTCCGTCTTCCTTCAGTTTCCTACCACTAGACCCACTGGATGCATGCAAGGCACATCACGACTTAAATTCCTGAGTGCGATGACAAACTAGGTGAATTCGTGTAAATTAATAGAGGCCTTAAAAATTGACTTTTTCGTTCCGGCATTTAGTTTTTTACACAGTACAATGAATGAAGGCACGCACGCAAACTTATCTTTACGAGCATCTTTGAAAATTAGGTCCGCAAATTTTTGAGATTGACGAAGTCAATATTAGCTCCCATGAGGAGTTGAACTGTAGCCAGTGGACTTTTAATTTTGTTTGGTCCACTGTCTTCATCGTCCGGCGGTGCATGCATGATAAGCTTCTTATAAGTAAGCTATATATATATCCCGGCGACCCGGCCCCTATGTATCCATCACGTCACGGTGATCCACAGTGGCGTGAACTCTTGAGCCAATCACCTCACCGTACCTCCCCCAAATCGAAGACAAATTCCTCCCTCCCAAGTGTACACGTCAGGCAGCAATAATAGAAACATCATCACCTATTAATTAGTATTGTTACTATCGGTAGTACACTAGTACTAGGAGTAGCAAAGGTCATATATTATGCACGGTTATGAACATGGCACAACGTAACGACGTCTATCTTCTCCGTGACCACTAAACCTTTTGCAAATATACATGTGGATCGAGAGGAGAACACACACGCATCAGCATTTTAATAAGAAAGTCAATGCTAAACAGTGTCGTCATTTTACGGCCTTAATTTCTACTGTTAACTCGACACGCATGCAGCATGTGATCAGTAGTGACGATGATCGACCAGTTGATAAAAAGGGGATGTCGTGGCTGGTGTAGTGTGCACCTCAAGTGTGACGATTTGATTTAATTTTGGTGTGGCTGAATCTACAAGCTACATATATGTGGCACTTGGTCTAATTAATTGGATTAAGATGGCCAATATGATGTATAATATGTGCAGCTATTCATTAACATATGTCTCATCGTCGACCTATGTTGATTATGTGCCAATGAAATATCAGTTATAGTTCCTTTGACAAATAATCTTACTATTAATAATTGAGGCTCAAACCATGGGTTCTCACCAAAGCGCTAGAAAAAGGATAAATTCTCACAATAATAGAAAACATGAGGCCTTTAATTTGGTGGACTTCGTTAATCATCATCTTCAATAATATCCATGGGTGGATCTCATAGTATGACATAGGGATTTCTGAGTGGTACTCCTTCACGGCAAAAAATACCTGAGAGATCTTTGATAGACAATCTCTTTAAAATATTTATAATTTCAAAATCTACAAAAAAACTTAAGTGTATATTGGATTTTTTCCCCAAATACAGCAAAGGATTGCGTATCATTGCATTATGTAGAAAGAGTTTGCGATTACGGAAGAGTTTCGGCGCTAAGCCGGTATTGGACACGAATTGGCTAAATTTTGTATCAAAACAACAATGACGACGAACAATACCTCTAGCTATGTCCCTGTCGCCAAGCACTCGAGGTCACGTGTCCCGGCCTGAATCCAAGTATCTGCCTCGACGCGAACTGAGTGGCTTAGCTGGTTGGGTTTCTTGTGGTGGAACCTGCCCATCCGGGTTACGTCGCCTCCTTTGCCACGGCTGCTTTCCCACCATTCGTCCCTGGCCCCATGCCCCTATTCTCCCTGTGTACGTGTGCCCATGCTGCCCGTGCATGAAAAAAACAACCCTCCAACCTTCCTCCCTCGCCTCCGCTGCCGCCTCCCGTGCCTCAAAGCTGTCACGTGCAGGCGCCCAAAGGTCTCGCCACCTTCCTCCCCGGCCTTCGGGCGATCCTCGCCGCGCTCGCCTCCGCTGCCGCCACCGCTCGCATTTGTCTCCGATTTGACACGGGTGCTCGTATTTTTTTGGATTTATTCTAAGATTTAACGGCGCTATTCTTTCAGTGGTAGATGACATGCCCATCGACAGCGAGACACCTGTGGTGACTTCGTCAATATCGAGATTTGCCGGTCCGACTCAGTTCTTCGGAGATGCTCATAGGTGTAGGGTGTGCGTGCGTACGTTCATAGGGGTGAGTGTGTGCTTGTGTGTGAGCATTTGCGTCTGTAATTGAGTCTCGCAAAGAAAAAAGTATGTGCCTTGGAGCTCACCGAGGTAGAGGCATCCTGGAAGCATCGATGTTGAAACTTGCGGTTTCTAACTACGTGGAAGTGGCCAAGGCCTCCGCCTGACGGATGGTCGGCCTCGGGCGGAGGCTTGGGAAGGAAAATGACAAAGGGGAGAGTGTTGAGTAAGGGAATGGCTCGGAAAACTAGGGTTTCATTAATTCATTCACCAACCAACCGTCTCGGTTACAAGTGTCCCATATTTATAGGGCTCAACTACTACCTAACAGAATTTATTACATTGCCCTCAACTGCTACAGTACATTCCTAGAATATTCCGTCGCTAGCCTCTTGTTCGCGGGGCAATCCTGCCATACCGTCTTCGAGTGATGGGCTTCCACCAGCATCCGGCCCACTGTAGCTCGATCTTCGGCCCAAAGGCCTGAGTTCCCTAGCGCCGGCCTTCGTCTCCAGGGGAGTGCCGCCGCCCCGGTGGGTCTCCGCCGGACGGTCGGAGGCGTTACCCGCGGGTCTCCACCCGGCCGCGCGGGCCACGGTTCTTGCCGCTGTCCCCCGCCTCCAGGGGCGCGCAGTCGCCTTGGAGGACCTCCGCCGGTCCGAGCGGAGGCGTCATCCGCTGTTCTCCGCCCGTCCGCGTGGGGCCACGGTTCTTGTCGTAGCCCTCCGTCTTCAGGGGCGCGCGGTCGCCTTGGAGGACCTCCGCCAGTCCGGGCGGAGGCGTCATCCGCAGGTCTCCGCCCGGCCGGGCAGGGGTCATGCTGGCGCGTTTGCGCGGACTGCGAGCGCCTGCGCTTGAGTACCTGTGCACACTTAGGCAAGATCGTCTGTTTGATTAGTTTGGAGATAAGGCGGCCTCCGCACGTGATACCGGAGACACCCGCCTGAGCGGAGTCCATGACGAGAAGGAGATTCGGCACCCTTCGAGCATAGCCGGGAAAACTCCTTTGGTCAGTGCCGAGTCTCCGCCATAAGACGGTCGAAGACGCCTTAGCGACACCTCGCTGTCGGGGGCCTTCGCCACCTGCCAAAGCCATGTTACAACAGTTCCCCCCTTTTGAGGCCATGGTTCGCCGGAGTGTGCCGTGAGCTCAAAACGCCTTGGCTGAAAGCGCCCGCGGGGGCGGAGGCTGCCTTTGGTGTCTTCGACCGAGGCCCTGCTACTTCCCCCCTGGCCCGCTCTGGCGTAGCCGTTGGTCTCGTTGAGAATAGCCGTTGGGCGGCAAATGTAGCCGTTGCCCCACGTCGCGGCCGTTTCCACTGTGTCAGTGTCCGTTACGTTCTCCACGATTTTTTCGGAGGTGACCGTTGTGCATCGGGGGAAACTTTCGGAGATGACCGTTGTGCCCGCTGCCTATATAAGGGTGCTCTTGGTGGCGGGGTCCCCCCCCCACACCACTCACTTGCTTTCATTGCGTTCGAGAAAACGTTCTCTGCCCTCTTCGCTTTCGCCTCTCGCTGCCCTTGCTCGCTCCGTCTTTCTATTCGCGTCTCGCGCTTAGGTTGCTATCGCGGTGGCTCTCCTTTCCACTTCCGCCCAAACTCGTCGGCCCGCCTTCTCTGGACCCTACCGCCACCTTCTCGGCATTAGGGCCGTCGGCTGGGGTGCACGCTTTGAGGAGTGCATGCTTGCCTCTGCCTCCGCGTTGGAGTTGGAAAAGCTGGTGGAGGAGGATTTGGGGAGCGTCTCTGCGTCTATCGGAGACCTAGTCGCTGCGGACTCTAGGGACATGGTGATAAAATCTTGGGACTTTCGGCCCATCCTCTATTACTGAGGAGGCAATCACGGAGATGCTGAAGGAGTCATGTTTTCCTTCTTCCCGGGTGAAGATCCCTCCGTCGGGTTAGACTGTTCCGGAGCCGGAGGAAGGATACGCGGTGGTCTTCTGGGACTTCTTCACCTGCGGCCTCCGATTTCCTTACATTCCCTTCCTCCGCCGAGTGTTGGAGACCTTCAATGTTCAGCTCCATCATCTGACTCCCACTGCTTTCCTGACTCTTAGCAAGTTTTGCTGGGCGTGCATCTCTTATGGTGCCGAGCCGGATGTGGACACCTTTTGCACGTACTATGAACTGCAGAAGCAGCCGAAGAGGAAGAAGGAGGTGCGAGATGGCAAGGAGGTGGAAGTGACCTATCAGTACGGTAGTTGCACTTTCATGTCCAAGAGGAACCAAGGTGTGGATCGTCTGGAGATATCTTTTTGCCATAAGGGCAAGTGGGACCGTGGCTGGCTCGAGCAATGGTTCTACGTGAAGACTTATGGGGTCTGTAGCACAACTGAGGATGGCGAGGAAGTCTCAGAGTATCCACTGACTTCTCGGATGGAGATGGCGCCACACACGCGCGTGGATCCGCCGGAGGAGGTGTCTCCGACGCGGGAGGCCTGTGATCGGGCTTTTGCGGCCGCGTGCCGCTACTCTGGTGGTCGCGATCTGGTGGAGGAGATCATGGCCTCCAACTACTGGCCCTTGGGCAAAAACAACCCAGCTTTTCAACTGGAACAGGTCAAGGTTCCCGTTTTCGGGCCGGAGGCCGGGATTCCGTTCCCTCGCTTCGGTCAATCTTTGGGGGAGGGAGTAACGAGGAGGCCGCGATAGGGTTGGTCGGCAAGATTTCCGAGCGTGAGTACACGTCTCGGATGGCCGTGGCAGGCACCATGCCGCGGCTTAATCGAGTTTTTGAGGAGGTCGGGATTATCTACCGGGAGCGCGAGGTTCCCGCTGAGGTCCTGGCCTCGATTGAGAAGAAAAAGAAGAAGGCCTACGCAAAGAATGTTATGGCGGAGGCTGAGTCTAAAAAGAGGAAAGGTGTCGTCGGCTCTCGGGCGCCTGTGAAAAAGAGGAAGAAAAGCGGAGGTCCGTTGATCGCGCCGGCCTTTTCTTCTGCTGGCAGCGCGGGCGCTGCCTCCGCCGGCAGCGAAGACGTCGAGAGCTCCTCCGCCCCGTCAGCGGATGCTCGAGTTGCGAGCGGAGAGGATCGCGGCGCTCCCGCAGCTCTGGTGTGCCCAGCGGGCGGAGCCATGAGCGGTGTCGGGCGGCCAAAAACCGGCGTTGCCCCGGCGCGCTCCTCGCATGGCGCTACGAGCGTCGGCGAACAGCCGGAAGGTAGCGCCATCGAGCCTATGCCCGACTGTTCTTGGCGGGCTGTGCTCGAGCTCTGAAGAGGACACGGAGGCCATCCCGCGGCATGCTCCTTCATCCCCTACCGCTGTCGCGCCTTCGCCCGTGCCTGCGGCCGACGTCGAGCGGCTGGATGCCGCTCCTGCCGAGGAGGCCCCGGCAGCTCGGGCTTCCTTGAGTCCTCCGTCCTCCGGGCCACCGGCTGATGAAGTCCGGCACCTTGGGCCTTCGCCGCACGATACGGCGGAGACTTCTGCTCAGAGGGCGCAGGAAGCTGCCCTTCCAGGGCTTTATATGTGTAGGTCTATCTGGCGCACACCTTTTTGTTTATTGTCTTCGCCCGTCTGATTCCTTTGCGTGTTTGGCTAAGTACCACTACTGTGCGTCTGCTGCTTTGCAGATGATGTCATGGCCGGGCTTCTCACCCGGAGGAGCGAGCGGCCGCTAGGGGTGCTAGGTTCGGTCCGGGGCAACCGGGGCCGACGGAGCCGGGTCCGAGTAAGTAGAAAATGTTTTTACTTTGGTCATCATCTGGCTTGTTTTTGATCTGTTCTCTGACCTGAGCTGTTGTTGTTGTTGTGTATTTTTTGTGTAGGTTCCTCCGACACTTCTATCTCAGGTTGGGAGGAGTGTTATCTTGCCGTTCTTGGAGACGTCGGAGGTGGTCTTTGGTTGTTGGTGCGTTTATCGTGAGATCTGCTTCTCACCTTATCGTTTTGTTTTTGTTTCTTCTTGTTTGGACAGATCGCTTTAAATGGCGTCTGAGGGATATGGATTTCTTCTAGCTTCTCCGCGTTCACCTCGAACACCAGTGCCTGGTTCGTCTCCGGCGGTTTTGCCCCTTTCCTTCTTTTACTATTTTTCGTGTATGTTCGCTTGTAGACTTGTTCTTGATTTCGCCGCTGTTTGCTTTGGTTTTTTTTTCTGGCCGCAGGGGTATCACACGGGTGTTGTTATGGAGGAACGCTGTACCCTGCGAGGTCTGTGACCGTGACGTCGCGATCGAGGCGCTCAAGGCGGAAGTCGAGCGCCTGGAAGGTGAAAAAGGGGGTTTGTCGGACTCTGTCGCGGCTCTCCGCCTGTCTCTTATGGAGAAAGAGCGAGAAAAGGATGGCTTAAGGGCCGATGCCGCGAAGGCCCGAGAGGCGGAGGCATTGTCCGCCGAGCAGGCCCAGTAGGGCGAGTGAGCTGACCGAGGGTCTCCGCCGAGAGCTTGCCTCCGAGAAGGAATCCACAGCGGCGGTGAGGGAGCAGCTTTCTCTGACGACGAGGCGTCTGGACTCGGTCAAGGGGGTCCTCGCTGCGACCGTTGGTCATTACCGGGCCACCGTCGCTGAGGTCGGAGGCGAAAACCTCCGCTCCTCTGGAGGAAGACAGCGTGTACGCCCTCGCCTCCTGGCTAAAACGTCATCTTGCAAAGCTCCCCGGTCTGATCAACGGTTGCACGGACTACGGGGCGCTGGCGGGAGTGACGAACTATGCCAAACTTTTGGCACACAGCGGGTGTACGCACACCGAAGGTATTCCGGAGGGGGCGCTGCCTGGTCCGGAGGAACTCGGTGAGACTTCTCTTGGTTTGCGAAAAACCTTGAGAAATTTCATCGGGCACTTTTGGGCTCCATTTGGGAGATCAGCAGCCTGGAAACTGGCGGAGGACAAGAGGGCCAAGGTATTTATAGTTTGTGTAGTCGGCCTTCTTCTTTTTTTTTGACATTCTGGCCTGTGTTGCAGGATGCGTAGAAAGGTCTTGCGGGCAGGCCTCCGTCGATTCTGCGCTCGGCGACTGCGGTTGTGGCCTTCGCCGCCGGTGGTGTTCCGGGGGGATCTACGATCGGCGGGGTCAGTGGTCGGAGGCCGCAGGCTCCGTCTCCGCCCACCGCTGATGCGAGCTCCGCTCCAGGGACTTCCGCCGCCGCCGATGCGCCGGAGGTCTAGGCTCTTTGTAGCATTTAGCTGTTCTAGCGTGTACCTCGTAGTCCAACTGTGCTTTTGTGAATAAAGTTTATTTTGTTCTGAATGGTTTTGTGCAAAATTTTAATCTTGCGCAGGTTCCGAATCGGGAGCCTGCGCAAGACGTTGCTCCTTTGGCTCTCTACAACGATGGTATTTACGTGAGCGGAGAGCTTTGGGAGTATTGGCGTTCGGCCTTCCCCCGCAAGCATTGCGCACGACGTATTTGAGTCGGTTAGGTTTGACATAGACGATGAGCGCGCTGGGTTTACTCGCGCGCTCGCTTGGCGCGGACCTCCGCCACAATAGTTAGGATTTTATTTCAAGTTGGTGTTCTGTAAGAATGTTTGTCGACACCTTATGGAATACAAGACAGGTTCACTTTCTTGATTGTTTGTGCGGTATCTTGATCCCGTCGTGGTGGTTTACATATCTCGTCTAGTCCCGAGCTCGCGCACCGTTGTCCTTCGCCTTGGCGATCGAGCGCGATACAGAGGTGGTGGCTAGGACCTTCGCCCCATTTTTTCTCCTTCTCTGTGCTTGCTTGATGGCCGGGGTAGAAGTCTCCGCCGTTTTTCGACCGGCGGAGGCGTACTTGAAGTCCGCCTGGCGAGGCTTGCCGGATCGTTGTTTGATCCGACTGGAGGTTTGGCGCAGCTTGTGCAGACGGCGGAGACTTTTGATGTTTCTTTAGCTGGGTGTTTTAGCTGTCTGGAGGCATGGGTCTCCGACGCCGTACTCCCGTGGGACATGGTTGATCTTTGGAGATGGCAGGTTAGGTCTCCGGAGTCGGGGGGATGTTACGAGTTTTCGTGCGATATCCCCCTGCTTCCGTAGGCCTTCGTCGGTCATCACCGTGCCGTAGGCTCTCTCTCTTTTCCCATTGTCTCCTGACTATCTACCGTTGCTTCCGCCCTTACGAGTTTTCGTACAATATCTACAGTCGACTTGGATATTTAAGGAGACCCCTGCCTCCATGGCTATCGCTATGGCTTTTGCCTGTGCTGCGCCTTGCTCCCCCCTTGCGCCCTTGCGCCTTATGCCGACTGAGTTCCTTTGGGGTATGGGGGGAATCCATTTTTATAATGTGGTGGTTGCCTTCGTGGGTTAACATTTTTGTACGTTGTTAGTTGGAACATATCTTGGCTTTGATGGCCTGTATCTTGCCTTATTTATTTGTTCCCCTTGAGATCTTTTCGAAGTAAAGAGGTCTGGCGCCGCATTGGCGGCAGTGTTTTGTCGGGCATTTATTGGTTTTCCTGTTTTGGATGGCGGAGACGTTTTTCCTGGGTTGGATGCCTGTTTTGCCAAAAGAGAATTTTGCCTTGATGCCTGACTTTTGTCAGGTCTTTGTCAAGGGTTGGAGGCCTGTTTGACCAAAAGAAATTTTGCCCTGATGCCTGTCTTTGGTCAGGTCTTTGTCAAGGGTCGGAGGCCTTTTTGGCCAAAGGAAAATTTTGCCCTGATGCCTGACTTTGGTCAGGTCTTTGTCAAGGGTCGGAGGCCTTTTTGGCCAAAGGAAAATTTTGCCCTGATGCCTAACTTTGGTCAGGTCTTTGTCAAGGGTTGGAGGCCTTTTTGGCCAAAGGAAAATTTTGCCCTGATGCCTGACTTTGGTCAGGTCTTTGTCAAGGGTCGGAGGCCTTGTTGGCCAAAGGACAATTTTGCCCTGATGCCTGACGTTGGTCAGGTCTTTGTCAAGAGCGAAGGCCTGTTTGGCTGTAGAGGTCATTTCAAATTGCCCTTGCCTATGGCTGGCGCTTTGAAAGGACCTGTTGTTTTTGTTTACCGAATATTGCGGCGCCATAGCTGGCCGCTTTCGGTTTTGTGTTATTTGAGGCGTTATTTTGGGGAATTACCTCTTTATACTTGTAGTGGATTTTTGCACTGAGCCTGCCTCTGTTAAAAACCTCACCTCCGTTTGGAGTTCCCCTGTGAGGAAAAGAGTGCAGGCTCTTTTACATTTTGTTTCGAATGAAGTAAGAAAAAACTTAGGTAATTGCATATAGGGGCCTCCACTTATATTTTGCGGAGGTTGCCCTTTGGTACATTGCCTAGATGTAGTATCTCCGAAGGCTGTCGATATTCCATGTGTGGGTTGTTGTGACACCTTCGCTGTCGGTCAAGTGGAAAGAACTAGGTCGGCCTGCTGCCGTTGCTGTGTATGGGCCTTCCCATTTCGGTTGCAACTTACCGACAAGTTGTGCGTTTGGTTTTCTCCTGAGTACGAGGTCTCCGTGTTTTATATCTTTCCTTACCACCTGAGAGTCTCTCCACTTCTTGGTCTGTGACTGATATTTTGCAATGTTGTCGACTGCTTCCAGTCTGGTGGCTTCTATTGTTTCTTTTGCATACTCTTCATCTTGCAACATCAGCTGGCTTGTTGTGCGGAGGCTTTCGTGCTTTATTTCTTCTGGCATCATGGCTTCTTCTCCATAGAGCAGTTTGAATGGTGTGAATCCTGTTGTTCTTGAGGCGGATGTGTTGTGTGACCAAATAACTCTAGGTAGTTCATCTATCCATCTTCCTTTGCGTAGGCCCAGCAATGTCTTTGATATTGCTGAAAAGACTATTCTGTTTGCTCTTTCAACTGCTCCATTGGACTCTAGGTGGTATACAGAGGCGAAGGCTAATTTCGTCCCTATGCTTTTGCAGAATTCTTTGAAGTTCTCTGAATCGAATTGTTTTCCATTGTCTACTGTCAAGATCCTTGGTACACCGAATCTGCAAACGATGTTCTGCCAGAAGAATTTTCTGATAGTTTCTGATGTTATCTTCGCCAGCGGCTTTGCCTCTATCCATCTTGTGAAGTATTCCACTGCTACTACTGCGAATCTGTTTCCTCCTTGGGATGGGGGTAAAGGGCCGACCAGGTCCATCCCCCATCTTTGCAGTGGCCATGTCGGAGGTATAAGCTGGGTCTCCGACGATGGCTTCGACTGTCCTGGAGAGAATGTTTGGCATGCTTTGCATGTTCTGACTGTCTGCTCTGCGTCTTGTATGTGTGTTGGCCAATAGAAGCCTTGCCTTATTGCCTTTGCTGATAAAGCTCTGGAGCCAATGTGCGACCCGCAAATTCCTGAGTGTATTTCTTGAAGCAACTCTATGCCTTCGCTCTGCGATATGCATTTGAGGAGAGGCTGGACTACTCCCTTCTTGTACAGTACGCCATTTATGATTGTGTAGTTTCTTGCCCTGGCCTGCATTCTTGCTGCTTTTGCTTCATCTTCTTCGGTGGCTTTGCCTTCTAGGAATTCTGTTATCACCTTTCTCCAATCTTCATTGTGCAGTTGAAGTATTGGTTTTAGTGCCTTGGATGTCTCCGCAGTTGCCGGAGACTTCAATGTCTGGTAAAAAGTGTTGGGAGGCAGTGGTAGGTTGTTTGCTGCCGCCTTTGCCAATTCATCTGCCTCTGCATTTTCTGATCTTGGGATGTGCTTCAGGGTGAAACCCTCGAATCTCCGCTCCAAATTTCTGACTACGGATAGGTATTTGATGAGTTCTGGCTCTCTTGCTGTGTATTCTTTCTCTACTTGGCCAGTAACCACTTTAGAATCTGTTTTGACTGTCAATGTTTTTGCCCCTAAGGCCTTTGCTTTGCTCAGCGCTAAGATCAGGGCTTCATATTCTGCTGTATTGTTTGTTGATTTGAACTCTAGCCTTGCTGCGTATTTCAGTTTGACGCCGGAGGGTGCCGTTAGGACAGCGGAGGCTCCTGCTCCGGCTTGGCCCCAGGCTCCATCCGTGAATGCTATCCAGCCTTGAGTTGGTGGTTGTATCTTGGGCTCTGTCGGAGGTGTCCAATCTGCTACAAAATCAGCTAATGCTTGTGATTTGATTGCTGTTCTGGGGACGTATGAGATTCCAAACTGTGATAGCTCTGTAGCCCATTTGCCTATTCTGCCGGAGGCTTCTTTGTTTCTGAGCAAGTCTTGTAGTGGCAGCGATGTTGGAACTGAGATTTCGTGGGCTTGAAAGTAATGCTTTAGTTTTCTTGATGCCATCAGCACCGCGTAGGCAACTTTCTCTACCTCTGTATAGTTTAGTTTGGCTCCGGACAATGCTTCTGAGATGAAATAAACTAGTTTTTGAGTTTTGCCTGCTTCTTTTTCCAGCTCGTGGATTAAAACTGCGCTGACTGCATGGTCGGAGGCCGCCACATACAACAATAGGTGGCTGTCCGCTTCTGGGACGGAGACCATCAATGAGTTTGCCAGATACTCTTTCAAGTTGTGAAATGCCTCCGACTGCTTGGGCCCCCATTCGAAGTTGTCTCCGCCCCTCAGGGCTTGGAAGAAGGGTAGGCTGCGTTCTGCTGATTTTGAGATGAATCTGTTGAGCGCAGCTATTCTTCCGTTAGCTTTTGTACTTCCTTCTTGTTTTTGGGCTCTCCCATTGCCATTATTGCTCTGGTTTTGTCCGGGTTCGCTTTGATGCCTTCGCTGCTTATGATATAACCGAGCATCTTCCCTTTTGTGACTCCGAATATACATTTCTCTGGGTTGAGGCGGAGGCCAGCTGTCCTTAGGTTGGCGAAGGTCTCCTGTAAGTCGGAGACGTGGTCATCCTTGTTCTTGCTCATGACCACTATGTCGTCGACATAGGCTATGATGTTTCTATCTAGCTGTGATCCCAAAACCTCCTTTGTCATTCTGGCAAAGGTTGCTCCGGCATTCTTGAGTCCCTCCGGCATTCTGGTGTAGCAGTATGTCCCGAATGGGGTGGTGAAACTTGTTTTGTCTTCATCTTCTTTTTTCATCCAGATTTGGTGATACCCAGAGAAACAGTCGAGGAGAGAGAACCTCTGGCATCTAGCTGCTTTGTCGACGGAGGCGTCTATTCTTGGCAATGGGAAAGGGTCTTTCTTGCAAGCTTTATTCAGATCTGTGAAATCTATGCACATTCTCATTTTGCCATTTTTCTTTGGTACCAAGACTACGTTTGCAAGCCATTCTGAATACTTGACTTCTCTGATCACTTTTGCATCTAGCAGTCTTTGCACCTCCGCCTTTGCTGCCAGGATTCTGTCCTCCGACATTTTTCTCTATTTCTGCTTTCTTGGTCTCATGTTTTCGTTGATGTCCAGTTCGTGCTGTATGATGTCCCTGCTGACTCCCTAGGAGGTCGGAGGCTGACCAGGCTGAAGATGTCCTTGTTTTTTACTAGGGTTGCCATGAGCTCTTCTTCTTCTGCCTTGCACAATTTTGAGCTGATTGTCACTTTTCTGTCTGGTAACTCTTTTTGTAGAGGGATCAGCTTTGTCTCTTCCTGTCCTGCCATATCTGTTTCTCCTTTGGGCATGTCCGGAGGCCTGTAGTTCTTTGTTCGCCGACTCGACTGCATTGATGTTTCTTTGGGCTCTGTAGATAGCTTTCTCTATGTTTCTTGCTTCTTTCTGGCTACCTCGGACTGTGATAATACCGTGGAGTGCTGGTATTTTCATGCACAGGTAGGCCATATGTAGGGCTGCGTTGAATTTGGTTGTGAATCCTCTTCCCAAGATGGCATTGTATGGATAATATAGATCGACGACGTCGAACGTTATGTACTCGGTTCTAGCATTCACTTGGGTTCCGAACGACACTGGGAGTGAGATTTTTCCTAATGCTTGTATCTGCTTGCCTCCGAATCCTATTAAGGGGGATTCGGAGGGCTGTAGTTGATTTCTACTGAGCTTCATTTGGTCGAAGGTATTTGTGAAGATTATATCTGCTGAACTGCCAGTGTTGATCAGTATTCTGCTTATCTCCCATGCTGCTATGTTTGTCCTGATCACCATTGTGTCTGTGTGAGGGTAGCTCTCTAGCTGGAGATCTTCTTCTGTGAAGGTGATTGGGACTCTGGACCAATCTGTGTGTTTCGCCAGGCCTTGGACTGCCACATTGTTTACCAGGCGGAGGTGATCCTTTTTCTACTTTTTCATTTAAAACTCCATTGATGATCCTCCGGCGATTGGCAATATCATGCCAATTGTTGGCAGTGCTCCATGAGGGTTGACTTGGTTTTCTGGGTTCGGCTCGTTTTTTGGTGTTTGGGGTTGGTTGTGCGGTGGTGGCGGAGGCAATTGTTGCATGTGGTGCTGTGGCTGCGAAGGCTCGAACCATATTCGGTTTTGCTCCAGTGTGTTTGTTTCAAGGTAGGTTATATGGGGAGATTTTGGGTTTATGTAGGTCAAGCTTGCGTCCGACCTGTAGTTGCCCGCCGGAGGCTGCTGTGAAGGTGATGACCGCCATGCTGGTAGGAAGTTTGGGTAATAGGCGGAGGCCAGTGTGGAGGGATGTATTTGGGTTGCGTTTAGCGCTGGGTACATTGGGCAGTACTGCTGGTGGCTAGTTGTGTATGTGGTGTTGACCTCTCTTGCGCTCTGCTGTGTCGGAGGTTGGGCAGTTTGCTTGTTCTTTATCCTTTCTTGTGTTTCTTTTATCTCTGGACAATCTTTGGTGTTGTGCCCTGCGTTTTCGTCGTGAAAAACGCAATATGGCCTGCGTTGTTTCTAGGCTTTGGTTTCTGTTCCAGTTTTTTGCCTTGGTAACCTTGCCGATCTTGGTTCCTTGTCTGGGCCTCCGGCCAGTGTTGGTGCTGTCTGTTGCCGTTGCTCAGTGTGGGGTTGACCCTCGATACTGAGCACTTGCCCCTGGCCTGGCTTCTGATTTGATACATTCTGGTTTGTATAGGTTTTCTGGGGATTTTTGCTGCTGTTTTGTTGTCTATTTTGACCTTGCTCCTCCAGCCTCTTGCGCAGGTCATTGTCTGATCTGCAGTACTTCTCAAATTGGTCATACAACTGCTGTATGGAGGTTGGTTTCTCTCTTGCTAAGTGTGATGCGAATGGCCCAATTCGAAGGCCTTTGATTGCTGCTTCGATGGCGATCTCATCTGGGACATCTGGTGCCTTCGCCTTTAGTTGCATAAATTTCCGGAAGTAGTCATGGAGTGTCTCTCCCTGCATTTGCTTACACTGAAACAGATCTGTGGAAGTCAGCGACTGTGCTGTTAGGCCTTTGAAGTTTGCCAATATCTTATCCCGGAGGTTCTCCCAAGAGTAGACTGTACTTGGTTTGAGCATAGAATACCAAGCCAGTGCGTCACCTTCGGCTGCAATGACAAATGACTTTGCCAAGACGGCGTCGTCTCCACCGGCGGAGGCTACTGCTGCTTCATAACTCATGATGAACTGATGGGGGTCAGTCTTTCCGTTGAACTTGGGTAGTGTGATTGGCTTGTACGCTGTTGGCCATGGCGATTGTTGTATGCCTTCAGATAGTGGTGACTTGGGATCAATAGGCCTTCGCATCACCTGAGATGGTATTGTCGGCTGACTGATCACTGGCGTAGAACCTTAAAGCATGGTTGCAGTTGGTGTTGCTACGGAGGCTGGGATTGCGGAGGTTGTTGCTGGTACTGCATGCTGCATACTTAGCATCTCAGCATGTAGGACTGCCAACTGTTGCCTTATTTCTGCTGCTTGTGCTGATGCTTGAATAGCTTGCTAATTAGCTGCAAATGCTGCTGCCATTCTGTCCCTCTCTTGTTGCGCTCTTTGCAACTGTGCTTGCAGCTGTTGCAGTTCTTGCTCGGGTGCCGTGGCTGAATTTGGTTGGGCCTCCGGATCTTGAATCTCTCGGTCTTGGGGTTCCGGTGGTTGACCCTGGGCATCTGCTCTGGTGTCATCCTCCGCTGGCGAGGTTGTGTAGGCGCTACGAGTGTTGTGCCTAGGCCTTCCTCGCTGACCCGTGGTCGCCGCTGCTTTGGTGGTGGTCTTTCTTTTCCCTGCCATTGTTGGTTTGCCTTGGCCTAACCACGGTGGGCACCAATGTTGAAACTTGCGGTTTCTAACTACGTGGAAGTGGCCAAGGCCTCTGCCTGACGGACGGTCGGCCTCGGGCGGAGGCTTGGGAAGGAAAATGACAAAGGGGGAGAGTGTTGAGTAAGGGAATGGCTCGGAAAACTAGGGTTTCATTAATTCATTCACCAACCAACCGTCTCGGTTATAAGTGTCCCATATTTATAGGGCTCAACTACTACCTAAAAGAATTTATTACAATGCCCCTCAACTGCTACAGTACATTCCTGGAATATTCCGTCGCTAGCCTCTTGTTCGCGGGGCAATCCTGCCATACCGTCTTCGAGTGATGGGCTTCCACCAGCATCCGGCCCACTGTAGCTCGATCTTCGGCCCAAAGGCCTGAGTTCCCTAGCGCCGGCCTTCATCTCCAGGGGAGTGCCGCCGCCCCGGTGGGTCTCCGCCGGACGGTCGGAGGCGTTACCCGCGGGTCTCCGCCCGGCCGCGCGGGCCATGGTTCTTGCCGCTGTCCCCCGCCTCCAGGGGCACGCAGTCGCCTTGGAGGACCTCCGCCGGTCCGGGCGGAGGCGTCATCCGCTGTTCTCCGCCCGTTCGCGCGGGGGCCACGGTTCTTGCCGCAGCCCTCCGCCTTCAGGGGTGCGCGGTCGCCTTGGAGGACCTCTGCCGGTCCGGGCGGAGGCGTCATCCGCAGGTCTCCGCCCGGCCGGGCAGGGGTCATGCTGGCGCGTTTACGCGGACTGCGAGCGCCTGCGCTTGAGTACCTACGCACACTTAGGCAAGATCGTCTGTTTGATTAGTTTGGAGATAAGGCGGCCTCCGCACGTGATACCGGAGACACCCGCCTGAGCGGAGTCCATGACGAGAAGGAGATTTGGCACCCTTCGAGCATAGCCGGGAAAACTCCTTTGGTCATTGCCGAGTCTCCGCCGTAAGACGGTCGAAGACGCCTTAGCGACACCTCGCTGTCGGGGGCCTTCACCACCTGCCAAAGCCATGTTACAACAATCGAGCGATCCTTTCGTTCCAGATTGTCCACGAGACGAGCGCGAAGAGTGAGTCTAAGGCCTTGCTGCTTCTGCCCAGTCCACAACGATCGTAATCTTCGCCAGAAGGCACGAATTGAAAATTCTTTCCTAATCTTATAATTGGCGTGGTTTATGGGCAGGCTACTAACCAGTGTACATGTGGGCACTTGTGGCAACCTCGCAATCATCTTTTTTCTGATTAGGCGCGGAATCATCCTACTTGTCGTACGTACACACGCACAATCTGATCTTGTACTGCTTGGCTCTGTGCACTTTTTCAACGAACAGGGGGTGTATGTCCTGATCAGCTGCTCTATCTGGAATTTTCCAGCAAGTTGCTGGTTGGACTAGCTGTAGGGTTGGAGGCTACGTAGCACCCGGTTTCAAGAACAAAACCATATACGTATTATATGTGAGCTCAGGAAGTCAAATCTCACATATAGCTACAAATAAGGGTAATATCAAAAGACAATGCTTAAATACATAGCGTATTAGTATAAAGATTATAACCTCAGAGTATAGACAGCGGAAAGACAACTCCGATCTTCAAGCGACGACTCCAAATCCACAGGGACAACTGACTGGTTGATCACAAGCCTAATTTTTCAAAACTCTAGCAACCTGGTACCCATCCAGGATTTTTCCAAATATGTGTAAAATTAAGCAAGCGTAAGTACATGTCGTACTCAACAAATATATCATGGGGTTCATGAGGCTCAAAAGGCTGACACTGGTTAACTGCGATTAACTTTTAACGAGTCATGATTTTAGCAATTGAGTACCAACAAGTTCATCACAAGCCCATATAAACACATGATCAGGTAAATATAAATAATGAATAGCATAAACAGTAATCATTAATGCACATCTTCATCATCCGTATCATTAGTGTTCATCATCTATTCCGTAAGGGTTCCAAGGCCGCTCGTGACCGTGAGCAAGGCTGATATACCAGTTTTACACTTTGCAGAGGTTGTACACTTTTAGTGTGAGTCGTGATTTACCCTTTCGCCCGAGGTAGCTAATCTCTTGACCCACTTCCAAGGAAGGTCGGCAGGGTTCACTATGAAGCCTCTCAAAGGTTCGTCTAACAAGTTAGGGCCATTAGATTCACTCGGCAAACAGATATAAGAACCCCCTGTCGAATGGCACAATTCCATCACGGCTATACACATAAGAGTAGAGGCTGTCCTATACCCAATTCGTCAAGCCATTCTTACGCTAATAAAGGTAACCACTAATAAGCTAGAAAAAGTCCTCATACTGAGCTAAAGCTAGAGCCATGTAGCCCTCACAGCTGCACTGTAAGTCCTGGATGATCACTTACAGATAAATCCTTAGGGAGAGGAATCTAGAGCACCATAAAACAGCCCAATGCTCTGACCCCCTTGTTCTATGTTGCTAAAAAACATCTTTTAGTGTTCATTGCATATACCATTAGTCAAGTTACAAGATCATGGCTTTAGTTAAGCACTAGCATCATACTACCCAAAGCAATACCCCATAGGTATCAAGGTACAAGGTAACAAAGCACTAGAAAATCCTTAGTAGCAGTCAAGGTAGACACATGCAGTATGAATTAAATGATTAAAGGTGTATAGGACAAAAAGAATGATCCCATGCTATACTTGCCTTAAACACTTGCTCCACTCTTACACCATTAGCTTTCGGTCATCACCTTCTGATCTTCAGCACCGACAAATGGTTCTCGTCTACTCATATCAAGCACCACACATAGACAAACATACAAACAACAATAAAAACAACTAAGAACAGTACACCACACAAGATAACACAATGCGCTAAAAGAGAGCTAGGCGCTATGACCACAAGAAACACCGATAACGGAACTATCGTTAAAAAGAAACGACTATCGGGAGTTTTATATTATAAAAGAAACAACTACGAGCTTGATTTATTTTAGTTAACAAAACCATGAAAAAATTATTAGTTTAGATTAGTCAAATCATCTTTTAATTCAGAAATCGAGTTATGACCGGTCATATTTTATTAATAAATACGGCCGTCTAATTTAAGTCATATTAAACTTTAAATTTGCGAAGATGAAATAACACATGAAAATATCTATTCAAATTATACGTGACACATGTTTGAGCTAACCAAACTGTAATTACAAACATATATATTAATATTAATCAAATTAGAGTTTATTTAGGAAAGATCGACATTTATTTACGTTGTTTTTAATTATAAAATTGGTTGCATATATATATATATATCAATTTAATATTCAACTATATATAGAAAAACATGTGACATGAAAACATTGATAGTACTGCGTAGAGCGTGTCGGCACGAATCTAACACAACTTGATTTATTTTAATTAAGAAAATCATATGAATGACATTAATTCAGATTAGTCAATTTATGTTTTCCTTCAAAAACCAACTTAAGCCTAGTCATATTCTATTAATAAATGTTGCCGTATAAATAAACAAATTAAACTTTAACTTAAAAAAAACTAACGTGTGGGAACATCTATTGGAATTATATATGACGTATGTTCAAGCTAAGCAATTTATAATTGAGGAGCATGATTATGTTAGTAATTAATTATATTAACATTTGTGTATAAACTACAAGTGTGACACCTATGTTGCTTTTTAATTTAGAAAAACAGTTGTATACTATTAGTTAAATGAATATTTAGTTTACAAATCACAAGCACGTAACACGTCAAACGTCGTTGCTAGCACGTAGAATAGATGGGGAAGACATAACACAAACGTGCAGGTGCTCACCATCAACAAGGGGATGACAGCCATGGCAGGCTCAGCAGGAGGAGACGACAGCATAGCTCATCGGGAATTCAGGGTTCGTCTCAGTGAAGCTCTCCACGTCAACGAGACGACAGCAAGTGGCGCACCCGACAATTGATGCGTCACCATCTAGCAGTAGGGTGCGGGCGTCAGTGGCCTACAGCAGGAGCCGAGCGGCCACACGGAGTTGTCTCTGGCCGGCCAGGCACAAGACGAACCACGAAGTCTGGGCGTTCGGTTTTAACCGACAATTCGGTTCGGTTAATTCGGTTATTTAAAACTTCGGTTTTCAGACTTCAGCCCCCGATCGGTTCTCCAGAAAACAGGAAACCGCAGAATTCGGTTTCGATTTTTTCTATTCGGTTTTCGGTTTTAACCGAAATAACCGAAACTCCAGAAAACAAGCTTACAAGCTTACATAAATTCAAGCACTCCAGAAAACAAGCTTACAATCCTCAAATGGTATATTAGTACAGTGTATGAATTCAACAAATCAACAAGCTTACATAAATTCAACAAATCAACAAGTTTACAAGCTTACAAGCCTCAAGACAAGTAGACAACAGTACAGATCAGTGCTGAAGTACAGAATAGAATTACATAGATTCAAAGTTCTTCATTATTCAAATAGAGAAGTAGCCGCAGGCCAGCAGCAGCATCATATGCCAGGATCCAATCCATACACTGATACACCAAGACACCAAGTGGGGAGACAAGTACTGGACAGAATCACATTTGAAGTACTACAAGTCTACAAGCATCATATGACTGGAGGTCTGGACTGGAGGCTGGACTGCTGGAGGCTGGAGCATCAGCAGTCCACGGTCCTGCAGCCATCAAGTGATCTCAGTGACTCAGTGTCTCAGTTAGTGAATCTCAGCAGTTTAAGAAATATTAAACAGATGAATGTACCTTTTACCAGGTGATCAGGAGTCAGGACTCAGTAGCTGTAGTAGATTCCTTAGAAATGGACAGGCCACCAAGTTCTAAATTAAATAAAGAATAGATGATCTAAGTTAGTACAGTGTATGAATCATGATTCATGAAGCACATTAGAAGCAACTAATAATTTAATATGTTACCTTCCTCAAGCAAAAACATTTGTTCGCTGTCCTCTTCAACACTAACATAGTTTCCTCTACGAAGCCAATCATTTGCACAAACGAGGCGCTCAACCATTTTTGGGGTTAGTGAGGTCCTAAAGTCATCAAGAGTTCGGCCACCAGCACTGAAGGCTGACTCAGAGGCAACTGAGGTGATAGGAATCGCCAACAGATCACGGGCCATTCTAGATAATATTGGGAATCTTGTTGAATTAGCCTTCCACCACTTTAGAATGTCAAATCCTTTTGTGTCCGGCTCATTATCTTCTGATAGATACTTATCTACCTCAGATTTGACAGTTCCACCCTCACTGTTAATCTGCTCAGTAATTACTGACATCCACCTACTCACTCTTGTGCTGGTTTTAGCTGATTCAGATTCAGTAGGTTGTGGTGCCTTATCTTTTGGGGCATACATTTCCTTGTACTCTTCAAACAAAGCACGAAAATAAGTGTTCACTGTATCCCACATCTTTTCTCCTATTGTATCCCCAAACATTACCTTAATTCCCATTCTAATGCATTTTGAAAGTTTGTATCTAGGATCAATAGCAACACAGAAGAAAACAATGAAGTTGAGCAGCTGATCCCCCTTATCTTTCTCTCCTCTCTTCTCTCTGTCTCCCAACCTCTCACCATACTTATCTCCCCAGTACTTGTAGTACTTCACTAACATTCTCATACCCATTTCCTTACACAGGTTGTCTTCACTATGACACCATTCTCTCAGCAGAAGTAATACATCAGCAATCTCATGAAAATAAGTGTGAGATGTTGGACGACTTTGTACAGAAACACGGAGAGTGAGGTCATAAAAGTGTTCAAGAAACTCAGCCATCTTCCTAGCCTTATCCCAATCTGTTTTTGTTGGTACCCCTGGACCATTCTCTCCTTCTAATTCTAATTTGTAGTATGGGTCTTCATCACTATATCTTTCAAATGCTTTTTGGTACTTCTGTGCAGCATTTAACATAAGGTAGGTTGAGTTCCATCTAGTGCAAATATCTAAGTTAAGAAATGCTTTGCTCTGTACCTTGGCTAACTCAGCACATTTCTTAAATTTTACCAACCTAGATGTTCCACACCTGATAAACTTAACAGCAGCACGGACACGCTGAATTGATATATCAAGTTCCTTCAACCCATCACCTACTATTAGGTTGATAATGTGAGCAGCACATCGCATATGCAAGTACTCTCCTTCAGCAAAACAACCTTTTGACTCATTCAACATCCGCCTCACATACTTAATTGCGTTATTGTTTGCACTAGCATTGTCTGCTGTTATTGTGAAAACCTTGTCAATGCCCCACTCAGCCAAACAATTCTCTAATGATTTCCCAATGTCCTCCCCTCTATGGCCCTTAACCAAGAAAAAACCAATAATTTTCTTCCTTAGGTTCCAGTCATTGTCAATAAAATGGGCTGTAACACACATATAGTTTTGGCTATTCTTTGCAGTCCATGTGTCAGTTGTGAGGCAAACTCTTTCACAATTTTCCTTAAAAAATTTCTTAAGCTTTTCTTTCTCATCTTCATATACTTTAACACAAGCTCTAGTGATTGTTCTTCTAGATGGCAGAATAAATCGTGGACATGCTTCTGCCATTAATTTCCTAAGACCAGAACGTTCAGATAACATAAATGGTTGTTCATCTTCAATTATCATCTCAGCAAAAATCCTTCTAAGTTTATCAGGATCAAATTTCCAAGTGGTTACATTACCCATACTACTAGTGCCAGCACATGGTGTCAGTTGCAAAGTTGCTTGATTATCAACTACTGGTTTGTTTGGATTCTTTTTGCAAATCTTCAGATGAGCTTTCAAGGATGACGTACCATTTGTTCTTGAGCCACAATGAAACAGCTTTTGACACCACTTGCACTTGGCTCTCTCTTCCCCATTATCAAGTTTGACCTTGCTGAAACTATCCCATACATCAGATCTTAGAGCCATGGGTTTCCTTTTCCTGGATTCTTCATCCGCTTTCTCTCCATCCTTGCTCTCCTGCTGCTCCTTGCTTGCATCTACCACTCCAGTCGTTGACGCTCCAGCTTCAGTTTCTTGAGTTTAAGTCTGATTAATCTCACAAGCAACAGTTTCATCTGTGTCCCCCATCTAGAAACAAAATGTTTCAAATCAGGAATTAACAACAACAAGGAGAAGAGGAGAAGACCAGAAGAAGAATTGAAACTCGATCTAAACTTACATTGGAGGATTGCTCCGTCCGCGCCGCCGTTGTCTTGGTCGGAGAACTTCACGAGGGTGTTGCCGGGCGCTTGGCCGCCTGCCGCGCCTCCTCCCTGGTCCCTGCGAGGCTGCGACTGCGCTCTCAGCCTTCCGCCTCCTGCCTCCCTTCTGCTCGCTGGCTCGCCGTGACCTGCTCCAGTCGCCCGCCGGCCGCCACTCGACGATTTAGGGTTAAGGATGAGCGGCTGCGGGCTGCGGCGCTGCCTCTCTACGCGCTGAGCTGCGGGATGGCCGGATGGGGGTTTCCTACTTTCCTTTGCGTCTTGATGGGCCGTCGAACTATGGGCCGTGAGGGACTGAGGGCGTGACCGCGTGAGGGCGTGAGGCGAGTCAGGCGACGGTCTGCAGGTACTGCACTTCGGTTTGTTCGGTTCCTCGGTTTGGTTTGAGAAGAAACCCGAAGCCGAAGCCGAACACCGAACAGTGCAAAACCATAAACCGAACCGACAACAAAAAACCGAACAAACCGATATTTCGGTTCGGTGCGGTTCGGTTCGGTTCGGTTTGCGGTTTGCGGGTAAAAAGTGCCCAGGCTGACACGAAGCCACGGTGATGCAAGGACGGAGTCAAGCAGCACATGCTTTAGGCGCTACAGCCTTGTCGCCTGCAGGTCACGGCAAAACGTACAGAAGGTGTAGGTATATACAGAGGTGATGAGGGACAGGCAACATCGGCGGCACTAGCGAATCACAGGAAGGAAAAAAAAAGATTTCGTGAGATTTACCGAGAGTTGTTTCTTCCTTGGACTGCACACATGGCCATGGCGGACTTCAGGGTAGGGTAGTGTGCTGATTGGCGCGGCCAGGAGAAGATGACGATGGCATGCACTGAGCACGGACTGCCGGAGCAAAATCTCCACGCTCGCGCATAGAGGCAGCGCGGCCACGCTCGCTTGGCAGCCTGCAGCGGTGACGACAACGACGCCGACGGCAACGGCGAAAGAAAGAGGAGAAAAATATAATTTGCTACACGAGAGATTTTCCAAACTAGAGGCTCCTCTTACGGTAGTTTTGGTGTGCTTTACCCAAGGGGTTGGTACAGATTTATAGAAAGAAAAACTTCCCACATCTACATCAAGTAGCAATATGGTCCTAATTGATGTTGCACCCTCCACATTTACTAATAGGCCTAAATAATCATTAAAGTCCATTAGTAAATAAATGCATGTGCCTTTGAGATTTATTAGGATTATTGCACATAGACTTTGAGCATTGGGAAAACTAGAGATTTATTATTTCCAGAATTAATTAATTTCATATATAAAATAATTCTAGAAAAAGTCCAGAATTGATATTTAAGCCACGAAAAATACTACAAGACCTCCGAAAATTTGGGGAAAATCCTCAGAGACACTTTGGAACATGATGAACCCAAATAAAGTATTTGGAGCTCATAAAAATATTGTTGGAAACTTAGAACATAAAGATTAAGGTGAAGGAGTTAGGAATTAAATTCCAGAAAGAAGCTGAAAAATTCCTAAAGATAGATATTCGTCTCCTCAACGTATAAGAAAAACACACATTTTGCACATAGAAACACGAGGTGCGACCGACATGAATGCAACAAACACGTTTCTACCTTATGATAGATTTTAAATTAATGAAAATTTTTATTTTTCCATGTTTTCACGAGCACAAAAATTCACAAATAAATCATTTTAACTCTATTTTCAAAAGTGCGCGCGATGATTTATGATAGAGATGGCAAAACGCTGGCGACCAAGAACCAAGCGGCGTTTCTTTTTATTTCCACGCCCATGGACTACCAAGCAGCAAATTGACGATGATCTCCACATCATCATTGAACGGTCATGACAAATGCTACACTTAGCTAGATAGAGTAACAAACTAATAATGTGCTTTCACACCGTTTCACCTGCTTTTCGATCGACGCAGGTGCATGCGGTTTTGACGACCGGTTAATCTCGGCCACTATCTATCTATAGTCTAAATAACCCACACACCGGCCACATATATATACCTAAAATGCATATATAGTTTAATTAGAAATATCTCATTCCACGTGTAATAACTGTACAACAAACTTGATAAAAGCATGACGAGAAACAAATATACGATTATTTGTTCCATAGTCACCTCTTAATCTCTTGTATCTTCATCGACATTACCACACTGAACCACTTGAACCTCCACTTGCAGGTTGGACATTTCAAAGGAACCAAGGATGTAATATGAGTACAATTAATTAGTGGAAAAAAATCAATTGGATCCGAACACAACATACCACTTACAGTTGTGGGAGCTAACGGAGTTAGCTTTATTCAAATGACTCTTCTTTTTTTTTTAGAATTACACAGTACATCGTAGATGTCCATAATACGCACGCACTCATCCCTATGAACACACATACGTAAACCCTACCCCTATGAGCACATTTGAAGGACTGAGCCGACAAATCTTAAAATTCACGAAGTCACCACAAGCGCCTCGCTGTCGATGGTGACATCACCTACCACTGAAAGCATATCGCCGTTAAATCCTAAAATAAATCCAGAAAAATACGAGCATCCGTGCCAAGTCGAGGACTTGAACCTGGGTGGGTAGGTTCCACCACATGGAACCTAACCGGCTGATCTATGATCAATTCGCTATTCAAATGACTATTTGGTTACGATCTTGAAAAGGGTGTAAAAATATTGTTATCTTTAGGGCTCGTTTAGCACAACTCCTTCTCATTTACTCTTTCGGAGGAGCCAGAGCACTCGAGGAGCAGCTACTTTTTGTGGCTTTGGCTTTTCACCCAAAAACAGCTCCGACTCTTATACTATTCACCAGAAAATGGCTTCTCCTCTCCTAAGTGTTTGGTATGGCTTCTTTGACTCCTCTGCTGCTGCCGTAGCCGGAGCTGGTGCCATGCCAAACAGGTCCATAATACTTGAAAAACACATCTCTCTCTCTATATATCACACAAACATGCACATGCGCACGCACACACATAAATACACACACACATAATTTTTGCATTCATGGTGCTCATATTCTATTTGTTGCCACCACTTGCAGGTTCTGTATCATGATTTGATGTATGCGGCGTGTAGCTTCCATGCCATTCTAACTCAAGCCATAGAGCAACTCAGGTACCGCTGGTACTATGCATGTTTAAGGCCCACCTCACATGGATTGTAGAGGCATTTGCATTTTGCTTTATGTCCTAGCCCATTTGTAGTGCCTCCAATATGTTTAATTTTTGGTAGACCATGTGCTCGTTCTTGTGAGTCAAAAGAGAGTGCACTCATTCATGTGTTGATGTACTTAAATGTTGTGCTCGGATACACATTAGGGATGTCTGCTACATGGAGTATACCATGGCATGTGGTAACCAATAGTAGTGGGTGTGCTCCACTTTGTTTGCAGTAATGAGACATTGGTTTGTAATAACTTCATCTCTACCTATTAAGTATGTATATATGGTTTTCTAATTATGATGTATGCATATATCAAATCTTAATTATGAGAAGTGTGATGGCAGTGAGATATACGATGCACTAGTAACATAAAATGTAAAATGTTAGACAACAACCTTTATTTAAATGTAATAATAATGTATATAAAAAATAGGAAAATTAAGATCTTTGCCGGTTGAAGCCACAATCCGATAGTAAACTACACTCTATCCTTAAGGCAAAATATTTCCCTCACACCTTTTGGAAAACCAGAAGCAGCCCCAAATCCATTTTTTGGTCTTCCATTCCTTCAAGTCAAAGACGCCCTTCAACAGAACTCTATTTTATAAATACGCCGTGGTAACTACACCATGGTAACTCCTGTATCTGGACTCTCCTTGGTGCAATGTCTACTACCAATGATTATCAACTCCCTTCCCCAGACAGTAGCAGATTTTTGGAACCCCAACTCCAAATCTTGGAATCATGATTTCATTACTTACTTATTTATCTAACTAGCGACACAAGTTATCTTGCAGGTACCAATAGTTCCTAATGAGTCTAAAGAAGAATACCATCATCTAAATATAGAGGTACATGTAAATCTTCCTTCATAAGGTCCTAGAAGCATAACCACACATGCATTGAACATCCTCGAAGGAATCTAAAAACACAAATCTATGCCACCTTACATCAAAGCATTTGCCTAGGATGCTTCTCAACAAGAATAGACAAGAACTACTGTGCTAAAGCAAATGCTCACCTCTTCTTCCATTGCACCTCTAGGCTGACAGAAGAACATGATGGTGTGTAAGAAATTTTATCTAACATTATAGATTACCATACCTCTAATTACCATTTGATGACCATTTGCAGATGCTTATAACCACCACATTTGGAAGGCTAGAAATGACAAGAGATCCAATGCTAAAGTTTGGATTGTTTGGCAAATTCATAATACCATAGCTATAGTTTAATCTCAAATGCAGATAATGAAGATTGCACAGGTTTCCTAGACTAGCTGCGCGCACACAGAACAGGGATGAGACACAACGAGAGTGCTTGGTAGGGTGGCTTATTGTTGACACCAAAGGTGGCAAATAGGTAAACCATAAGTGTACCGTTGTCAATGTAGCTTTCACCAAGAGTATTCTAGGTACCGGTTTCCACAGATACTTAATTATGGACAAGCCCACATCTGCCGTGGTACAGCTTGGAGAAGACACCAGACATGCTCGGCTCTTCTCGACACTCCCCTCACTCTCTCTATTTGCATACTACTACTAGTAGTAGTAGAGTAGGGCTTCGCCTATCTTAAGTGAGAGTAGCTCCTCTTTGTGGTCATGACTTGAGAGTGAAGGGGATAGAGGGTATTTATAGCACTTTTGGTGTGGGCCCATGGATCTGTGTGCTCCAAACCTCCACCCTTGGATCAAATCACCTTAAATTGTATGGTGGAGATCTTCTAAGTTTGTGTTTCTTTGCATGCAGGCATGCAAGAGGTGGTGGAGCTTGGGGGTGGTCGCTCGACCACCTTGGGGCGTCGGTCGGCCCCCCTATGATAGGTGGGGGCCACCCCCAAGGGTGGGGTGCTTCTCCTCATATTCATGTGTGGGTTTTCTTTGGTGGGACCACTTGTTTCCTCTGAATGATGAAGATGTGGGTCACCCAATCCATGTGACATGCTTGTGAGTCGTCCAGAGGAAACACAACTTCCATCCAAGGGTTGGCATTGCTTGGGAGTGTGTTGGATAGATCACGGAGGCTTGTGAGAGGCAATGGGCCACATGGGGGTGGTTAGCTGCCCCTATGTGGGCCCACAACCACCAATTTCTTCCATTCTTGTACCTACATTCAAATAAGGACATGTACATGTGGAACCATGTTATTTCTACAAAAGCTATCATATTATGCTCATTTCCTTCCAAAGGTCACATTTTTTATGGTTTTGACTATACAAAACTATAAAGAAATTACCATCAACACTTATCCATTGTCTAGGCTTACCTAATGTAGTTTTAGTCTATTTGCATTGAATGCCTGGCTAGCCCCTAAGCCTAGATTATGGAAGCCAAAAAGGGGTTCGAGGTTGCATTGCTCATAACGCTCAGACCCTCTATTTTCGTGGAGCCAGGCTTGCATAAGCATGTGGGCTCACACATTAGGAATCAGCTCACCCATCCCTCGGTGCTCCTCCACCACACATGCCACTGCATCTTTACCGCTACCGGCAAGCTTTTGACTTGGAGTCTTCATACTCAATCCAGCACCCCAAGAAGCAATGGAGGGTTTTGTTTAGGCTCAGTGGTGGATTGGGTACCCATGGCTAAAGCGGTTGACCAATGCATCATTTATGATATACAACCAATCAATGGCAAGCTTCTACAACTCGACAGACTTCTCTAACCCTCCACATTGGAAGATAAAAGGCCTCTGTGCACTCCTTAGCACAATAGGCCTTCGGTGGTTCACCTAATTTCACTTGTACTTCTAGACTACACAATAGTTCATCTAAATGCCCCACTCGGGCAACTTGCATATCTGTAGTCCAAGAGCCTTTTGGTTTCCTAAGTGTAGATTGTACTTGATTTTAATAAAGTTAGTCTTGGGTAGTATTATATGTTAGGGACCCCACTATTGTGTTCAGGGCGCAATTACATAGCCTAAGAGCTTGGAAAATAATATTTATGGCCTGTTTGTAGCCCCTAGTGGCTTTTTTTTAAAATAAGCCCCTCCAGGGGAAGTAATGATAACCTCCCCTCCCACATTCCCTATAAAAGAGGTAGAGGCCGGGGAAGTGGAGGGGGACTTGTCTGATCACTCGCTTGACTCTCTTCCTTTCTCTCTCCTTTACTCTCTCATGTTTAGGTGGCCACACCAACAGTTAGTTATACAAAAAACATATTCGAGAGTGTAAGCTATAAAGTGTAAACTAAGTCAACAAAGCAAATGAAAAGGCATTTGTTAAGTGGGTAAAGTCCTATTAGCGTAGAAGAAAGAACCAGGAAGGATAGTATAATAAGAATTAGGATAGATTGATAGGGAGGCAACAGTGTGTACACTCTATTGATCAAAATTTAATGAATTCTCACTCTGTAAAAGAGGGGGAGGGATGAGCTATCAACAATGAAGAGGAAAATCGAATGAGATCAAATAGGATTTCATTGATTAATTTCCAAGGGCTTCAAAATGAACGTAGGGGATACACATTGTACTTGCTTGCTTTGGTTCTTGCTTTGACATGAAGAAAGCTCATGAATCTAGCACAAAATAAACCAAATAAAAGAAGAAGAATGTAGTGAGAAAAAGTTTGGTGCAACTTATCAGGAAAGATCTAAAGATGCATCAAGTTAAGTAGCATGTCATACATTGAAGACACGCAAGTGGAGTGTCTCTCTATTTCGTGTAAAAGCAATTAGATAATAATGATCATGTTGTTGTTCTTTCCAATCAGTATGTCCAAATACAAGAGATAAACATTAGATACACAATATTAACCAGCCATATGAATCAAGCTTTGTTTCTTTTACCTTAAGCTGCACATGTTTCACTTCCCTCCAATTATAAGCATCAAACCCATTAGGAAAGGTCAACATAGGGCTCTTTATGTCCAATAAGTTTGTGTCTGGTTCAAAACCTATGCAATTTACAAAAGGAATTCTCAAGATTCTCAAACATTTATAATAAATTTATAGCTTCGAAATATATGCAATTTGTTTTTTAAAAAACTCAACATTCCCAAACATTTACAATAAATATATTTATCTCTGCTTCAAACTCAAACTCTATGCAATTTATTATATGCTCAATATTTTCAAGAATCTATAATTAATAACATAGCTCATCTCCATGGGACTCAAACTTTATGTTGGATTATAAGTGAATTGCCCACCTCTCCCTATTAGCTTAAGCTTTTGGTTTGGACTGGTCTGTACATGCAACTTAATATGGTATAAAGCTAGGGTCACGAGTTCAAATCCTAGTTAGCGCAATAAAATAAAAAAATTGTTGCTTTCTCCTATTCCACGTCTGAGGCCTGAGGCCGCACAATAATAGTTGCTCGTTCCTATTCCATGTCTGAGGCCTGAGGGAGCTTACACATGAGGGGGAGTGTTGGAGTATAAGTGAATTGCCCACCTTTCCCCACAATCTTAAGCTTTTGGGTTAAACATGTCAGTGCATTCTACATATATAATACTTTATCAGAATGCCTTATCTGAAGTGTTTCCCGATACAAAGTAAGCATCCTTTTTTTCACCACACTATAAGACATGCAAGAAAATTAGAAATAAGAGGCTATCCAAATTTGTTGCAAGTCAAAATAAATCTGTTTAAATTGGTTGGACCAATGTTTGTTCACAAGAAATAAATAAACCTAGATTAAGAACCATGGAAAGTTGCAAAAGATAAATAAGAGCCTGTCAACATCTGTTGCTAGTCAAAATAAATCTGTTTAAATTGTTGTGACCAATGTTTGTTCACAAGAAATAAACCTAGATTAACAACCATGGAAAGTTGCAACAGATAACATGTTTAATAATATGCTGACATTATAACATACCTCCATGTTTACCAGTTGAGATCTTGTTTTCTGTAGGACTTCCTGTTTGTCATCTATCACTTGTAAAAATTACCAATTGAGATCCATTTCTCTGTAGGACTTCGCATTTTTCATCTATCACGTGTAAAGGTGATTGACTTGAAGGAACCAAAGCTATCAAACTTTGTAGCTGTCGGGCATGCCCATCATTTTTTGAGTTATTTGTGAACAACCATAAGGGACTAATGGCTATATAGGTATATTGAAACAAATAAGCAGCAGACCTTTTGTTGATGTTATGACCCAAACTTACAACTATAGTTTGATTGGACTCGCCCAAGCTAACCTTAGGCTTTTTTGACACATTGTGCCAAGTTTGTTGTCCGACTCTTTTTATGACCTAAATGCAAGTAAAAATAAGTAGATGACATAATGGTTAAATTAAACAATGAAATAACGTTGTGTGCCTATCAATCTAAGGTGTGGACAACAAAAAAAGAGCAAATGTGCCCATTCACAAATTGAAAACAGGGCCACAAACTTATTGTACATATTGATGGTGTAAGATCAAGTGGTGAATTCGTTAGTTGTTAAAAAAGACGAGAAGTGGTGGAACAAAGTGTTAAAGGTAATTTTACTTATTTGTTTAAATCTTTAGAAAAATATCTAATATTTATTTCAATATATGTATATGTAGTAACTTAAATTAAAGTTGGTTAATATAAATAAGACTAGTTTTATTTATTTTGTAGACACATAGAAGTCATGATACAAAAATCTCAAATATGGCCCACCAACACATCTAAATTTGCTTGAAAATATATTCAAGCCACATGAAAATATGAAGGTAAAAAAATCCTTCTACTCGACTGACCCACCTTAGCCTAAACCCACAATGAGGATTCTTAGGAGATTGCCATATGCACCTTTGCTTCAGGATCTTTTGCGCTTGAGTTACACCATGTGAACCATTCGTGAAGCATTTTGTACATCACAATCATCATATTAGAGAAAGCAACTTAGGGCTTGTGTGGTTCCCTGCATCCGCCTGAACCAGGCTGGCCAGATGTAGGGTGGCCTCATTTGGTTGCCTACTCACGGCGTCGAGCCAGGCTTTGGACGTGCAACAAGCGCCTCGCGACCATGCTCCAGGGAAACGCCCGAATCGACCATTTTTATCAGGCCAGGCTCATTTGGGTGCAGCTGTTTACTCGACTAATGATATATTAGTGTATCATTAGTAAATATCATGTGATATTAATGTGTGTTAAAAATGTTTAAGACATAATTAGATAAAATAAGAAGTTTAAGGGTGTAGTACTTGGAAAAAATAAAAATCATAATCATGACCTTATTATGTTTTTATTCCATGCAACATATCTTCATGCAGGCAACCAAATAACATCTCTTCTTAGCCAAGCTGAGTAGATATAGTCAACCAAACACGGCAGCGTTGCATGCCCTTAGCCTATCCCATGTGAGCATGGCTCTCAGATACGAGCCAGGTTTTGTTGCTATGCAAACCAAATAGGCCCTTAATAGTTGAAACATCATTGACCATAAAAGAAAATACTTTGAAGTGTGATCTTAACATTAACCTCTACAAGTTCAATTAGTAACCCATTGTTATACTAGGTTTACTCTCGGTCTCTTTGACACTAACATCAGAGTAACTACGGCTCACTTTTGGGGATGCCCATCCCAAGATCTGCTACGCTTCGACTTCATTGAACTTGGCTCAGTTGTCATCAAGCCAAAGTACCTACAAAATAACTTATCGGCAACACCATGAGTATATTGCATACTCACAGGGATTAATCCATCACATACATATTTGATGGATGTAGGGGATTAATAGGCATTTGTAACATTGCATAAAGAGCATGGCGTTTATTAAAGAGATGACATGTGGATGATTCATAATTTAATTGCTATCAAGTACGATAAAGTTGACAAGTAATACAAAGAACATGGTTAATAAGTGATTGACATTATAATTCATCTCATTATCAAGTTTTCATCATCAATGCTACACTAAATCTAGAAGTATGAACAACTAAGATGGTTCCGTCCTGAAGGACTTTAGGCATTCAAAAGGATCTCTGTAGAGGTGTACAACTGTACCCACAAGGACACTATGGACGAACCACCATACTCATGCCTAGATAAGGATTGCCTCATGGTTCCAACATTTCCTCAATGTGGCTCTCAAATCGATGAATGGTTTGACTAGGTACCGATTTGTAATGCCATCGCATCTACACCGCATGACCCTCACGATGAATCTGCGTGATGAGCAAGTCACCACCAATTACTTCGCTTACCACCCCCATTTACGATATGTGGTCTATGTGGGTGGTTTTCTAGACTTGCTATCCCATGAACGGTCCTTAGCTACTCCCCAAGCTACATCACTTGAGATCCAACACTCATAGTGACCTTACCCCTCACTTGAGTAGAGATTGCCAAAGTTGATAATCATTTAAGCACTTTAAGTTAAGGTTGGTCCTTAGTCACATTGAGCAAATTGAGTCAAGTTGACACCCTTGCAAGTTTTTGTTATTTAATTATCCTGGTGTAGCTCCTAGACGCGTGAGAGTGAGTTCCCTTCTCACACTCGACCTCTATCGGCTCTAGTCATCTAAGCAATTAAGCGATTCAACCCCATTGGTTAAATAAAGGCTATGATTATATTAGGTGGTTTGATCTAATTTAGTGGATCAAGATTAGTAGTTCACCATTTTAGATGAAATGCAAACTCATAATGCAATAGTACATAAGCATCCAAAATAGGGTACTAATAGTGGGTTGCCTGCCTGTCATGAAGTCCCGATGACTGAGGGTGATCATGACTACTCACTCACATTCCTCACATCCTAGATTAACTTGAAAGAAGACATCAGACGAGTTGGAGATGAGCTCAATGTCTGGATTGAGAGATAAAGAGCATATGAGAGTGATCTGAGATTAGGATATTGGGAAGAGATATCTAACAATGGATTAGTGTTGTACTAATTTGCATCTAAACATGTGATAGGGTGGTTGGGTCCTATTGTAAGGGTTAAACATTTTAACATTATAAAATATTTGACGAACTATTCGAGGACATCAATGGAGGCTCTAACAAATTCATTTTGGGCTCTAAGTGAATTGATAGAGGTTCTGGTGGAGTTAACGGACGCTACATGGTTTGACGGGTGGTTGCATGGAATGATCCGTGGTGTTAGGACTTAGTCATTTTGGGGTGGATTAAGCTTACAGATGCTCCGTATAATTTGACGGACACTCTATGGTGAACTCTGTGTTCTTGGGTTCTCTATAAAATTAATTTTAAAACTTGACGCACGGTCCATGTGTTTTGATGGACAATCTGTAAATCTAGTTATAGTGAAGACTAAGTGTTGGACTATTGATTTTTGGCTAAGTGCTGTGTTGAGGGACGGTCCGTGAAATGTGACGGACACTCCATAAACACATTGGCAGAACCTATGTTCTTCATTGTTCATGTTGCTCAAGTTTGGTTCAAACTAAGTTATGAGTGATCTTCACCATGCATGTGCAAAAGGTTTCTAGTAGGGGTGTTTAGGTGACATGTTGGGCAAGGGATAGCTAGGTTTTGAGCTCTAGTTATCATGTGCAACTAATGATTTGAGAATTGATTAAATCATGAGAAAAGAGAGATTAATTCATGAAAGTGAGGATGTCAACTTATTTTGAGAAATCTTGACCCTTAGGCCACCAAGATCAGAGATGGGGTCTTGCTCAACCTTGTCTCCAAACAAAAGAGATGGATTTTGACATCCATGAGATTTCTTGCAAAAATTCATAGAAATGCATTAGAGAGAGATTAGAGAGATGCATGAGAGGATTGAGCTAGAGACAATCTTGAGCTTACTCTTGAGATGATGAAGCAACTTCCAAACTTCACACTTCATTCATGCATAGAGATAATTACGAGTTAGGGTTTGGGGATTGATCTCAAGAGAATGAGAAGAGAGAGTGTTCTTGAGTTAACCATGGATTGAGAGAGATGGGGATGCTCATGAGCTTGAGGTGGTGCTGATCCTTCTTCTCCTTTCTTTCTTTCCCTTCCTTCATTTCTTCTCCTTCACTTTCTCATTCTAGTTCATCTTGTTCATCCTTTCTAGAGGAAGAGGGAGGGAGTGGGGAATGAGGGAGTGAAGAGGTAGCTGAGCTGAATCTGCTGAGGGAGGGAGTGGGGAATTAGAGATTGAGAGAGATAGGGAATGAGGGAGTGGGGAATGAGGAAGTTGCTAATTTGGAGTCCTTGTCCTAGTAGAGAACACTAGGAATTCATTTAACGAGAGTGATGAGGTGATCCTTGGGTATTTGAGGGACTATGCAAGGTTATCAAGGAGGTTCTAATAAAAGGTTTTAATTGGAATGACTTTGGGTCATGACATGTCCCAAACTATACAACTTTTAATACACATGTTGCAATATATGCTATACTATGTATCTAAAAAAATTGGTTGGTGGTGAAGGGTGATAGACAAAGACATATATAGCTAGGTGTGGGAGGTCTATGGGACGTAGGAGTATGACGTTAGGAGGTCATGTGGGAATTAGGAGGCAGTGGATGAGAGGATGGGCAACCACACAGGGTTTGAGAAGTGATGTGGGAAGCTTCTATGCTTTTTATTTATTTGATTTAAAAGAGTGAGTTGGTAGTGTTGGTTGTACATTTGGGGAATTTTTTGTGCACTGAATGTCTGTCCATTTCTGTGTAGGAGCTAGTATATCTTTCTTAGTCAATTGTGCTCATATATGGTTTTAACCATCATAATAATATAATTAGTTACAAAACTATAAATTCGTGAGTGATGTATGATTTTGTCCATTTTAGTTTTATTTAGTGAAGATCCATTGCAATGCCTAGGCTCATGTCATATAGTACTTATTCCACCTTAGGGCTTGTTTAGATGCACATATATTTATCTCGACTCATGTGTGTTGGAGTGAGTTAAGGTGGAATTTAGTTTTAATTCCACCCCAACCCACTCCAACACACATTGATTGAGATGTATACGTGTGCATCCAAATAAGTCCTTATGTATAATGTCTTGTTTTTGAAAAAATCTTTTGTGCATCAAGGCAAATTTTTATGATGTAGTTTGAAGAACCATGTATCAAATAAAATGAGCCACATGTTGATGCAAATCTGATTGGGTCTGCTTCCTGCCATGAAACTGGAGCTATAAAAAAAGGTTATGAGTAGTTGTTGCGATGCAGTTTTTGTTGTATGTGGATTTGGAACCACAAGCTGTAGCACCCAGTTTTAAGGACAAAACCAGATACACGCCATATGTGAGCCCAGGAAGTCAAATCTCACATATAGCTACAAATAAAGGTAATATCAATAGACAATGCTTAATATATGACATACTTAGTATAAAGGATATAACCTTAGATAGCAAACAGTGGAAAGACAACTCCGATCTTCGGGTGAAGACTCCAATTCCATAGGGACAACTGACTGGTTGATCACAAGCCTAATTCCTCCAAACTCTAGCAATCTAGTACCCATCCAGGATTTTTCCAAAGATTTAAAAAGTAAAACAAGCGTAAGTACATGTCGCACTCAACAAATATAACATGGGGTTCATGAGGCTCAAAAGGCTGACACTGGTTTAACTGCAATTAGCTTTTAATGAGTCATCTTTTAGCAATGGGGTGGCAACAAGTTTATTCACAAGCCCATATAAACACATGATCAGGTAAACATGAATAATGAACATCATAAACAATAATCATTAGTGTGCATCTTCATCATTGGTATCATCAGTGTTCATCATCTATTCTATAAGGGTCCAAGGCCGCTCGTGACCATGAGCACGGCTGATATACCAGTTTTACACTCTGCAGAGGTTGTATACTTTCATTATGAGTAGTGATTTACCCTTTCGCCCGAGGCGGCCAACCTCTTGACCTACTACCAAGGAAGGTCGGCAGGGTTCACTATGAAGCCTTTCAAAGGTTCGTCTAACAAGTTAGGGCCGCTAAGGTTTCCCCATCAATAAGCATGAACCCCCCTCCAAGGAGTGACTAACAAAATACCAAGAAACCAAAGTGCACCCTCTTGGTAGGCCGAGATCATACCTGTCGGAGCCCCTCTTGCACCACAAAGGTAACCACTAACAAGCTAAAAAAGGTCCTCATACTGAGCTAAAGCCAGAGCCATGTAGCCATCACATCTGTACTATAAGTCCTAGATGTTCGCTTACAGATAAGTCCTTAAGGAGAGGAATCTAGAGCACCATAAAAATAGCCCAATGCTCTATCCCCCTTGTTCCATGTTGCTAAAAAGCATCTTTTAATATTTATTGCATATACCATTAGTCAAGTTACAAGATCATGGCTTTAGTTGAGCACTAGCATCATACTACCCAATGCAATGACCCATAGGAATCAAGGAATCCAGGATATCAAATAGCTAGGAAAATTACTACGGTTGCCAAGGTAGACACATGCATATGATTAAAATGATATTAAGGTGAATAGGACAACAAGAAAGATCCCATGCTATACTTGCCTTAAAACACCGATCCTTCGGTAAGCTTTAATCTTCAACGTCCTTCTTTTGCTTCTTCTTCTTGATCACCACGTATATCTCATCGACTGGACGTAATCATAGAACACCAGACAAACATCCATACACATACATGCATAGCATAGAATTATATATACATTAGAACAGTACACCAATCATAGAAAAATAAGTAAAAGAGTTTGAAACAAGATTCTACGCATCGCTACGAACACAGTCGCGAGAGGCACGCTAATCGGAGCTACGGTGAACAAGGTACAACTACCAATAGATTTGCTTTTATTTGAGAATAAGGAAAACTACAAACTCCATTTATTTTAATTATAAAACATACATAAGATACTCTAGAGAATTATCTAAATTGTATTAAGTCAAATTTAGATTCAAATCTGAAAATCAGAGTAGAATAAATCATATTTTATTTATAAATCTAGTTGCATAGTTATTAATCAAGTTAGGATTTAAACCACGAAATTCCAAAACTCTTGATATGAAAAACATTAATACTAGTGCGTAGATTACATCGTTACAAATCTAATGCAACTTGAATGGGTCAAATCGGAGTTAAAACGGAGAAACTACGCATAAAATAAGATCAGTGGCAATTATATAAATATTTGGAATCAATTTCATATTAAAAGCCGAATTTAAAATGCCTAATGGACCCGGCCGCATTCCAAAATAGATAAATCAAGGGCATATTTTGAATTATTTCTGAAAGGAAGTGGACAACGGGTTAATTTCATAGAAACTTGGGGTCTCTTTAAAAAAAGTCCACAGCTATCGGCGCTGACCTGGTCGACGCTGACGTGGCACCACGTGGTAGCAAGGTGGTGGACTCCAATTGGCTGGCTCATGGTGAACTGCTTGCATGGCCTGCTGACTGGGCTGGTGGACTTGGTCTTTATTGTTCTTGTGGACCGGATCGAAGGGGTACAACTCGTTCTAATCGTGGCCGTTGATGATGGATCGAACGGCTGAGGGGATTTGGGGAGGAAGAGGTCGTCGGTATCCACGGCGGCACCCATTACCGACGACGAGGAATGTCACCAATGTTCATGGATCTACCTAACCTAAGCATCTTGTGCAATATCGAGAGCATAGGGAGATAGAGCGGCCAACGGAAAGCACACTCAGGGGGTCGGTGAGGGCGGCTAACGCGCAGAGGCGGTCCAGTGCTCAAGATGGCGACTCGGCTACGGTGACGCAACTTCGGCGAACATGCGCGCTCAATCAGAGAGTAAGAGGGTGAGGGAGATTGATACTGGCATGATCCTTACCTTGGCCTGAAGCTCGGGAGATGACAAATTGACAACGGCAAGCACCGAGACGGCGGCACAGGGACAGCGGGCGACGGAGCTGGATCTCTGGTCTCGGCGAGATCCAAAAGTGGTGGTGGCTGACGCTAGGCGAAGCTAGGGTTAGGGAATAGGGGTTGCGGCGCGTGCACGACCGCTATTTATGAGGCCAGGCTGCTTGAGACGCACGCTAAGGCGAAGAGACGGGGGCGCGGTGAATTCCTTTGGCGGCGTTGGAGTATGGCCCGACGACGACTCGAGGTAGGAGAAGCTGATGACAAGCGAGCCCGGGCTGTCAGGGGCAAAGAAGGAGAAGAGGGCATCGGTGCCGGCGGCTGAGCGGGCCGAGCGCGCGGGGAGAGGGCAGAGTAGCTGCTGCAGCCGGCATGGTGCGGTGGGCCGACAGGAGAGAGAGGGAAAGTAGTAGCCAGGCCGACCGGCTGGGGAATGGGCCAGTGGCAGCAGGACATACCAGAGAGAGGAGAGCAGCGGGCCAGGCCGGAAGGGGAAGGGAAACAGGCCTTCGGACTAAATTGAAGAAGAAGATCATTTTCCATTTTCCATTTTCTTTTCTTATTTCAAAATGAAATTCAAATATAAACCAAATCGAATTTCAAATATTATTTTAAATATACCTTCGATTCAAAAATAGGATAAGAACTCTCGGTAGGTTTTCAAAAATAATTTTTACAACTTTTTAAACTCTTTTATTTTCCAATTCTTTTTTTTTCTTTTATTTTATTTCAAAGCCATTTTCAAACTCTTTTCAAAAGCGATTTGAATTTATTTTGAATTTTGGATTCAACCATTCATTGCAATAAATCAAATGCACCGGCATGTATGCACATCCATGTTGCTACTCCTTATGATAAATTTTAATTTAATGTAAATTATTATTTTTCCTATGTTTTTATGAGCATAAAAATACAAAATTAACTTAATTTACATCTATTTAAAAAACAAATTTTAGGGTGTTACACAAGCTATGCAATGATATTTTGGACCTAATAAGTTGGCTGGTACATTTCATGCATTTATTATAGAATTTCCAAACAATTAAGTCGTACCTGCTATAGGCTATAGGTTTTTAGACATATAGTGCAAGTGTCGGAAAATATCAAGCTTAGAATTAGGGTTGGTGGTTAGCATTAACATGGAAGCTGCTAAAACATTGAGATATGACCCTTAGGTTAGTAGTAGCCCTAGGAAGGCGACCTGGACTTTGAGCGCACGCAGGTCAAGTCAGGCACAGGCACGGAGTTTTTGTTTTATCTCCCCTTACCTGACAAAGGAGAGGCAGAGATATGCCCTCGGCTGATTTGTAACGCTGATTTATTGTGAGAAAAAAAATACTATTCTAGAGCTGAAAAAGTAAAATTAATTCTGACTTATAAGCTAAAACGAACAGAGCCTAATGCCAGTGTATGGCTTGGTGCAGTTGACCCGTCTACAAGCTTGAGGGCTTGAGGCGGTGTGTCCCAACCGTACGTCTCGGTAAAAGGTTTTTGCCCATCTCCAATAACTAAAATTGTAAGTAGCACAGATAGTTTTTTTTTCTTTTTGCTTGTGAGACAAAATGTATTGATGATCTATGACTGCACATCTCTCACGAGCTAAAATTACTATATGCAAGAGGAATGACATAATTATTCATGAAAACACTTATGGTGCATCACTTCATATAAGGTGGGTGGTAACTCAAACCAAGCAAATTATACCCAGACTGTGGTCCTCGTGACCAAAATATCTCATGTTCTCCCTCCCTCTCTTTTCTCTCTCTAACGTGTATTCCTTATGAATTACTTGTGATAATCCAAGCAAGCATTCCGTGGCACTGACAAAGAATCAAGAATACTAGCTATATATCTTTCAAAGAAGACAACTCCAAGAAGGCCCTCCACAATAGGAAAAAGTCTATTTTACCTCTCCGAACTATCCTCGAAGTTTAGTTTTCCTCCCTGAACTTGAAAACCGGGTAAACCACATCCCTCAACTTTTAAAACCATTCATTTTACCTCTCTGATCCAGTTATAGGTGGTTTTCAAATGCAGTTTTGTCTATTTCTTTTTTATTTATTTTGGCTGAATATTTTAAAAACCATAGTAAATCACATAAAAATCATAAAATGGAAAATCTAATTTTGTTGGACTCTACGTGAGTAGATCTACACAGTAAATAAATAATACGATATGCTTTAGTACAAAGTTTTTGTTATAGCTTTAGATCTATACTTTTCTATAATTAATTCACAGCTGTAGTTTCTATGGTAGAATTATGATGAAATTTTTATGGTGGTCTAATTATTGTATTCTTTAACTATAGTAAAAATTTCATACTCGTTTCTATTTTTACACATTTTGAACTATTTTAAAACTATTTAACAAGTATAAAACTAAATAAATCCATAACTCAGTTATACATGATCTAATGAGCATAAAATTTTTACTATAGTTCAATCATATAATAATTAGCCCACCGTAAAAATTTCACCATAATTGTACCATAGAGACTATAGCTTTGAATTAATTATAGAAAAACATAGATCTGAAGCTACAACAAAATCTCTGTACTAAAGCATACTATATTATATATTCACTGTGTAGATCTACTCATGTGGAGTCCAAACAAATTGAATTTTATATTTTATGATTTTTCTGTAATTTACTATGATTTTGAAAATATTCAGCCGAAATAATCAAAAAAGAAAAAAAAGACAAAATCGCCTTTGAAAACAACCATAACCGGGTCAGGGAGGTAAAATGAACGGTTTTAAAAGTTGAGGGAGGTGGTTTACCCGGGTTTGGAGTTCAGGGAGAAAAATTAGACTTCAAGAATAGTTCAGGGAGGTAAGATTAGACTTTTTCCTCCACAATATACTAGTGGTGCCCTTAAAAAACAGGGCCATGATGAAATTGGGCCTCATGGTAGCAAAGTTGCAAGTTGAGGAAAACATGGTATCCAAGCTATAGGAAACACCGGGACCCACATGAAATAAAATAAACACTACCTCTGTCGCAGCGGTCGTGCGTGAACATGTTACGACCAACAAATTTAGTTTTTAGTGGTTGGGCACTAGTAGGCATCAGTACGAGGACGTGTACCGCCCCATATTTTCTTGGTTTCACTAGTCTGCAGCTGCAATGGGAAAAATAGTTCCAAAATCTTCTCCTTTTTTAGCATCACTATAGACACATGCAGTGAACGGCCTAAGTCTCGCAAGAAGAAAAAAAAGGGGAAAAAAAGAGAAATGCAAGTCTAAGATGACCACGAGTGCACTTGTGGAGCAGAAATTATCTTGGTGATTACTGATTAGGGCCCTACGACATGTTGCACCAAGCTAGTTCAACAGGGTGACAGCAGGCTCTGCTCGAGGACCAGGTCAACAACCTGCACTTGCTGGTGTTTACTATTATATATGTCGAGATCTACGAAAATAGTGGCTGATGGTGGTCTCGCATGATTTGTCAATCATGAGAAACACGAAACTAGAATAATGACAATAATGTACCTGCATTGTACCTTCGTAGTACAACTCATTCGAACGCCCTTGTTGAAAGTTGATGATCGATAACCGGAGAAAACTAGGTGTGTGGCAGTAAGAACTCTTGTTTGATTTTTCAGTGGTCCAAAAGATGGTGACAACATATAATATCACTTCCTCTGCCACTACAAACGTGAAACTTGAGCTAGAATATGAAAATTCACTTGTTTTATGCTGCACCTGATTTCAGTCACTCCTTTTGACAAATTAACCGGCAGGTATGGCTCTGGCAAGCCCACCCAGCTTGTGGTTTCTAGGCAACGCCAACTTGGCGTGCGTGACCGAAGGAAGATGATGAGTTGACGATGACATGATGAAACTTTAGGAGCCGAAGAGAAGAATGAAAGGCCGGGAGTGCACAATGTCAATGCGATCGGAGAACACCATGCCAGATCTGCACTACACACTGCGCACTCAATCTAGGACAGGACCTCTTCAATTCGATCGCCTGATTCCTGAAAAAGAACGTCAAGAACGCTGTGCTAGAATTATTCAAGCTGCAGCCCTATTCAATTGTCATGCTGACCTGCTGCTTCTTGGTCTCCCTCGCAAGTCGTCTCAAGCTAGCCATTCTTGGAGACTGAAGAAATAGAAGGTGCTTGGGAGCTGCTGGCCTACAGGTCGACTGGGCAGGATTTTGACAGGTTTGCAATGTATAGTCAATATATATATGCGCATGGTGATCAAATAAGTGCTGCTGGAAAAAGGCATATGATATGCCCAAAGTTTACCCTATTTGATTTCTTTATTGTTTGTGTTGGACTTAGATCTTAATTAGCCTAGTTCAAACAGTAGAACGCCTAGGACTAAGAGGATTAGAATTTTTATTAACTTCCTACCTTTGTCAGTGGATGAAGCCGACGCCCACTATTAGAAAAATAATTTTAGGAGAGACAGGCTCTCTGTAGGACCGTCGAGGATCAAGAAAATGGTTTTCTTATAAGTCTAGTAGACATGTCGAGGATCAAGAAAATCAACGTTTCCTGTTTACAAATACATAAAAATGATTTCTTTAGGTACATTCTAATTACTACATCGAAATTTGCCAATACATAAATTTGAGATGATAAAAATCCAATGCAATTAATCAAATTGGGAATCACCTGAGTTTCTGGACTCTGGTCTGCTGTTCATGCGTTTGCTCAGCCATAGTTGTGACTGCGAGTATAAGAATAATCGAGCACCGCATGGAAAACAACGGCTCTTCTCCTACAACTAAAAAGATCAAAGTGTGGATATTTTTTTGTGCGACATTTGTTTTGGTTCTTCCGTCTGCCCACGCCTGTGATCCCACGACATCTCCTTGATTGAATATTGCATGTCATGTGATAGAGGAATCACGGCTAAATAGGAAGTAGAAAATTATTGTGCTATCCATATACACATTGCATGTTTGCATGCACCAGCATACATGACAACGAGCAAAAGGAAAAAGAATTAACACAGAAGGAAAGAGAATTAAGATAAAATGATCTCTTTGCATTTCTGAGAACCTTGCAAAATCTGTCTACATTTAATTACTTCCTCTCTTTGCATTTGCAAAAGGGACAGTTTTTTCCTCCTTTCATTTGGTTTCACGCTTACGTGTTTCATCTGCCTCGGTCTCGTCCCTGCTCATCGCTCCCCTTGCGATCGCGGCATCGCTCCCCTCCCCTCCGTGACTCCCCGCTTGGCCGTGCTACACGCCTTCGACCACCGTGAGGCGGCGCGGCGTCGACGGTGCTAGAGGGCCGGATCGGGGGCACTGTGGTGCTGGTGAAGAAGGATGTGCTCAGCTTGGGCCACTTCCGGGCGTCGCTCTTTGACAGCATCCACCATATCCTCGGCTAGGACACCGGGCTCGCCTTCCAGCTCGTCAGCGCCACCAAAGCCGACCACCATGAGGTGGCACGGCGTCCCGGTGCTGGAGGTGGCGCACGCGTCCGTGAGCAGCATCCCGGCGGTGCAGGTGGTCAACCAGGGTATGCCCACCCTTTCCCTGCTCTCCCTTCTGTGCGGAAAAGCAGACACCTAAGTGGGGACTGTAACGCGGACAACATGTTCGACAAAATGTATCTCCATGCTAGCAAACCTTGGTGGCTGTGTCCTTGTAGATGGACCTGCGTTGAGAAGGAGAAGGACCTGCGTCGAGAATTTTTAGCACATTTGATTTTTAGCAAGTAGTACCATAAAGGGTCTCCGGAGATTAATCAGTCTCATGCTGCATGTTCCATCTGATTGCACAATTATCCTCTGAATTTTAGCATGGAATATATAGTCAAGGGGGGAATGAGGAAACTGAAAGTCGGTGTGGGATTCAAAATCAAACCTACTATGCTTTTATATAATATCGGGATTCAAAATCAAACCTACTATGCTTTTATATAATATATCGATGCTGCTCTTTCTCTGCCATCTTTACACTGTAAAAATGCTAATTGTTTCTCCATAATATGGACTGTTTTTGTACATCACTCATGGGATGCTCTTTGAGTTGTGTGTAGATTAGACAATTGCTGAAAGAGTCTGATAAATAATCTGGACATCGGAATACCATTTCATCATTGTCAAAATTTATTTCGTTACTGGCTGCTTGGTTAAATCTGCTAAGGTTAGCATTTGTTCAAGTTGACTGTCATGAAGATATTTATAGTTTTCTGATAATCAATTTCCCATGCTTAGCTACGGGTTACAAGAACGCTAAGCCTGTGGGCATGCTTTGTTATTTTGTCAAACCAGCCTTTCTAATTGTTAGTTTTGCTGGAAAATTTATGGTCACCTAATATTAAAAAACAGAAAATATGTAAATCTGACTACTTGTGGAACGCCCTACTTGAAGTTTATTACTGTGTAAACCCACCCTCTAACCCTTCTCCATCAGGAATCTGAATGACAAAACATGAGTTTACTCCTGCTTTTATTACTTGGTGTATGCCATCATGGGTATTCATCGAAAAAGACTTTCCCTTACCATATGTTTAGACGACCTACCTGCTTTTTTGTACTGAACATTTTTTTAAAGAATTGATTCATTGCGCGCACGGGCATATACCAGTTAAGGTGTTACATAATTAGCAATTGATATTAGGACCTAAAAACAATTGATAATAGGATCCTGAATGAGCGCGATAGGAGGCAGTGCCCATTCAGGTAGTAAATAGTTTTAGCATATGTGTCTCTAATGGTACTTATTTTGTATCATGAATATCAATATTTTCTAATACAAACTTAGTCAAAGTACATTTTTTTGGACGGAGGGAGTATTTCACTCTTTCTAGCATCAATGGAACTTTTTATCAACTCTCTCATGGACAAGTTTGACAATACGAATTTATTGGTTAATTTTGTGTTCAGTGAAATCACAATGGAACATATGCAAAATAATGAAGGTCATGCACCATTTGAAGACTTGACAAACATCATCAATAGAGGTAATTGTTTATACTCATGTCCATAGACGCATTCACTTGTATTATTTATGGTAATTAAACAAATATTTATCAACTTATTTTCAAACAGGTGACCATACAACATCAAATTCACAAGTGCAAATAGATGAACGTGTGCAGCGTAAAAGAGAAAGAGAAAAAGCACGACATGCATCAATGACTCAAGAAGAAAGGGATGAAAAAAATAAAAAACTTAGGAAAAAGTATCGACAAAGGAAAACATGAATGCCACCAAGCTAAAAAGGGAAAGGGAAAAGGCACGATTGGCGGCAATGACTCAGGAAGAAAGAAATGAAAAAAATAGAAAGCGTCGTGAATGATATCATCAGAAAAAGCATGTAAATCTGATTTTGCTTTTCTGAATTCAGTGTTGCCATTTTTAGTTTATTTAATATATAGTGAATGTCACGTGGTACCAGTTGGAGTTGATTCGACAACGAAAAACACTGATGTCTATGAAGATAGTGACTGGCTACATCGAAACAACTCATACAATCCCATGAAGATTGATAAAGATAACACATGTACCATTTTTGTTTTTTTCCTAAATACTAATTATTTTTTCTTGTGTTTGTATGATGCCGAGGCTAAGGTTAATATCATGTTATTATATATATGTAGATGAATACTTTGATAAATGTATAGATCAAAGTGGCATGATTGGCATGATTGGCATGACTGATGCATCACCTAATCTAAACCCAGGTACATTGTTTTTTCATTAATGTTATCTATTTGAGAAGAAAAAGTGTAGTGGGCAACCCAATTGTGGTTCATGTCAATGTAATAATAAATTAATGTTCTTGCAATATGTGCCCTTCTATATTTTATTTGAGACCGTACTTTTCTATTATATATAGGTGCTGTAAATGCATCCAGTTCCATCGACAATATTGTCACGTGTTTAAAAGAGCGTAAGCGTAAGCTAGATAGAGCACGAAGGGCTACAATATCTCTAGAACAAAAGGCGCTTTTAAATAAGAGACGGCGTTACTTGTATGCATCGAAAAATGCTACAAGAAAACTACAAATGACTCCACAAGAGAAGGAGTTGAAACAAAAAGAGAGCAAGAAAAAATACAATAGGATGGTGAGATAACACCGAGCAAACAATTTGCATCCAGACTCAATAGCCATGGAGAGCCCTCACTTTAACCCTCAGTTTATTTTCCCTTCTTCACCTCAATCGCATGAAGCGCCTTCACATGAGATGGAAATACACGAATTGAGGGGCACACCTATTAACGTCGCGCCGACTATAGTTCAAAATCCAGAAGTCTAGACCCCTAAAGTGGCTACGACATAGACCATACATAGGGAACGAGTGACCACTAGAGAGAGAAATGCCCTTCTATCCCGTCGCGATCGGGCTTTTGAAGCAAACATTGGAAGAAGTGCTAGAGGGTGTGCGGATGGAAAGTGCAATGATTTGAACGACCCAACTCAACCGAGTGTGGTTTACAATGGTAATTAGCCTTGATCAGTATATATTGTTGGTACTTTCACCTTTGCTCTTCTATTCTAAAAACTCATACCTTTTGTTACTACAGGTGATGTCACCCAGGAAACTCCAGTTCCACCACCTAATAATTGCACAGGTACACAGACACAACTGTCTGTAGTTGATGGTACCTCTTCAATGCCTCCAAACTGTGCACAAGCTCATACGCCAGACTCTATGGTTGAGGATGGTATTTTCTTTATTAAATTTATCCTTTTTTGTATGCCATTATGTTTCTCTCATCATATATGTGGCCGTGTTGCACAGACTATGATGAGGATGTCATATTTGAGGAGGACGAGGAAGAGGATGAGGCGTACTTTTTTACCGGACAAGGTACATCGTGTAATAGTCAAAACATTCTTTCATAAACTTTCTTTCAACACGTAACACATCAACATTTTGTCAGAAGACGACGACGAGGGAACTGACGTTGAGCACATTCTCGACATGGATGAGGAAGAGAACATTGAGCCTAATGTCCTGAATCCATATGATAGGGTTTACGCTAATGTCCCATCAGAGTCACACATGCTACCGTCGGTGTCGAACTATGAGCATTGCAACGCAAAGAAATTCGAGGGTGAACCACCCAGATTCTGTTGTCGGGGTGGAAAGATTCATCTTTCAACTCCTGAGACACCACTAGAGCTCATGAGGTTGTGGTCAAGCTCGGACGCTGATGCTAGGCACTTTCATGCAAACATCAGATATTTCAATGGCCACTTCTCTTTCACTTCTCTATACTGCCACCTAGATCGTGTGACCACTAACATGTGAATCTACGGTCTCTACACATTCCGTGCCCATGGCTAGATTTACCATAACATACGACTATTTGGTAAAGAGGATGGTGTCAAAAAGAGACACCTCGAGCTTTATTTTTATGACGATGATCCGTCCCTCGAGCATCGGATGAGCAAGTGTCGTGGGCAATGCACCCAAAAAGATAGAGAAGTTATAGAGCAATTGGTTAGTATCTTTAATGGGAATCCCTACTCTTAGCAATTAAGGAGTATGGGACACATTGAAAACCTCGAGGATTACTAGGTCAAGTTGAACCTTGACCAGCGGCTTGACCAGAGAACATATAACGTGCCATTGACATCAGAGGTGGCCGCCATCTGGGTTGAGGGGAGTGAGCATCATGGCCAATTCAAGCATAGTGTTCTCCTGCAAGGGAAGGATCGGTCTATACATGGCATCCGCTCATATAATGCATGCTACGACCCACTGTCATACCTGGTGTTCTTTCCAATGGGTGAGCTCGGGTGGCACAACTGCATTTCAAAAGTGGGTGTGACTATGGCTCAAGTTGATCGAGCTCGAGGAATCCGCAAAAAGCGTGCTGAGAATGGTGACGATGATGATGGAGGTAACTTGAACTCTTTTCAATAATGCAATATAAACTCTCTTCTGTTAACGCATGATACTAATTCGATCAATGTCTCCCTGTAGAACATGTTTCAAATACATGTGTCTCTGTGCGCGACTACTACTGCTACAAGTTCTAGATGTAGCCAGGGATATTTAATCCAATACTCTATGGTTGGTGTCTTTTCCAGTAGTTCGCTGTCGACACCTACATCAAGATTGAGAGCTTGTGGTTAGACTACATGAGGAACAATCAGGATACTTTGAGGGCCGACCTATACCAAGGCCTGGTTGACAGCATGCATTCGGGTGAAGGATCTGCTGAGAATGTCGGAAGGCGTACTGTCCTGTCTTCGTCATTCATCGGAGGACCCCATGATATGAGGCACTGATACATGGATGCAATGGCTCTGGTGTGAAAGTATGGTAAACCTAATATCTTCCTCACAATGATGTGCAACCCAAGCTGTGATGAGATCAAGAATGAACTTTATCCAGGCCAGACACCATAGGAGCGCCCAGATCTCGTCACACGAGTCTTTAGAGCAAAGTTAGAGGCGATGAGGAAAATGTTGATGGAGAAAGGCATACTTGGGAAGGTGAAGGCCTACGTATATGTAGTGGAGTTCTAGAAGAGGGGCTTGCCGCATGCACACTTCTTGCTGATAATGGAACTGAAGTACAAGCTCACATGTCCCAAGCAATATGACATGATTATCAGTGCAGAGCTACCAAACAAGAAGAAGTACCATGAGCTCTACAAGATGGTGACGAAGCATATGATGCATGGTCCCTGTGAGACACTAAATCCATACTGTCCGTGCACGGTGGGCCGTGGGTCATGCAAGAACCGTTACCCATGCCCATTCTGTGAGGCAACATCATAGAGAAAGGATTCATACCCTATCTATCAGCGACACAATGATGGCCGCACGCTAAAAGTTTGAGGCCATTACCAGGACAATCAATGGGTCGTGCCTTACAACCCTTGCCTGCTACGTACCTTCAACTACCATATCAATGTTGAGGCTTATGGGAGCATTAAATCAGTAAAGTATCTATTCAAATACATATACAAGGGACATGGCAGGGCATTGGTGGTGATGAGGGAGAACGACAAAGCAGACGAGAAAGGGAACATTGATGAGATCAAGCAGTATAGAGATGCCCGGTGGGTGACGCCTCTAGAAGCACTATGGAGGATATATGGCTTTAACTTGAGCAAGAACCATCCACCAGTATAGCAGCTATAGCTTCATCTACCCGACATGCACATGGTGGCATTTCATAAATGGGATAAGATCGAATGGATCGTTAATAGGCCAGGTGTAGAAGAGTCAATGCTGACAGCATACTTTGATGCAAACAGGCATCATGAGGAAGCCCGTAGAATCTTGTATCGGGACTTCCCGAAGCATTTTACCTGGCAGTCTGATGGTAAATTCTGGCAGAAAAGGAAAAACTCTGTTTTTCAAGTTGGAAGAGTCATCTTAGCTCATCCTGCTGAGGGAGAACGTTACTTTCTTCATGTTCTCTTGAACAATGTTGCTGGTGCTACATCATACAAACATCTGAGGACGGTTGATGGCGTGCTACTACCTTCGTTCTATGAAGCTACAGAAAGGAGGGGTCTAATCGAAGAAGACAATACACTAGATGAATGCCTAACTAAAGCTACTTTATTCTAGATGCCTTCCTCTCTACGGAGGCTATTTGCAACAATATTGGTATTCTACGAGCCGCATGATGTGATGGGGTTGTGGAAAAAATACTACGATGCAATGTCAGAGGACTACAACCGCAATCATCCATCCCTAGATCTAGTGCAACAAATGGTTTTGATAGACATTAGAAACATGTTGCAGTCTATGGAGAAGGACATAAGGTCATTTCCTCTTCTAGATATTGATCACTCATACGACGATGCCAGCCATATTCCTCGTGAGATATTTAAGGAAGCTAGCGTTGAGCAGAATCCCAAAGATGTGCTATTGTGCGACTCACTCAACGCCGGGCAAAGGTCTGCCTATGATGAGATAATGGCCGCTGTCTGCAGTAAACAAGGCGGGTTGTTCTTTGTGGATGGACCTGGCGGGATGGGAAAGACATTTTTGTATAGGGCACTTCTCGCAAAACTATGCAGCAGGACAAGCTTGCCATGGCTACAGCTACATCTAGAGTTGTAGCAGCCATAATGCCAAGCGGGAGGATGGCCCACTCGCGTTTTAAGAGGATGGTTGCTATAGCTTCACGAAACAGAGTGGTACTACCAAGTTGCTGCAGCAAGCGGCTCTCATAATTTGGGATGAGGCATCTATGACAAAGAGGCAAAATGTGGAAGCACTAGACAACAGCCTATGAGATATAATGGGCCGGTCAAACCTACTGTTTGGTGGAAAGACTGTTGTCCTTGGTGGAGATTTTAGACAGGTCCTTCTTGTTGTGCAGAAAGGATCCAGAGCTCAAATAGTCGGTGCTTCTCTACAAAGGTCGTATCTTTGGGAATCCATGCACCACCTAAAGCTTGTCCGCAACATGAGGGCTCAGAGTGACCCGTGGTTTGTAGATTATCTATTGCGCATTGGTGGTGGAACGGAAGAGGTTAACAAAGATGGCAATGTACGTATTCGAGACGAGATACGTGTCCCATACTCTAGAGATGCCGAGAAAGATCTTCATACATTGATCGACATCATCTTTCCAGATCTAAATGCAAACATGGTGGACAAAGACTACATCACCACCAGAGTGATTTTATCTACGCGTAATGATTGGGTGGACATGATCAATATGAAAATGATTGATATGTTCTAGGGCGGCGAGATGGTGTATCATAGTTTTGACTCCGTGGTAGATGATCCACATAACTACTATCCATCAGAGTTCCTTAATAGTTTGACCCCCAATGGGCTGCCTCCCCACGTCTTGAAGCTCAAGCTCTAGTTCCTGTCATATTGCTTAGGAATATTGACCCTGCTAATGGGCTATGCAACGGTACAAGGCTGGTGGTGCGGGGGTTCCGAAGAAATACAATCGATGCTGAAATCGTGGTGGGGTAGCATGCTGGAAAGCTGGTATTCCTTCCTTGAATACCGCTATGCCCATCTGATGATGAGATGTTCCCATTCCAGTTTAAGAGGAAGTAGTTTCCTATCAGGCTAAGCTTTGCCATGACGGTTAACAAGTCACAGGGCCAAACTATCCCGAACGTGGGTGTGTACCTACCCGCACCGGTGTTCTCTCATGGTCAGTTGTACGTTGCGATGTCTAGAGCCACGTCAAGAACCAATATTAAGATCCTTGCCCTCCTGCCTCGTGCGGAGGCACAAGAGGAGGAGGCCAAAAATATAGAGAAGAAAAATGCTAAAAAGAATGCCGAGGAAAAAAAAGAATGCGTCAAATAAAAAAGCTAAGGATAAGAAAACCCCAATAGCAGATGGAACTTTCACGAAGAATATTATATTTAAGGAGGTTCTAACGCCATAGGCGAGGTAACAGAACATTACTAACGCATACAATGCATTTTTTCCATTCAATTTATATTGTACAAATAATATCTCACTCATGCCATATTTGTTGCTGTTCCTAGGTATTTTTAAATGGTTTATCAGACTCTACATGGAGATGTTGTATATACACTTGTGTGATGGCATAATGAAAATTGAACATGTGTTATATTATTGTTATAAAAATGACACTTTTAGTGTTTTGTTCATAATATTTTGTTTTGTAACAATTCATAACTATTACACGCGTGTGTTCTCAAAACCATGAGTTTTGTCAACTTTCTCCACTTTTCTCATGTGCCAATGTGGGATCAACCGAATTAGCACCTGCATAATTACAAACATAAATTACTTGAATAAAACCAGCGAAGCAAGTTAGCGATAATAGTGAACAATAGTGCTAAACAACACCATACCAGTGGTCGTGGGATGGCACGATCATAGTGGCGTTGGTTCCGCGCATTCACGAGGATAGCTCCTTTGTATTTTCCATTGTTGCACCAGGGTCATTAGTTTATGATCACGAAAGAAATGGATATCAGAGATTTCTTTCTGTGAATATAAAATATTATCTTAGCCGCATCACGGAAAGGTCTATAAAATAGAGTTTGTGAGCCTACGACGCCGCGCACTCCGTGACTGTGTTAAATTCATAAACTTTGCTTTTTGGAATAAATGTCACTTTAACGTTGGTATTTAATTTTTACAATATTGTTATCTTATCGTGCGATCCATGTGTTTTTAGTACAAAATGTTAGTTATCCCATAGCAACGCACGGACACGCTACCTGGTAGAACTAAAGTCGAGGGGACACATACGTGATGGTGTTGCCGCGTTTTGACTTCTGAATCGCTGGATACTGGACTGAGGGATGTGAGGTGGGGGCCATGCTTTTGGAGGCCCTGTTTGGTAGCCCATCTCGCACCTGCCTATCGACCGGCCTGGCCTATTGATTAACGGAAGCGGGCACACCTAGTGACCACCTCCATACATAGCTAGGAGGCTCTAGAAAAATATCCATCTCTTAAAATCATTTATGAAGGCATACATCCTAAGACGACCATATCCAAAAATCATTGTTCACAGAGGCCATCGTCGTAGAATGTCCATTCCGTAAATTGATTTTTAGAGGCAAGCACCTTAAGATGTTTATCTCTGAAAATCACTACTAACAAAGATGGCTATTCTAAGTGTCCGTCTCTAAAAATCGGTTTTTAGAGGCGGACATACTAGATGTCCATCTTTATAAATAGTTAAATCCAAAAATAATTCATAACTTTTCCATATGAAATTGAATGAAGGCAAACTTTACACTAAAATTGTACCACTCACACGATGTACAACTTTGTAGTTTGATTTTTTTATTTGAAGTTGTTTAGAGTCCCATAATATTGTTTTATATTCACGGATTTTGAAATATGAAATTTAAAATTTTGAAACAACCTTGGATGTTGACATGATCAATGCTAAAGTTGTAGTTCTCAATACAATCTAGAACTCTGTAGATGAAAAGTTTTTGATTTGAAGTCATTTAGATTACCTAATATGTGTCCTAAGTTCATAGATTTTAAAATTTAAAATTTAGTGTTCCTAAGTGACCTTGAATTTTTACACGGTTAATACCAAAGTTGTAGTGGCCAACCTGACTACATGTTTGTTGTTGATAAGTTTTTTGTTTGAAGTTTTTTAGTGTATGAAATATTTGTTTAAAATTCACATACTTTGAGATCCAAATTTTTGAACTTTTCAAATAATCTTGGATGAAGACAGACCATATACCAAAGTTGTAGTGCTTGACAAAGATTTAAAGCTTTACATTTCAACTTTTTTCATTCGTGTTCATTTAGTAGCCAAAATGTTCAATACACAGTTACAAAATATTGATATGAAAAGATAGAATCCTATATATACTAACAAGTGCTTTTGTGGTGTAGTAGTGTGGAGTTAGTGTTGGGTGGCAGGTCACAACTTTGAGTCCTGAATAGCACCTTGGGTTTTTTTGGAAACCATTTGGAGACGGGCTTGGGTTTACAATGATGCTTTGCCGGAGGTGGACGCCAAATGACTGCCTCCAAAAATAGTTTCTCTAGTAGTGGCCCCTGTAGTGGCACTGATGTCTACATGTCAAAGTGGTAGTCATAGTAGACTCGTGGTAATCTGGCATGGATGGGCAGCGGATGGCTTCTGGTCTTTAGATCGATCTCGGCCGTGCCTACCTTTCTAGACTTCGTCTTCGTCGGTGGAGGAGTCATTGTTGGGAAGCTTGAAGTAAACGTCCAACATGCTTGAAGTTGGAACTTGGAAGAAGGGGATGAACAAAGGAAGAAGAGTGGTTTTAGATTGCAGGGGCATGATGAATATGTAGAGCATTGGGTGAGACTCATCGGCTTCTCCCGGTGAAAGTAATGATGATGAAATAGCGTTGGTAGTTGGGACATGTAACACCCTAAAATTTGCTCTTTTCAAAAAAGATATAAATAGATTTAATTTTGTATTTTGTGCACATGAAATATAGGAAAATAAAAAAATTTCATAGGGTATAGCAACATGGTTGTGCATACGTGCCGGTGCATTTGATTTATATGGTTGAGTGGTTTTGAATCAAGATTCAAAATGGTTTAAATTGCTTTTGGAAATAAATTTAAAATAGCTTTGAAGTAAAAGAAAAGAAGGAAAAAGAAAATTTGAAAATAAAAGAATTTAAAAAGGTTGTAAAATTTATTTTTGAGAACTTACCAAAATTTCTCATTTTTAATTAAGTTAAAAAGTGTATTTGAAACCCTATTCAAATTTGATTCGATTCATATTTGAATTCGGTTTGAAAAAGAAAAAGGAAAATAGAAAAGTATTTTTCAATACTCTCCCCTCTCTCCTCCTATTCGGCCCAAAGCCAGCTGCCGGCCTGCCTGTTTTTTTCCTCGGGCCACAGGCCCACTCCTCCCTTCTCCTCTCCGGTTGGCAGCAGGCCCAGCGCGCTCGCCCTTTGACCCAACTCCAGCCCAGCCAAAGCACAGGTGCGCCCCTCTTCTTTTCCTCTTTGTTTCACTGCCATGTGGGACCCACACATCAGCACCTTCTCCTACCTCAGGTCCGATTGGGACTCTGCTTGAGTTGGACGCCACCGAGAGCCCCATGCCGCCACGGCACTGCCTTGTCGTGCTGCCACGACACTGCCTTGCCATGCCGCCCACGTCGCTCTGTCCCTATAAAAGCCGAAGCCCGCATTGCGCCGCCCTCACCTAGCCACCTTCGAGCCATCACCCGAGCTCTATCACAAGCTATCGCATCGCTCGAAACCTAGCTCGCCACTGCCGCATGCGACTTCGCTGCTGCCATGCCCCATCGTTGATCAGAGTCGTATTCTAGTCTTCGTTGCGAGGTAATGAAGCTCCAGGTGCCTTATCTTGCTCTCTCTCGCTTCCTGTCGACTGCGCGTCACTGCCGAATCATCACCGGCCGCCAAACCGAGCTACCACGCCACTCTCGCTGCCTCGGTTTCAATGGATACCCTAGATGGATCGGCTGTGTTCCCCTCTCCCTTCCTGTGCTTTTCCCGAACCAATCCATGGCCTTTAGGGCTGTTTTCATGAACACCGGTGAGCTCTCCCATCGCCGGCGATGTCAACCATCGCCCTGACCACTATTCTGGCCAGCAACACCCTTCCTTCCCTCCCCACTTCTAATCAGGGTCGTTTACATCTAATCTAATGGTCCAGATCAACCGGTAGCCATTTACCATGGCCTTTTTTGCAGAACACCCCCTCCAGCTTTTTGAGTATAAACCCGTCGTCCCTGATTTTACTCTAAAGAGCCCCTATCCTTTCTTCTATTCATACCCGCAGTCCCTCCGTTGTTTTAAAATCAGAATTTGATTTATTTTATTTCAAAAATCAAGTTCCACTTATTTACAGTTTTGCCACTACCTTCATTAGGCTGTATCTTCTCCGTTTTAACTCCGATTTGACCCGTTCAACTTGCGTTAGGTTCATAAGTCTATAATCTACATGTTCATACTACTGTCAGATATGTTTTCTACTTTTAAAATTTGAGGTTAGATTTAATCTATTATTTTATTAAAGAAAATCTTGTCTAAATCATATCTTCTACGTTTTAGCTCTGATTTGACCTGTTCAAGTTGCACTAGATTCATTGCAATGAGATCTACGTGTTAGTAACAATATTTATCATATCACTATTTCTAGAATTTCATGGCTTAAACTCTAATTTGAATAATAATTATGCAACTAGATTTTATAAATGAAATATGCTTTGTTTTACTTTGTTTTATAATTCAACTCTAAATTTGACTTAATTCAATTTATATTATTTATAAAATATCTTATATATATGATTTTATATAGTTAAAATAAATAAAGCCTGTAGTTTCTTTTCGAAACAGATCTATCGGTAGATGTATCTTTTTCGTTACAGCTTAGATTAGAGTGCTTTTCGCGTCTGTATGCTCATAGCGAGACGTAGATTCGTTTTACAAACTTTTCATCTCGATTTTATGTTTGGTGTACTGTTCTAATTTAGATCTATTGTTTGCTTCATGTATGATTGCATGGATGCTTATGTGGTGCTTTATTATCATGTCCAGTTGGTGAGAAGTACGTTGGTGAAATAGAAGAACTTGGTGATCCAGAAGAAGTCTTTTGAAGGTTATAATTCAATAGAAGAAGGATCTCAGTTTAAGGCAAGTATAACATGGGATCTTCCTTGCAGTCCTATATACCTTTAATCATTTAATTCATAATGCATGTGTCTATCTTGACTACCACTAAGGATTTCCTAGCACTGTGTATCTTGTTCCTTGTTACCTATGGGTTATTGCATTGGGTAGTATAATGCTAGTGCTTAACTAAAGCCATGATCTTGTAACTTGATTAATGAAATATGCAATAAACATTAAAAGGTGCTTTTTAGCAAAATGGAACAAGGGGGCTAGAGCATTGGGTTATTTTATAGTGCACTAGATTCCTCTCCCTAAGGACTTATCTGTAAGTGATCATCCGAGACTTACAGTTACATGGCTCTGGCTTTAGCTCAGTATGAGAACCTTTTCTAGCTTGTTAGTGGTTACCTTTATTTGCGTAAGAATGGCTTGACGAATCGGGTTGCAAATTTTATTTTTGAGAACTTACCAAAATTTCTCATTTTTAATTAAGTTAAAAAGTGTATTTGAAACCCTATTCAAATTTGATTTGATTCAGATTTGAATTCAGTTTGAAAATGAAAAAGGAAAATAGGAAAGTATTTTTCATTACTCTCCCCTCTCCCCTCCTTCTCTCCAGTTGGAAGTAGGCCCAGCGCGCTCGCCCTTTGGCCCAACTCCGGCCCAGCCGAAGCAAAGGTGCGCCCCTCTTCTTTTCCACTTTGTTTCGCTGCCATGTGGGACCCACACGTCAGCGCCTTCTCCTACCTTGGGTCCGCTTGGGACTCTGCTTGAGTTGGACGTCGCCGAGAGCCCCATGCCACCATGGCACTGCTTTGCCGTGCCACCACGTCGCTCCATCCCTATAAAAGCTGAAACCCACATAGCGCCGCCCTCACCTAGCCACCTCCGAGCCACCACTCGAGCTTTATCACAAGCCGCCGCATCGCTCGAAACCTAGCTCGCCACCATCGCATGTGATTCCGCTATGGCCGTGCCCTACCGTTGATCAGAGCCGCCTTCTAGTCTTTGTCGTGAGGTAATGAAGCTCAAGGTGCCTTATCTTGCTCACTCTCGCTTCCTGTAGACCGCGCGTCACCGCCGAATCATCACCGGCCACCAAACCAAGCCACCACGCCCACTCTCGCCACCTCAGTTTCAATTGATACCCTAGATGGATCCACCATGCTCCCCTCTCCATTCCTGTGCTTTTCCCGTACCATTCCATGGCCTTTAGGGCCGTTTTCATGAACACGGTTGAGCTCCCTCATCGCCGGCGATGTCAACCACCGCCCTGACCACTATTCTGGCCAGCAATACCCTTCCTTCCCTCCCCACTTCTAATTAGGGTCATTTACATCTAATCTAATGGTCCAGATCAACCGGTACCCCTTCGCCATGGCCTTTTTGCAGAAAACCCCCTCTAGCTTTTTGACTAAAAACCCGTGTAACACCCAAAAAATTGGATTTTTGAAAATAGGTTTAAAATGATTTATTTCTGAATTTTGTGCTCATGAAATATAGGAAAATAAATTTTTTTGTTATATTAAAATTCATCATAAGGTTTAGCAACATGTTTGACCATACATGCCCTCACATTTGATTTATTTGGTTGAGTGGTTTTGGTTGAAAATTTAAAATGGTTTAAATTTCTTTTGCAAATGAAATTAAAAAATGGTCTTGAAGTAAAAGAAAAGAAAGAGAAGAGAATTAGAAAACAAAAGACTTTAAGAGGTCGTAAAAATTTATTTTTGAAAACTTATCAAAATTTCTCACTTTTATTTGAGTTGAAAAGTATACTTGAAACTACATCGGAATTTGATTTGGATCATGTTTTAAAATCTGGTTTGAAGTAAGAAAGGAAAATAGAAAGATATTTGGAAAAAAAACTCCATACTCCTTTTCTCTCTTGGCCTAGCTCGGCCTTCCTTCTCAGCTCCCGCAGCCCAGCTCCCTCCTTCCCCACGTCGACCGAGCTGCCGAGTTGGCCCATCTCCCGCGCCCGCTCCTTCACGGCGGCCCAGCACGCAGGGCGGCCCTGACTGAAGCCGCGCGAGCGCCCTCTCTCTCTCCCTCGATTCACCGACAGGCCGGCCCCACTCGTCAGGTCGATCTCCTACCTCGTCACGACGCCGGATTCTCCATTGCCGCTGCAGAGAGTCCCGCCGCCTGAGAAATCTGTGCCCGCGCCGACTCCGTCCTTGCGTTGGTGTGCGCAGCAAGTCCGCTCCGCACCTCTTAAATAGCAGCCGCACCCCACACCGTTTTCCCTATCTCTCCGTAGCGAGCCGTTCCGCCTAGAAGCTAGCAGCAGCGCCGCCGTACACCGTCGGGACTCCACTACCGCCGCGCGTCGACTCTGTGCCTTCTCTGCCGGCGGGAGCCCTCTAGGTGAGGCTGCCTTGCTCCGCTCTTTCATCCCGTGTCTTTCCCGTTGAAAATAGTGCATCGTAGGCCGTGTTCCGAGCCTCGCCGATGCGTTCCGCCGCCGGCCATGGTGCGCCACCGCGCCGGTTTTACTATTCCGGCAGCCATGTTCTCCTTGTCACCACTCGCTTCGATCACGGCCGTATAGATCTAATCCGACGGCCCAAAAGCAAAGATACCCCTTCAGCTGCTACTTTTGCAAAAGAGCCCCTGAGTTTTTCTATTATTGAACCCGTGGTCCATTGCGCAATCCGCAGATTATGCCATGTTCTTTTGAAAAGCGTATTTTCTTCGGCGGACTTCTAAAATACGTTTTCAGTTATTTACAGATTTGCCACTTATTTTGTTTTAGCCATAATTTCTTCGTTTTAACTCTGATTTGACCCGTTCAACTTGCGTTAGGTTTGTAATTTCATAATCTACAAGTTTATACTACTGTTAGATGTGTTTTCAACTTTTAAAATTTGTGATTAGATTTAATCTATTATTTTATTAAAGGAAATCTTGTTTAAATCATATCTTCTGTGTTTTAACTCTGTTTTAGTCCATTCAAGTTGCGTTAGATTCATAGCGACGAGATCTACGCATTAGTAACAGTGTTTACCATATCATTATTTCTGAAATTTCATGGTTTAAATCATATCTTGAATAACAATTATGCAACTGGGTTTTATAAATAAAATATGATTTGTTTTACTTTAGTATTATATTTTAAATCTAAATTTGACTTAATTTATATTATCTATAAAATATCTTATATATGTTTTTATATAAATAAAACATATGAAGATAATAGTTTTATGAGCAGATCTCTCGGTAGTTGTATCTTTTCAACCGTAGCTCCAATTAGAGTGCTTCTTGCGACTGTGTGTTCGTAGCGATGCGTAGAATCATATTTCAAACTCTTTTACTTATTTTTCTATGTTGGTGTACTATTCTGATTTAGATCTATTGTTTGCTTCGTGTATGATTGCACGGGTGTTTGTGTGGTGTTTTATGATCATGTCCAGTCGGTGAGATATACGTGGTGATCAAGAAGAAGAAGAACGTTGAAGATTAAAGCTTACTGAAGGATCGGTGTTTTAAGGCAAGTATAGTATGGGATCTTCCTTGTTGTCCTATACACCTTTAATCATTTAATTCATACTGCATGTGTCTATCTTGACTACCATTAAGGATTTCCTAGTACTTTGTTACCTTGTACCTTGATACCTTTAGATTATTGCATTGGGTAGTATGATGCTAGTGCTCAACTACAACCATGATCTTATAACTTGACTAATGTAATATGCAATAAATATTAAAAGATGCTTTACCAATATGGAACAAGGGGGCTAGAGCATTGGGCTATTTTATGGTGATCTCGATTCCTCTCCCTAAGGACTTATCTATAAGTGATCATCCGAGACTTACAGTATAGCTGTGAGGGCTATATGGCTCTGGCTTTAGCTCAGTATGAGGACCTTTTCTAGCTTGTTAGTGGTTACCTTTATGGTGCAAGAGGAGTGTGTTTTGGGTTGGATATAGTGCGGCCTCTGCCCGTCAGTGTATAGGCTGCGCGTCATTATGCCTGTTGGAAGGGGAGCTCTACATTCACAGGCCACAGAAACCTAGTGGCCCTAATTTGTTAAACGAACCTTTGAAAGGCTTCATAGTGAACCCTGCCTACCTTCCTTGGTAGTGGGTCAAGAGGTTGGCCGCCTCGGGCGAAAGGGTAAATCACGACTCATAGTGAAAGTGTACAACCTCTGCAGAGTGTAAAACTGGTATATCAGCCGTGCTCACGATCACGAGCGGCCTTGGAACCCTTACGGAATAGATGATCACTAATAGTTAATGATGATGAACACAGATGATACGGATGATGAAGATGCTCACTAATTATTACTGCTTATGCTATTCATTAATCATGTTTACCTGATCATGCATTTATGGGCTTATGATAAACTTATTGCCACCCAATTGCTAAAAGATGACTCATTAAAAACTAATCGCAGTGAAACTAGTGTCAGCCTTTTGAGCCTCATGAACCCCATGTTATATTTGTTGAGTATGACATGTTCTTACGCTTGCTTTACTTTTCAATTATTTGGATAAAAATCTCGGATGGGTACTAGATTGCTAGAGTTTGAAGAAATTAGGCTTGTGATCAACCAGTCAGTTGTCGCTATGGATTTGGAGTCTTCGCTTGACGATCGGAGTTGTCTTTCCGCTGTCTATTCTCTAAGGTTATAATCTTTATACTAATATGCTATGTATTTAAGCATTGTCTTTTGATATTACCCTTATTTATAGCTATATGTGAGATTTGATTTTCTGGGCTCACATATGGTGTGTATCTGGTTTTGTTCTTAAAACCGGGTGTTACAACCTGTCGTCCCTGATTTTACTCTAAAGAGCCCCTGCCCTTTCTTCTTTTCGTACCCACAGTCCCTCTGTCGTTTTAAAAATTAGAATTTGATTTATTTTATTTCAAAAATAAAGTTCCACTTATTTACTGTTTTGCCACTACCTTCATTAGGTTGTATATTCTCTGTTTTAACTCCGATTTGACCCATTCAACTTGCGTTAGGTTCGTAATTCCATAATCTACATGTTCATACTACTATTTGATATGTTTTCAACTTTTAAAATTTAAGGTTAGATTTAATCTATTATTTTATTAAAGGATATCTTGTTTAAATCATACATTCTACGTTTTAGCTCTGATTTGAGCTGTTCAAGTTGCGCTAGATTCATTGCAATGAGATCTACTCGTTAGTAACAATGTTTATCATGTCACTATTTTTGCAATTTCATGGCTTAAACTCTAATTTGAATAATAATTATGCAACTGGATTTTATAAATAAAATATGAGTTGTTTTACTTTAGTTTTATAATTCAAATCTAAATTTGACTTAATTCAATTTATATTATTTATAAAATATCTTATATATATGATTTTATATAGTTAAAATAAATGAAGCCTATAGTTTCTTTTCGAAACAGATCTATCGGTACATGTATCTTTTTCGTTATAGCTCTGATTAGAGTGCTTTTCGCGTCTATGTGTTCGTAGTGAGACGTAGATTTGTTTTACAAACTTTTCATCTCAATTTTATGTTTGGTGTTCTGTTTGAATTTAGATCTATTGTTTGCTTCGTGTATGATTACATGGATGCTTGTGTGGTGCTTTATGATCATGTCCAATCGGTGAGAAGTACGTTGGTGAAATAGAAGAAGTTGGTGATCGGGAAGAAGTCTTTTAGAGGTTACAATTCAATAGAAGAAGGATCTGAGTTTAAGACAAGTATAGCATAGGATCTTTCTTGTTGTCCTATACACCTTTAATCATTTAATTCATACTGCAAGTGTCTACCTTGACTACCACTAAGGATTTCCTACCACCGTGTACCTTGTTCCGTGTTACTTATGGGTTATTGCATTGGATAGTATGATGCTAGTGCTCAACTAAAGTCATGATCTTGTAACTTGATTAATGGAATATGCAAGAAACATTAAAAGATGCTTTTTAGCAACATGGAATAAGGGGGCTAGAGCATTGGGCTATTTTATAGTGCTCTAGATTCCTCTCCCTAAGGACTTATCTGTAAGTGATCATCCGAGACTTATAGTACAACTGTGAGGGCTACATGACTCTAGCTTTAGCTCAGTATGATGACCTTTTCTAGCTTGTTAGTGGTTATCTTTATTGGTGTAAGAATGGCTTGATGAATCGGGTATAGTGTGGCCTCTGTCTCCTTGTGTATAGGCTGCGTGTCATTGTGCCATCGGGAAGGGGGGCTCTACATCTGTTTGCCGAGTGAATCTAATGGCCCTAACTTGTTAGATGAACCTTTGAAAGGCTTCATAGTGAACCCTACCGACCTTCCTTGGTAGTGGGTCAAGAGGCTGAGGCGAAAGGGTAAATCACGACTCACAGTGAAAGTGTATAACCTCTGCAGAGTGTAAAACTTGTATATCAGCCGTGCTCATGGTCACGAGCGATCTTAGAATATTTACGGAATAGATGATGAACACTGATGATACTGATGATGTAGATGCTCACTAATGATTACTGTTTATGCTATTTATTATTCATGTTTACCTGATCATGTGTTTATATGGGCTTGTGATAAACTTGTTGCTACTCCTATTCTAAAATTGTGATAATTAAAAGTTAATCACAGCTAAACCAGTGTCAGCCTTTTGAGCCTCATGAACCCCATGTTATATTTGTTGAGTACGACATGTACTTACACTTGCTTTATTTTTCACATATTTGGATAAAAATCTTAGATGGGTACCAGATTGCTAGAGTTTTGAGGAATTAGGCTTGTGATCAACCAGTTAGTTGTCCCTGTGAAATTAGAGTCTTCACCAGAAGATCGGAGTTGTCTTTCTACTGTTTGCTATCTAAAGTAATATCCTTTATACTAATTACGTTATATATTAAGCATTGTCTTTCAATAATACCCTTATTTGTAGCTATACGTGAGATTTGACTTCCGAGGCTCACATATAGTTTGTATCTGGTTTTGTTCTTAAAACCGGGTGCTACAGGACAATACTAAACAATCACAAAGACTATTGACCATCAACTGCCCATTGGTCGTTTAGGGCTAGCGGCCATAAGGGCTATCACAGACGGCTTGGTGTATACTCCCGTGGAGATACGGACCCTAAAGATCACTACTAGATCCAAGGGTCACTAGTGGTGATAGAACTTTTCACCACCTGTTTAATTGGTCTCCACGCCGTGCCGCCCTTCTAACTCAGTGTGAAACAATTTCACCGTCGGTTATGTAATAACTGGCTCTGATAAGGGTGCTACGATAGCTCATTCTATAGTAGTGACACTACTCCTATGAGTACCTCGAAAGACTAAGCCGACAAATCTCGAGGTTGACAAGGCCACCACATACATCTCACTATCGACTGACACGTTGCCTACCACTAAAAGAAAAAAACATTAAATTATAAAATAAATTTAGAAAAATATGAGCACCATGTTAAATCTTGGACCTAGGTAGGCAGGTTCAACCACAAGGTATCCAACTAGATAAGCTAGGCTCTGTTTGTTTTTTCACAGATTTCGAACGACTATGTCTCTTGAAAAAAATAGGTCGGATAGAAAGACGGAATGATGAACCTGTAACTACAAATTGCATTGGAACAAATAGGTTGTCCAGAGCTAGATTAACCTAATGCAAACACCCAGCTAGGGTGGCCAGCCAGAGGGACAGCTTTTTCTTCTGCTTCCACGGTGAAAAAAAAAAACGTTTTCTAAAAGTAGGGACGAAAGAAGAATATAAAAAACTCGTTTACTGCAAACTGTTTTCACGTAAAAGTGATACTATTTATGACCCTTTTTCAACCTTATATCGACCAATATATAAAATCTGGCTTTCCTATTTATTTCTCTCAGCATTGTGCTGCAACCACCACTAATAAATAACTAAATTGAGAAACAATGATATCATTTTCGACGGTGTCCATCCCTAGCTAAAAACATCTGTATACACGTGGCTTGCCCATCTTTCCTAATGAAAACTAAAACCAGCGGCTAAAAACCATGTGTGTGTAAGTGGTTGTTTTTACCTCGCTATCTATCATACATCCACCCAGTGGCGAATCTAGTATTCTAGTTCAGGGTATGCCGTCCAAAATTTCTCATATACAAATTTGGTAAATGTAACACCCTAAAATTTGCCTCTTTTGGAAAATAGGTTTAAAATAATTTAATTCTGTATTTTGTGCTCATGAAATGTAGGAAAAAAATAAATTTCTCATGAATTTAAAATTTATCGTAAAGTAGTAACATGTATGTGCATACATGCTGCTGCCGCGCTGCCCGCCTCAACTGCCGCAGCCGCGCTGCCCGCCTCAACTGCCGCCGCGCCTCTGCCGCTGACAGCTCGGGGCCACAAGTCAGCGCCATCCCCCACCTCTGCCCCGCGCCCGGTCAAGCCAGTCATGGCCACAACCGCTGCGCCCACGTCCCGCGGCGTGGGAGCGCCCCTTCCCCGCGCCCCTGCCTCTACTAAAAGGAAGCCCCGCCCGAGCCGCTTCCCCTGCTGCCTTCCCCGCTCCACGAGGAAGCCGCACACGCATCACCGGGATCCGCCATCCGCCCCTCCGCGCGAACAGCTATCCCCGAGCCGCATCCATCTCCATTTTTCCCGTGGTGAGATTCGTCGTGCCCTCCTCTCCTTCCCCGACCGTTTCCTTTGGCAATTGGTGCCTTGTATGGCTGTTTTCGGGTGCGCCGGTGAGCTCCTCCTCGCTGCTGATCATGGCGGGCGCTGTGCGAGCCATTCCCCGGCCATGTTTTGTCCCGCGGTGAACTAGCCATCTTCCCCGCATCTTCCTCGTGGCCTCGGTTGGGCACACCATGGCCCGTAGTCCGAGTTTCCCGCACACCGGCGAGCTCCACATCGCCGGCAATGGCAGCCCCGCCACGGAAGCTACTATTCCGGCCGTCATCTCCTTCTCTCTCATTTCCCTGATCTAATCTGAGCCGATCGTCCTTGATCCAACGGCTCTCAGTGGCCGATACCCCTTCGCGGGTAAATTTGCTAAAGAGACCTCCTAGTTTCACCTTATTGAACCCGCCGTCCCTAGCGTAGTTTCCAGAGTACGCTTTCTCATTTTGAAAACGTAAAGTGCACTGTTTTAGTCCAAAATACATTTTTAGTATTTACAGAAATGCCACTAGATTTGTTTTGCTCATAAAAACTTCGTTTTAGTTCCGAATTGATCCGTTCGAATTGCGTTAGCTTCGTAATTTCATAATCTATGTGTTAGTATCACTGTTAATCAAGTTTGTAATTTTTAAATTTCATGGTTAGGTTTAATTAAATAAAGTGCTATAGGAAACCCTGTTTAATTCATAACTTTCGCGTTTTAGCTCCGAATTTCATGAACTTCGCGTTGATGTGATCGTAGCGAGACGTAGATTCTTTTCATAAACATTTTATCTTGTTTTCAATACTGCTAGTGTACTGTTCTAATCATAGGATTGTTTGCTTTGCATAAATGTTCCTAGAATGTTGTGTGTTGTCGTGTTGGTCGTGTTCAGACGGTGAGGAGAACGTTGGAGATCAAGAGTTCTTCGACAACCAGCAGGACCAGCAGGAGTTTGTGAACCAAGGCAAGTATAGCATGGGCCTACCTTGATGTCCTATTCACTTTAATCACTTACTCATGTGCATGTGTCTAACTTTGATAACCATAAGGACATTCTAGTCATTTGATGACTTGTTCCCTTGACTCCTATGGGTTAATTGCATATTGGTAGATTGCTAGTGCTCTAACTGAACATGATCTATACGATGGTTAATGGTTCTATGGAACTAAAAGTATAACGTGATTTGTAACAACTGATCCATAGGGCGAAGGTGCAAATGACTTTTGATCATGTTGCTCCCAGCCCTCCATAAGGACTTATCTATCGGCAAAAGCTAGGACTGATAGTGCAACCGTGAGAGTCATATGGCTCTAACTTTAGCTCAGTAAAAGGACCTTTTCTAGCTTGTTAGAGGTTACCTTTATGGCGCAAGAGGGGCTTGCCACGTTGGGTATATGGCTGCCTCTGTTCCTATGTGTATAACCGCGATGGATATGTGCCATAGGAAAGTGGGGTTCCTACATCTGCCTACCGAGGAAACCTAGCAGCCCTAACTTGTTAGAGAAACCTATGAAATGGCTTCATAGTGTACCCTTCCCGCTCACCTTGGCAGTGACATGGGAGTAATTAACCTGGGCATATGGGGATCACGACTCGCGGTGAATGTGCACCACCTCTGCATAGGGTTACAAATTGTTATAACAGCCGTGCTCATGGTCACGAGTGGCCCAAAAAACTCACAGAATAAATGGTTACTCACTGTGGTACATTTATGATGGTATACGATGATACTATGATGCAAATGGTTCTGATATCTGCTTATGAGGGTTTAAATGGGAGCTTAAGCATAACTTGATTATACTGGTTAATAAAATCTGGACTTACTAAAAGTGTTAACTGCAGTAAACCAGTGTCATCTTTTTGAGCTTCATAACCCCATGTTATCTTGTTAAGTACGGGAAGTACTTACGCTTGTTTATTTCTATATTTGGATAAAAAATCTCGGATGGGTAACAGATGACAACGTGTATGAGGAGTTTCCTGAGGATTATTAGGCTTGTGGTCAACCAGTTGACCTTCCCTGTGATGGTATTCCACGAGAGAGAGTTATCTTTTATTTTCCGCTGTGATGTGTAAGACAAAGTTAAGTTATTATCGTGATGTAAGATACACTGTGATGATACTCTTTTATAATTTGTCAACTTGTGTGTGTGACTGATCTCTGGGCACATATGAGTTTAGTGCATTCAATTTTATCCTTAAAATTGGGTGTGACAAATTGGTATCAGAGCCGTGTTGACTGTAGGACGCAAGCCTAATAGAAACTGGTCGTTTTAAGGTTTTGATGTTGCTACAAAAACCCTTGTTCTATGAACCTTGATATTTTCTTCTCTACTATATCTCTACCTTTGCTATTCATCTCTATCTTATTGCTTATTTTAAAGTCTTTGTTCTCATCTCCACTCCTTGGTTTGATATGCTTTTAGAATTGTTCCTCACCACCTTCTTGCGTAATCTGAAGATAAGTCTTAGGATTGTTACCCATAGCATAATAAGGACGATAGTATCGCAAGTCGAGTTAATGATTGAGTTGTGCACTTTTATTGCTTGTTGAATTATCATTATGCTTATGATTGTTTTGAATCTTTGTAATGACTGTAATGATCTTGTTGGGTGTTCCCACAATTTCATTTACCTTATAGGTCTAAGGTATAAGGATTAGTGCAATAAATAGTTGGGTTATGGTTTTCTTCTGTTCTCTTGATCCTGTCTTTTTCAGAGCAGTCTACACTCTTCAGCTTATATCTCTATTCTTGGACAACCAAAAATCATGAGAAAATTCTGGACAATAGTACACTTCAATATCTTTCTCTGAGCGCAAGAATCAGCTTGATAGCTATTTTGGTTATGGAGATACGAAAATCACAAGGCGATGCATCTGTGCTGTTTGGAATCTAGAGTAGTTTCTGTTGTTTGCCGTTTTCGACCAAATTATCTACGGAATTTGGAAAAGTGTTCTATAAAGAAGTTGTGGATAATTTTATAAGCGTTCCAACGGTATAAGCTACAATATCATTGGATTAACAGAATAAGAGTTACAGCTGTTTTACTGCACTGTTGTTTTTCTGCTCGCGAGGAATTTCAGGTTTCTTGTTCTTGCCCATACACAAGAGTCTCATTGGGATGTCAGGACATCGTGATACTAGTTAGATCATCTGGAAGAAGGTGAAAGTTACCCTTTTTGTGTCCCCTAGTTTAATTTTCTTAAGGGGGGTAGCCAAGATGAAGAATTTGCAAGAGGAAGTGTCCCACGTTCTAGTTTGCGCAACGGAAGCGTGGTGGTAACCAACAATGTGAGAGAAACTCAGAGTTTCAATGAGGTTTGATTGAAGGTTCAATGAAGGTTTATCCAAGATCATCAAGATTTTGGTAGAGCTACCGGAGAAGTTTTCAAGTTAGTTTGGATCAAGAGACCTCAGCTAAGTGTCGGAAGGAGTTCAAGAAGGGTCTAAAGACGGAGTATCCCTATCTCCAAGTCGACGTCGTCCGAATCTCGAGGACGAGATTCATCTTAAGGGGGGGGGGTAGAATTGTAATCCCCAATATCTCATTGCACCTGCGCGAGTGATGATTTTATGATATTAGCAAATAGCAATGAAATTAAGTAGACAAAATTTTTCTATGAGAAGACGAAGAGTGGAAGATACTTGAAGAGAGAAAGAAATAAATCTCACCTAAGTGAATCTAAGATAGTGAGTAGCAACTACGGAGTCGATGAGGTTTCATACCGGCGTGTGGCACGCGGCCTCCCGCGGCGGTGTGGACGATCAGATGAGGATGAGGATTAGGGCATCGGCGGTCAGGCGGCCCGGCGATGTGTTGTGCGCGTCTGTACGACAAGACCGAAGGGGAACGTGTCCATGCCTGTGGCTGCATGGCTTCGTGGGCCACGTGGGCCTCCGTCACGTGGTCACGATCACACCCACTAGGGGCGAGCGGTCACGTTGCATGTGGCCCGCTGGGTGCTGGACGCCCATGTAAGTGTTCGTTTCTTTTCTTTTATTTCAAAAATACACATATATATACCGTAAAAGTTTTTGGGATCGCAGGGTATGCCGGTGCATACCCGGCATACCCTGTAGATCCGCCCCTGTATATATCCATGGAAATATTAGCGTGCAACGGGGTGTAGGTGCGCACCCAATGTTCCAACAGTAATCCGAACATGTTTCAATAGTAATAAGTGTATGTTTCAAGTGTTCCAGGTGTTTTAAAGGTGTTTCACAACAGATATTACAATTATTTTATCTAAATGTTGCAAGTGTTTCAAGCGAGATGTTGCAAAGGGTGTTTCAAGTGGATGCTATAGGTGTTTCATCTGCATGTTTCAAGTGTTCCTAGCGGATCTTGCAATTGTTTCGTCTAGATATTGCAAAGGGTGCGTAGCTACACCCCGTCCTAGAAAATCTACACTCATCTATATAGATATAGATATAGATATACTAGAGCTTGCTTCCATGGTTTGTTCTCGATATCATCCATGGAGTGGGAATGTGGGAACATAACCGTTGGACACTTGCACTTGTGTCTCTTGCGGATCAAAGGGGATTAATTACCTATTGCGGTTGCTTCATCACCCAACATTGTGTCCCTTATCTCTAGTCAAGATAGAGACAATATGGCCGGAGCTGCTAGCTGTCTTTAATGTGCTATTGCACCCACTAGATGCACGACTTCAATTCCCGAAGGCGACAGCGAAAAACTAGGTAATTCGTGTAAATAAAAGCCTGATGAAGCCATTTGAATTTTCATTATTCCGGCGGCATCAAGTTTTGAGCTAGCCTGCATCATCAACTTTAATTGCAAGTATGTATGCATATATGTTATACTAGTCCATCAACCCGTGCTCTTGCACGGGCTAGAATTTTAAAGATGTACAATTAATATATTTTATTTGATTAATAAAAAATTATTTATATTAAATTGTATGTTTTTATTTGTTATTTTCTACAAAATTGACATAATAGATACTTTGTTGTCTATATCTAATGATCGTAAACATATTAATTTTTTTTGCAAGGGACTGAATTGTATAGTTTGTATGCATATTCATACTTTTACTTTGCATGGCACCTTGTATATTTAATGTGCAATTAGTTTGAAATCTTTCCATTAACCATGGTGACCCTTGTTGAATCACATATATTAAGTCATGAATCTGAGTTTTGATTTTTTTTTAATTTTATTTTTATTTGACTGCTATAGATTTTTTCCTCAAGTAAAAACTCTTGTGCTTATTGTATCTTTTACTAACTCACATTTTGGACTGTTTTAAAATAAGCATTTTAGGTTGTATAGTACATTCCTAATTAAATACTACAATAGCATATGCAATCATTTGAAACATGCACCATGTCACTTAATTAAGATAAGTGATAGAGCTTGAAATGAGATCTCTAATGGGGCTAGCAGTGCACTAACCTCAAGAGAATTTTAAATCCTTAAGCCTTATAATGATCAAATTACTCTAGAGTAATATTAAAGGGCAAAAAAATATAGTCATCACTAGTCTCCCACAATTCTTAAGATGATTTAATTTTCCGATCATGGAATTATACGTGCAATTATGGTTATACTATCAATATAGATGTGTCAAACATTTAGTTAAAATATATAAATATAGATAAAGTAACAATCTATATAAGTTATGTCATGGTTACTAATATGGTTTTAGAAAATTTTGTTAACACCATTAGTATATGAGTTGTTAATGAAATATGTTGCTGATGAAACATAACATATATATTTATCACTCATACATGCTGACACAATGTGTATGCTTACATTAGTTAAATCTTAATATAGTAATATTGATAGAAGTGGGCAATGTACAAACATCTACGTGCTCTATGGTTATTTAAACAATTTTTCATAGAAGACATAGATTATCTTTTAGATGTAGATTTGAGAGCATATTTAATTTTCTTAGTAATGAGATGAGAATTGGGTTACATAAATTATTTATTGTAATAGGAGTACATGGGTAATTAGATGATAATTTAGGTCTACTTTAAATCATGTTTCTTAATGGCATATGTTTGTAGTTTAAATATAGAGTCATGAGTTATTTTTTGTTGTTTTATGTAATAGCAGAGGTGGGTAAATATTTAGAAAATAAAATTGATCCAATAGCTATCATTATCAATGGTGATTTGGTTATACCAAATTGATGGTTAAATGTTTCACATTTTTGTGAGAAATTTCTAAGATCTATCTTTTATTTTCCTATTGTGTCTCGTGAGGATTAAAGTGGAGGCTCCATTAAGGATTCTAGTTAGCATTTCTAGTATTTATATTTTTTGCAGCATGGCCTGCATTTAGTTTAAACCTAACCATAAAATATATAAACTCTTATTGCTTCCATTTCACAAATTATAATTTAGCTTTCGACTTGTAACCAAGTTGTACAATTCTTTCCACGTGTTAAGTAGAAACTCTAGTGTTTTTTTATTTTTTATTCAATTTTTTTTATTAAAAAGAGTTTAGGTCTTAGTAATATTGTTTTCTGCATGTTAATTAAGTTGAAACTCATATTGCACCCTAGCACCGAACTTGTTGAATTGTTATATCATAGAATTATATGTGTGTAGTATTATTTTATATATCATAGAGTTGTAAAAATTAAATTTCCAATATTGATATGACATAATAATGTTTTAGTTAAAATGTATAAAGTTATTTAAAAATAACTTATGAAATTCATGATTATGGAGTATTAATATTATTCAAAGGGAATTGCCGGTGTTATGTTATTGCTATGTGGTTCGTTAATTAAACATTTTCCATGCTTATAAGCTATTAAAATAAATATTTATCCTAATGTATATATGTCTACTTAGTATAAATGGTCAAACATAGCTTTTTGGTTATTTAATTTCACATAGAAGTTTGTAATTAAAAATATATCTGTCTCGTATATACATGATCAAACCTAGCATTGTGATTACTTAATTTCATATTTCTAGAAGTTTGTAACGTAGAAATATATATGTCTCATACTTTAGGAATATAGATTTTTTAATAGCGTATATTAGTATTTACGTATAGGTTTGAGAGAGGTGGATAATTTAGATGCAATGTGAGGGGGTTATTATGAACTATGTTTCATAATAACAAAATGGGTAATTTAGATACAAATTTATGGGGTTATTTTGAATTATTTTTCATAATGATAAGTGTGGGTGATTTATATACAAATTTAGGGGGTTATTTTCAATTATCTTTCTTAATGGCAGATGTGGGTAATTTATATGCACAATTAGGGGGTTACTTTAAGTATTTTTCATAATAGTAGAGGTGGGTAATGTTTTATAAATTACAATAGATCCAATGGCTATTATCGAAGATGATGATTAGAGTCTACCAAATTAAAGGTCAGATGTTTCTGATTTTTGTGAGAATATCTAGGATTTATCTTTTTTCCTAGCGCGTCTGGTGAGAGTTAATGTGTGTCTCTATTGGGGCCTCTAATTAGTAATAGTAAGATAAGATGCCCAACATAATTATTGAGGCAAGCAAACAATGCAATCAACACATATTATACCCTTCATTCTAAATTGCAAGTTGTTTTTTCTACATACATAGCTATTACTATGTATATATACATAATATATATCGAGGTACGTAGAAAAATCTATGTACCAAAATTAAAAGCCAGAATGACTTACAATTTAGAACGCATGGAGTATTGTTGAATTTAAGTTATCCGCTGATATTATATTCATGCTTAAGAACGCGATCACGTTCTCCCCCAACAAGACAGTAGCCAGTGGAGGACTTAGTTCGTTTGGTCCACTGTTATGATCGTCTGGCCATGCATGATAATGAAGCTTCTTATTATATACATAAACTCTCGTCCCCCATGTATCCAATAAGGCAATAATAATATTTATAATTCCAAATAAGTATCATTAGGTTCTTTATTAATTATATTTTTATAGTATGCTTATTTGATATTATAAATCTTTATAATTTTAGTCAAATTTAAGATCCTTAAACTCTCAAAAAATTAGAATGACTTATAATTTGAGATACGGAGAGTACGTACGTACCAGAAGTAGTAGCTATGTCATTATGCACGGTGTGAACATACATGCATGTGGCACAACGTGACATCTATCTTCTCCATGACTACTAACAAATTAAACCTTTTGCACATATATATGGGGATTGAGAGGAGAACACACGCATGTAACACCCAAAAATTTGCATCACTTTAAAATAGCTAAATTGATTTATTTATGTATTGGTGTGAGCATTTAAACCTAGTGGAATAATAATTTTTGTTAAATTAAAATCAACTATCACTACTGGAAACGCGTGCTTTGCCCAGGGCCAAATCTCGGGCACTCGGCAAAGACACTCTTTGCCGAGGGCCAGCCACAGGAGCCCTCGGCAAAGAACGACCCTCGGCAAAGAGGCCTTTGCCGAGGGTACGGCCCTCGGCAAAGACAGGCCCACGACAAATCAAATCTTTACCGAGGGCCGTGGCCCTCGGTAAAGATGCCCTCGGCAAATTAGGCCCGTTGGGTCACGGCGGCCATTTCCCGTCAAGCTTTGCCGAGGGCCACCCGTTAGGCCCTCGACAAAGGTTTTTTTTCCTGTGAAACCAGCTTTTTCGGCAAATTTTTTTAAGTCTTTGCCGAGGGCCCTAGGACCAGGCCCTCGGCAAAGATTTTTTTAAAACCAGTTTTTCGGCCAATTTTTTTTTTTATAAATCGCCTTTGCCGAGGGCCCGAGGCTAGGCCCTCGGCAAAGAAGCCCTTTGCCGAGGGCCAGGATAGGCCCTCGGCAAAGATTTTTTATTATTTTTTTTAAAATTCTTTGCCGAGGGCCACGGGCCAGGCCCTCGGCAATTTTTTTTTGGTTTTTTTAGCCCAGTTTTTTTGTGGTGCTACAATACATTGTTTTGAACTCAATTTTAAAATTTAGGCCAATTTTGATTTTGTTTTGTATATTTCCTTAATTTATTTCGATTCTTTGATTTTTTTTCGAATATGTCAAATTTGAACTGCAGGTGCATGGAATATTGCAATATAGTATTTCGAAAAATGTTATTCATGTTAATTGATGCATGTTGAGTCCCTATCCACGAACTCGCATCAAATTTCGCGCATCTTGTTCACGTAACATGACGACCGACTTGCCGGAAAAGTGTTTTAAAATTATATAAAATCCATACGAAGTCCAAAAATCATGAAACTTGGCGAGATGTCATGTTATCGCATGTGTAGACTGTGGTAAAAAATTGAGAAGGTTTCGAGCGAGTTGCGACATCGGATGCCTGAAACCCAGAGTCTAGGTTTCAGGCATCCGACGTCGCAACTCGCTCGAAACCTTCTCAATTTTTTACCACAGCCTACACATGCGATAACATGACATCTCGCCAAGTTTCGTGATTTTCGGACTTCGTATAGATTTTATATAATTTTAAAACACTTTTTCGGCAAGTCGGTCGTCATGTTACGCAAACAAGATGCACGAAATTTGATGCGAGTTCGTGGATAGGGACTCAACATGCACCAATTAACATGAATAATATTTTTCGAAACACTACATTGCAATATTCCATGCACCTGCAGTTCAAATTTGACATATTCGAAAAAAAATCAAAGAATCGAAATAAATTAAGGAAATATACAAAACAAAATCAAAATTGGCCTAAATTTTAAAATTGAGTTCAAAACAATGTATTGTAGCACCACAAAAAAATGGGCTAAAAAACCAAAAAAATTGCCGAGGGCCTGGCCCGTGGCCCTCAGCAAAGAATTTAAAAAAAAATAAAAAATCTTTGCCGAGGGCCCTGGATCTGGGCCCTCAGCAAAGGACCGAAACCTAAATCGGGCCGCAGCCCAAATTCCCGATCGGAATCTCGTGAAAAAAAAATCCCGCTCGACCATCTCCCTCCCCACGCGCCCGCTCGCGGCCGGCCCCCAGGCGTCCACCACCGCCGCCGTGCACCCCGCCGCTGCGTGCCCGCCGCCGCGCGCCGCTGCTGCTGCGCGCGCCGACTGCTACTCGCGCCGTCTGCCCCAAGCCCGGCCGCGCCTCGCCCCCCACCTTCTCGTGCGCACCCCGGCCGGCCCCGAGCCTCCACCACCGCCCACCGCTAGCCACCGCCGCCGCGCGCCCGCTGCCCCGAGCCCGGCCGCCCCGCACGCCCCACCTTCGCGCGCGCACTCGGCCCGCCCCCGCACCTCCACCACCGCCGCCACTAGCCCCGTCGCCGCGCGCCCGCCGCTGTGCACCCCACCGCTGCGCGTGCACCCCGGTCGCCCAACGCATCCACCCACCGTCGCCGCACGCCCGCTGCCGCACGCCCGCCGCCGCGCGCCCGGCCACCCCGCGTGCCCCATCACCCCGCGCTTGGCCGCCCAGCGTTGCCCCGGCGCCCCCACTAGCGCGCCCCACCGCCCCACCATGCCTAGTGGTGGCCGAGGTCGCGCCCTGCCTCCGTTCCCCATCTCCGTCGAGCAAGGGGAGGTCGACCGCCCCGGCCGGCCCTCCGGTGGCTCCCCCTCGCCGGCCTTCTTGCCCCAACCCCAGCCCCCAGGCCGCCCCCGTCGTCGGCTGCTGTTGGAGGGGAGGAGGCAGAGGGTGAAGTTGGAGGAAGAAGAGAAGGAGAAGAGGAGAAGGAGGAAGGGGAAGAAAAGGAGAAGAAGAGGAGAAGGAGGAAGGGAAGAGAAGGAGAAGAAGGGGAAAAGGAGAGAAGAAAGGGAAGAGGGGGAGAGGAGTACTCCAACGCCGCTCGACCTCGCCAGAGAAGAAAGTGACCCCCGCACCGCGACGCCCGACTCCACCGCAACCCTAGGTAAAACTCTCGTTGTCGGCCTTCGTGCCGTATGTGGTTGTGTGGGCCTTCGTGCCGTAAGTTGATATGAGGGCCTTCATGTCGTTGTGGTTGTCGGCCTTCGTGTCGTTGTGAATGTCGGTCATCGTGTCGTTTTTTTGCAGGTTTTGGAAACCTCCCCATGTGCAGGGAAGGTGCTGCCGAAATTTTGAACAAAAAATAACCTATTGTCTTTTTATGCAGGAGAAGAGTACGTCGGAGGGGACCCGGAGGACCCCGATCGTCTTCGTCGACGTCGCGGTTCTGCCTGCACTGCGTCGCCTCGCCACTGCATCGATTCGCCACTGCCCCACTAGCCTTACTTCACCGACACCCTAGGTATAAATAACCTCTTTTTGCGCATGTCTGTCGTAGCCCGCGCGTAACCCAGTTAGGCGTCTCCCGTCCGAAAGAGATACGGTCATAGGTATGCAGATCTTTGCGTATCTGCGACCGTATCTGTTTCAGATTGTCCACATTTTTTGGACAGCCCGTGGATGCGTAGATGGGTTAGTTTCCATGGTCCGCTCTGGTCCGAGAAGGAGTTTCGGCAACACCTCCCTGTTGTTCTCCGGATACACACTCTCCCTTGCAGGACGTGTATCGAGGAGAACAATGGGGAGGTGCTGCCGAAATTCTGTCTCAGAGAGGAGCGGAGCATGGAAACTGACCTCATCTACGCATCCGCGGGTGGGATTAGGACCTATCCTCACCTATTAGACAGTAGGAACACCGCGTAGATGCAATTGATGGTCACAATACTCTATGCTGTAAATGTTAAAGGATGGAGGACCGTTAGTGGATGTACACTGAGCTGGAGAAGCGGGAGTGACTATGACTATGAATGGGTGAAGGGGACAGATGGTTTCTTGAAACATGCATTTGGCCCAAGGAGCAGGAGGACATTCTCTAGTTTGGTGTCCCTGCAGCAAATGTGACAACAGGAGAAAAGTAGACGAGAAGACCATGGGTAGACATCTTGTGTTCAATGGTTATACGCCTGGCTACCAGCAGTGGATCTACCATGGTGAAGCAGATCGTATAAGAGCGGAGGTGGTGAGACCACGCCTCGAGGCTTTTGATGATGATGCCGGGGTAGCAGACATGCTAGATGACGCCCACCAAGCTCACTTCGCTGAACGACGTGAGAAGGAGGAGATGGAGGAATCCGCAAAGGACTTCTACAAAATGTTGGACTCGGCACAGAAACCCCTTCACGAGCATACAATGATTTCTCAGCTAGATGCGATTGGACGCGTAATGGGGTTGAAGGCCGAGTTAAACCTGAGTCGAGAAGGCTTCGATAAGATGTTGGCCGTGTTTGGCACCATGCTACCGGAGAAGCACACTTTGCCGATGAACTTGTACGAGGCAGAGAAACTCCTTCGTATGCTTAAGATGCCGTATGACAAGATACATGTTTGTCCGAAGGGGTGCGTCCTATTTAGGAAAGAACACAAGGATGCAAATTACTGTCCGAAGTGTAAATCCTCCAGGTACCTGGAGGTAGACTCTGGTGATGGTCAGAAGAAGCAGCTTCCGATCCCCGCGAGAGTGCTACGTCACCTTCCTTTCCTACCGAGGATCCAACGGCTATTCATGACTGAGGAATCCGCGAAACAGATGACATGGCACAAAGATGGCAAACGGTACAATCCTGGGAAGATGGTACATCCGTCTGATGCTGAAGCATGGACGTATTTCAATGACAAACATCGTGACAAAGCAGCTGAGGCCCGTAATGTACGTGTCGCGCTGGCAACAGATGGGTTCAATCCTTATGGAATGATGGCTGCCCCATACACATGCTGGCCCATTTTTGTTATCCCCCTCAATCTCCCTCCCGGCATCTCCTTTCAACGGCATAACGTATTCTTGTCGTTGATAATTCCTAGGACACCCAGGGGAGTAATATGGGTGTGTTCATGGAGCCTGTGATTGATGAATTGATCCACGCTTGGGAGAAGGGGGTATGGACATACGATCGAGCTACAAAGACAAGCTTCAAAATGCACGTTTGGTACCACTACTCCCTGCATGACTTCCTAGGCGTATGGGTTATTCGCCGCCTGGTGTGTTCACTGGGAAGTTCCCATGCCCAGTATGCAAGGAAGCCTGTGAGGTTCATTTGGTTGAAGAAGGGTGGCAAGTATTCGTCGTTCGACCAGCATCGTCAGTTCCTCCCTCTAAACCATGAATTTAGAGAAGACATCAAGAGCTTTACGAAAGGTGTCAAAGTGACAGACCCTAAACCGCACTTGAGGACTGGTGCCGAGGTTCGTGTTCAGATAGATGCTCTCGTGCCCAATGAAGAAGGTGGTTTTGTGGGATATGGTGAGGAACATATGTGGACTCATAAATCCGGCTTGACGAGGCTCCCCTATTTCGATGACCTTCTTCTGCCACATAACATTGATGTAATGCACACTGAAAAGAATATCGCCGAGGCACTTTGGGGAACTCTCATGGACACTGACAAGTCTAAGGACAACGTTAAGGCTAGAGTGGACCTAGCGACGTTGTGCGATAGACCGAATCAAGCGATGCAGCCTCCTAGTGGCCGAAACAAGAACTGGAAAAGGCCTAAGGTCAATTTCGTCTTGCAAATCGATCAAAGGAGGGAGGTACTAAAATGGATGCAGATGTTAATGTTTCCAGATGGATATGCAGCGAATCTTAGCAGGGGAGTGAACTTAGGCACTCTGCGAGTCAACGGGATGAAGAGTCATGACTACCACATATGGATTGAGCGGCTTCTTCCGGCGATGGTCCGAGGCTATGTCCCTGAGCATGTCTGGCAAGTGCTGGCAGAGTTGAGCTTTTTCTTCCGCCAGCTTTGTGCCAAGGAGATATCTCGGACCGTCGCTCAGGACTTGGAAAAAGCGGCACCTGTGTTGCTCTGTAAGCTGGAGAAGATCTTTCCACCCGGCTTCTTCTTGCCGATGCAACATCTGATTGTGCACCTCCCGTCCGAGGCACGTTTGGGGGGGCCCGTGCAGGCCCGTTGGTGCTATCCAATCGAGAGATGTCTAAAGACTCTTCGCAAAAAATGTACAAATAAAGCCAGAATTGAGGCTTCCATTGCAGAGGCATGCCTTCGGGAGGAGGTGGCAAACTTCACAACGCTATACTACAAGCCGAACCTTCCTAGCAATCATAATCCACCCCCTCGTTACAATACTGGCGAAAATGAATCGACCCTGAGCCTTTTCCAAGGCCAACTCGGCAGCGCAAGTGGATCAACCCCAAAGCTATTGGGAAATGAAGAGTGGCGCAGTATCATGCTATATGTGTTGAATAACCTTACCGAGGTGCAGCCGTTCATCAAGTAAGTTCTCAACGAACTTATTTCAATATGCCGTCACTATTCTGCATCCAACCCCATTGATTCTCGTTCGGACAGGGAATTTGTTCGTGAATTCTGGCATCAATCAAGGGATCCTACCTCGCATGAACAAGACACCCTTGTTTGCAGGGGTGCGGGAGCGGGGAGGCCTGATTTCATTTCTTGGTTCAAACAAAAGGTAATGTCCAATTTAGCTCGTACGTTCGATCGTCCAAGGTGATCGTACGTTTGATTAATATAACGATCTATCATGATTCACCTTGCAGGCCCAGACCGATTCGTCCATGAGCGACGAGTTGAAACAGGTTGCAAACGGCTGTGATGTTAGGGTGAAGTCATTTACCGGCTATGACAGTGAACGGATATCGCTTCCACACAACAAGTTACGAGCAGATTCGGCCCAAACGAAAAACCACAAATAGCGGAGTTTGTACGCCCGGCACTGATGGCCTCGACTATCATGGTAGAGTTGAGGAAATCTATGAACTCTCATTTCATGGAGACGAACCTCTTAAACCTGTCATGTTCAAATGCCACTGGTTTAATCCTCGATCAACGAGACGAACCCCTCATCTTGGGCTAGTGGAGATTCGAGAAGATTCCATCTATCCTGGAAAAGATGTCTACATTGTGGCTCAACAGGCCGTGCAGGTGTATTATACTCGATACGCCAACCAAGACAAAGAGGATCTTAAGGGTTGGGCTATTGTGCACCAGGTATCTCCACATGGTAAACTACCTGCCCCAAACGATGATGATTACAACTTCAACGCAAACACATATGATGGACAGTTCTATCAAGAAGATGGGCTACCAGGCACGTTTGAGATAGTCTTACCCGAAGCAATCGAAATGGAAGTAGACAACGAAACGGTTGATGACGAGGTCGATGGAGATGTGGTGGTAAATGCCAAGGACATAGCAATGCTTGAGCGATTACTTCTAGGCAATGACGACGATGACAACATAGAACCTTCGGATAGTGTTGCCCATTTGGACAATTTTGACAGTGATGATGAGACCTATGATCCCAATCATGAAGATTATTCCTAATACATGTAATACTATGGTTTTTTAATTTGTGTTTTGTTTATATATTTTGAATCTATTTCTAATATATGTACTAATTAGTCTTGTTCATTCTTTGTGATTGCAGGTGATTGGACAAAGATGGCGAGCAGACGTCCACGCCGTGACACGCCCTTAGTTTATGGGAGAGACCGCCCTCTCCTTCGAGGTGAGGGGTCGTTGTCCGGGGTAGCGTCTGCAGGAGGTGACGAGAGGAGGACCAGGGGCAGCCACCGCAGGAGGCAGCGGTCTCCTCCCTCGACACATGATGAGGTGCTGGAGGAGGAGCACGTGACGGCCATGGCCTCGTCCTCGTCGGAGGACGAGAGGGGTCAGCAGACGGGCGAGGGAGATGAGGCGCTCGAGGGCGAGGGAGGCGAGGCGCTCGAGGGCGAGGGAGGCGAGGCGCTCAAGGGCAAGGGAGGTGAGGCGCTCGAGGGCGAGGGAGAGGGTACCGCTACCCAGGACTCTCTACGAGCGAGGTCCCGCTGAGCCTCCCTCCGGTTCCGCTTCCTCACAACCGCCCAGTGATTCGGCCTATGGCAAAGAGGTAAGTAACTATGGATGTTATCACAACTACTTCATAAGATATGTTGGAAATCTTAAGAGAAACTGATAAATTTTCTTAATCACTTGTGCAGGGCCTGGTTGGTTTTGTCGGGTACTCCAGCACGCACCCCCGCGAGCATCCTTGGTGTTTTGTGCAGGAAATGGTACCCCGGCATTGTGCAACTGTCCGAAGAGCCGGTGGTGCGGGAGCCGGCCTCCAACTAGGGACAGGTACGCGCTGGTCACGGATGACACTTACCGCAACAAGCAGGAGCGAGTATTGGCGGAGTTTTGGGTAAGTCTCTCTCGCACAACATTGCTTAATACATCGCATTCATTGGTTAAATCTTTTATTGAAATAATGAATGGATACATCGGTTTTGTATGCAGAAATATTTCAAGGCCGAAGAAGGACTTGAGGCCCAGGCGGATCGGGCGGCTGCCGCAGCTTGTAGGAAGTACGTCACCGAGATGCACCACCATGGGCGCGTCCAGGCCCACATAGACTACTACAGGTCGGTACTTAGGCAGTCCCTCCCCAAGCCTCAAGCAAGACGGATTACGCTGACCCGGGACCAGTACCTTGAGGTAGGCGAATAACATTCATAATGATTCGTTTTGATATTAAGTAGGTTCAATTTCATCTTCTGATATGTCAAATACTCGATGACTTGTAGGTGATTCCCTGGTGGTGCCGATCGTATCCCGAGTGCTGGGCCATGATCGTGGACAAGTGGTTATCACAGGACTTTGTTGACACGCACGAGAGGCAGCGGGAACAGCGTCTGATGAGGCAAGGTCCAACTCACCATCAAGGCAGCCGTAGCCTCCCCGGATACAAACAAGCATACGTAAGTGATTTCTTTCATTTATTTTGACGCTCAATTCTGCTTGATTTCTCACCATCTTCCCATCTTTCTCGCAGGAGGCTGCGCACCCGGGCGAGGAGGTCTCGGAGTTCTCTGCGTGGGCTATGTCCCACATGGGCAGGGCGTCGTCCTCTGTCTCCTTCGACCCGGCTGCCCCGCCCCAGGCGTACTCCGACCCGAACGTGTACACTAAAGTCCAAGAGTACACGTCAACTGGTAAGGGAGATCTATGGGGAAGATTACAATATGCGCACTGAGCCCATTGATGCAGAGGCGATCATGAGGCTCGGAGGAGGCAAGAAGCACGGGCGGCTGTGGATTGCAGACGGCGCCATCGACTCCACCACTGTTCCCTCCCTCGACGCTATCCGAGCACGGAGCACGAGCTCCAGCCAGCCCATACGTCCACGGCCTTCTCCAGCACTGCAGCAGGTCCAAGCACTCCAGGTAATTCCTGCTTTACTCGTCGTACGTAGATATTTACACACCTAAATTAGATTTGCATTACTGATACATTGGAGTGAAATATTGCAGGCCGAGCTGCAAGAAACAAGAAGGCAAAGTCAAGAGCAGAACGCGGAGCTGACCGCACAGCTGCAGGCCCAGAAGGTCGCGTTCGAGGCCGCGCAGAAGCAGATGGCGGAGATGATGGTGATCATGCAAAGTCTTGGGCAAGCATCGGGTGTACCTGTGCAGTTTTCAGCTCCTCCACCTCCTACTCCTGCAGCTACTCCTGTAAGTATGAAAGTTCACTTTTCGCTTGTGCTTTGCATGTATGTCGGCCTTCGTGCCGTTGTGGATGTCGGCGTTCGTGCCGTTGTGGATGTCGGCGTTCGTGCCGTCGTTTCTTGCAGGTTTTGGAAACCTCCCCGTGCAGGGGAGGTGCTGCCGAAATTTTCAATTGAGTCTAATCTTTTTGTATTCCTAGATTACTAGATGCAATCTCTAAGTTCCAAAACTGTTTTCCCGGATTACTCACACATGCAATCTCTGCTCCTTTGTGCAGCTTCCGTCCGCGGGTTCCAATCAACCCGCTAGTGCGTCACCGGGTGATCCTGCTTTTCCTTCACCATCGTCTCATAGGCTAGCTTGATGAGGACTCGTGCTAGGTGATGTGGTTGGACTTTAGCGTGATTTGTGATTTATGGTTGTGACTTGTGCTTGGATTTCATTAACTTGTCGTAATAAACATGTGAATGATGATGAACATGTGACTTGTCGTTGTAATATATTGTGATTTGTGGTTCACAATTATGGTTGTGATATATTGTGAGAAAATGGGTTCTGTGTGATATATATATGTATATATATGAAATGCTTGTGTCGATGGAATGCAAAAAACAAAAAAAAATTAAATTTCTGTCTCTTTGCCGAGGGCAATGACCAAGGCCCTCGGCAAAGAAGGGTCCTTTGCCGAGGGCCCTAGCAATAGCCCTCGGCAAAGATTTTTTTTAAAAATCCTGAAAATTTCTTTGCCGAGGGCCAGGGAGCAGGCCCTCGGCAAAGGTTTTTTAAAAAAAATTCAAAAAAAACTATTTCTTTGCCGAGGGCCGGCCCTCAGGTAAACAATTTTTTTTTAAAAAAAAACCTTTGCCGAGGGCCCTTGCAATAGCCCTCGGCAAAGGTTTTTTTGGAAAAATCCTGAAAATTTCTTTGCCGAGGGCCAGGGAGGAGGCCCTCGGCAAAGATTTAAAAAAAAATTCTTTGCCGAGGGCTGGTCCCTCGGTAGAAAAAATTCAAAAAAAAACCATTTCTTTGCCGAGGGTCGGCCCTCGGCAAAGAAACCGCCAACGGCGCCGGCGCGTGACGGCTTCTTTTCTTTGCCGAGGGCCATCCTGGCCCTCGGCAAAGGCTTTGCCGAGTGCCCGATAAAGGGCCCTCGGCAAAGACCCCTTCGCCGTCTAAAAATTCCCCGAGGGGTCTTTGCCGAGGGCAGCCCTCGGCAAAGCCTTTGCCGAGGGTTTCTGGTCCTTTGCCGAGGGCCAGAGGCCCTCGGCAAAGCATGCGAGTCCAGTAGTGTATAGGGTCTACCTACATGCTTTTGCATACATGCCGCTACACATTATTTTGTGATGTTTGGTTTTGATCAAAGTTGCAAAGAGGATTTAAATTTGAATTCAAATTTCGTTTTAAAAATATGTTTAAGAAAAAGAAAATGAATTTACCTCTCTCTTACTCCCTCTCTCAGTTCTGGCCCGCTTGGCCTCACTTGCACCATTGGACCGCTTCCTTTCTTTCCCAGTGGCCCACCTCTCTTTTCCTCCCCACGTGGAGTGCCTTGGGCCAACTCAGCAAGGCCAGCAGAGCCGTAGTGCCCCAACTTTTTCTTGGTGGCCCAGCAAGCCCAATCGCTCCCCTTGCTTCCTCGCTTGGCCTAGCAGCCAGTCGACGGCCCACGCAGCCGTGCCCGTGCTCTCCTCCCTCACATGTTTCACTAACGCGCTGGGCCCGCTTGTCAGACGCATTCCCTTCCTTCCTCCCATGTCAGCGTTGGAGTCTGCACCACGCCGCTAAGTCTGCCTCCTCTACGCCGTGTCCTGGCGTGACCAGCACGCCGAAGTCGCCCATAAATAGCGGCCCTTGCGCACACCGCCTCCTCCTAATCCTAGAGCAAGCTGCCGCCCTCGCTTGAGCCATAGCAAAGCCATAGCCCAAGCGCCGCTGCCGCCCTCGCTTGAGCCATAGCAAAGCCATAGCCCTGTTGAGTTCGTGCAGCCGCCGTGAGTCGTCGGTCCATCCCCGTCCTTGCTTTCGGTCTTGGTGAGTTCGCCTTGATCTTCTCTCTCTTCCCGAGCCCTCATTTTGCTCTGCGATGGTCTGTAGGCTCCAATCTAGCTCCGCCGACAAGCTTTCTCGCTGCCATCCATGGAGGTCTGCCGCACCGGCCCAGTTCCGGCGATAGCACTCTCTCTCTCTCTCTTCTCCTCCCGATCTAATTCCATCTATTCGATCTGGATCGGACGATCCCAAATAGATCTTACCCCTTCATGGCTATTTTGCATAAGAGACCTTTGGCTTTTCATTTTTCAATTCCATAGTCCAAAATGTATTCTCATAATACATTTTCTTCTTTTGAAAGCTTAGTTTCCTTCGGATTAGATTGAAAATATGTTTTCATCTATTTACAACTTTGCCACTAGTTTCTATAGGCCAGAACTTTCACGTTTTAGCTCTAATTTGATCCATTCAACCTGTGTTAGGTTCGTAATTCCATAATCTACATGTTCATCCTATTGTTAGATATGGTTTCAACTTTTGTAATTCAAGGCTAGAATTAATTTATTATTTTATTAAAGGAAATCTTGTTTAATTCATAACTTCTTCGTTTTAGCTCCGATTTTTGTGATCTTCATGTCTGTGTGTTCATAGCAAGACATAGATTCGTTTTACATATTTTTATCTTGATTTTATGCTGTTGGTGTACTATTCTAATCTATAGCCTTGTTTGCTATGCATGATTGCTCCTGGATGTTTGTATGTTGCTGTGTTGCTCAAGTATAGACGGTGAGCAATTCGTGGGTGATCAAGGGTACTACTTTGACGAGTAGGATCAACAGGAACATTTTGATCAAGGCAAGTATAGCATGGGATCATCCTTGTTTCCTATTCACCTTAATACATTTAATTCATGATTGCATGTGCACCTTGATAGGATTTCTTAGAATTGAACTTATACATTGTCTCCTATGGGTTATGCATTGGGTAGCTTTGCTAGTGCTCAACTAAACCATGATCTTATAACTTGACTAATGATATATGTAATAAACGTTAAAACATGATTTTTTAGCAACATGGAAATAGGGGGCTAGAGTGTTTAGCTACTTTCTAAATGCTCTAGATTCCTCTCCCTAAGGACTTATATGTAAATGATCATCCAAGACTTACAGTACAGCTATGAGGACTACATGGCTCTAGCTTTAACTCAGTATAAGGACCTTTTCTAGCTTCTTAGAGGTTACCTTTATGGCACAAGAGGGGTGTGTTTCAGGTTGGATATAGCGTGGCCTCTATCCATCAGTGTATAGGCTGCGCATTATTGTGCCTGTCGGAAGGAGAGCCCTACATTCGTATGGCATAGAAACCTAGCGGCCCTAACTTGTTAGATGAACCTTTCAAAGGCTTCATGGTGAACCCTGTCTGCTTACCTTGGAAGTGCTTGGGAGTTATAAACCTGGACATATGGGTATCATGACTCACAGTGAAAGTGTACAACCTCTGTAGAGTGTAAAACTAGTATATCAGCCGTGCTCATGGTCACGAGCGGCCTTGGAACCCTTACGAAATAGATGATGAACACAGATGATACTGATGATGAAAATGCTCATTAAGAATTATCTGTTTATGCTATTCATTATTCTTGTTTACATTGATCATGTGTTTACTATGGGATTAAAACAACTTGTTGCTACTCCTATGCTAAAATTGAGACAATTAAAAGCGGAATGCTGTTAAACCTGTGGCAAGCCTTTTTGAGCCTCATGAACCCCATGTTACACTTGTTGAGTAGATTTTTTTTAATTTTAACACTTTTTGGAAACTAATTTTAAATCTAACACGGTTGTTTTTTTAAACTAACACTTTTGGCCGCGCCTATTTTCCTGGCGTGGCCAAATGCCTATGCCGCGCCATGCATGGTGGCGCGATAGCTGGCTGACATGGCGATGACCAGAATCGCGACCGTTGACGTGGTAGGGCCTGCCGCACCACCTATCTTGTAGCGGAAGTGCCGCGCCATGGTGCATGGCGCGGCAGTACCTAGACGGTTTATGGCCTCCAGCGTGCCTCGTGCTTGGAACTGCGCCACTCGCCGCGGCCACGTGCCCATCCACCTATTGCGGCCACTACCAAGACTTGTACCGTGTTTTAGATGTATGTTTCATGTGTTTTCCCTTTCAACGGCCACCCATATTAACCACCATAATGACTAGTCTTCAGTTCCCCCTTACACACCTCTCACATTAATTATAGGTGAATCAATCGATCACAAGCACTCGTGGACTCATGGTGTTGCTCCTAAACAACTCATAGGATATATACGTACGCACTCATCATGGAAGTTCATCAGATGCTTTTGACTTCTGGCCTCCTCCCCCTGTCTATCTTTTCAGCTCCATAGAATAGATAGAAATGCAACTATAAAGCTGCGATCCTAGATTCCTGGTGGATGATCTTTAGGTTGTGGGGATATATAATATGTTCCTCAATTGTTATTCGGTGCTCATCTGTTGTGTAGTATCTTAGGACGCCAGGAAAGCTAATCATGATGGCAGTGCTACCGCGACGCATAGAAATGAATATAAAGCAAATAAATGAAGTCCGTGCGCAAGTTCACAAGCTGCCACATAACATTTTCATTGTTTGACATAAGTTTGACATAACATAACCAAATAACCCCGCAAGTTTTGGACGCCAATATTCGTTTGACCTAACAAACTAAGACCCAGGAGTGTAAGGATCCCTCAGATGCCTCTGTCTCTTCGGATTTGTTGGCAACACATTGGGAATGTAGCCAACGTCGGTATGGTCGCGTCGATGGTGCGTACGGCTTGTACCCTACAAGTATATGATACACATGATTACTTATAATTCTTTATGATCGTTAGTTCATGGAGCATACGTATTTAAAGAAACTACCTTTGTTAGTACCTGTGAGGCTCCTTGGGTACCAAGCGAGGCACCACCTAGCTGAGACATGCCGATCTCGTCCCGTGGCCAATCGTCCCACTGGTCGTGTTGTCTGCGGAAGCCTAGGGGGTCGTCGTCGTCATCATCATCATCCTCATCGTCCTCGGTTGTAGGGTCCTTCCCAGTGCTATGATGTGGTGGTGTACGCACCACGGAAGTGGCACCTGTCATTGGTTGAGAAGAGTCGGCTGGTGTCCTCAAAGAGGCTGAAGACATGCCACTCGACCGCACCGAGAGTGGCGGTTCCTCATAAGGAGTGTCCATATAGCTCAGCTTCTGAGCTAGCTTCCTGCAACTCTTCTTCACCTTCTACATAATTAGACATTAAATTTAGTGTATTTCCCAAATGCATATACACTAAAGAAACATTTTTGGAACGAACAAGTTTATGTTTACCTCCACAAAAGCAGCGAGAACGCCTGGCCCCTGCCCTCTAGACTCATGAAGCCGAAACGCTGCTTCGTTGGACATTCTTGACAATTGTGTTGCCTGGGTATAGAAACACGGTTGGACAATTTTAGTACACATACTTAAAACCAAAAGGATTGCTGGTCGTGTGGAAGACCCGCATGGACCCGCATTTGTTATTCCTGTCGTTGCCAAGACAGAAAATTGTCTTCACAAGTTGTGCCTGTCCTTTGGCTGCTATCTGTTATCAGCAATTTATGTTCATCTATCACTCTTACTTACATAGGTATGTCCTGCACAGATCATACTATACACTTTGCGCCTTACATTTAGGAATAGACAGTACCAAAGGGCAGACAGAATCTTATACATATCTACTTTGTCTTCAGTTCATTTTTTGTAACACCCCAGGTCTAGCACATGGCCAGGCCCACTCTGCTGAGGGGTGGGCCCCACCTTCGTAGTAACCCGCTTGCGCTTTCGTCCTCACTTCGCGGAAAATGGTTAACCGAAGGTTACTACGCATCCTTGGCAAGGCTATTTAAGCTGGTTTGACAAACTCAGAATTCACGGTATAGTACTAAATGTCTGACTGCATAGTGTTTTCCGTAGTTGCAGTAACTCAGCGCTATAGAAATGTGGTCGAAGGTGTGCTGGTCGTGTGGAGGACCCACAAGGACCGGCTGTCATACCCTATTCTACCACAAATGGATGTGCGCGCTGTGTGTCACGCGCCAATCCCTGGTCTTGTACCTCTTCCTGCGGTCATACCTACAACAAAACGATGTTAGTTGTACCACACACACCTCTAAATTGTAGCTTTGTTATTAATCGATAACACACTCGTGCAATCCTTGGTTGGTGGAGTAAAGCGGTGGTGGGCAGCCTGTCATTCTTCCAAATTGTCTGCAGACCCTGATGGGCAAGTGAATCTCGACCACATGGAAGAAAATAAGAGGGACATCGCAGCGATACTCGTCTGACTCGTCCCTAGTGATAGGACTGAGATAGTACTGGAGCTCCGGAGCATCCCAAGGACACCAATGCACATGAAATTTTGTAATGGAGTTAGGTTGTGATATAGTGTAGATCGAACAAGACACAGATATGATAGTAAAGAGAGCGTAACCTGGTGCTGTGTCAGGACATCGAGACCGTCCGTGTACTCCCTGTACTTGTGCCTCGCATTCCCTCTAACTAACTCTGATTCTGTCCAGATAAACAGAGCTATAGGGAGTGTATCCTACTTGTTCCATTGCTGCATTGAACACGATAATGAATTAGCCATTAATAAACTCATCATATGTAACCATATCGAAGAATATAATGAACCAAAGTACTTACTGGTTAACCAGTACTAAGTGGCCTCCCAATGGGCCATCGTTCCCAACACCAAACCTGGAGTAGGTACGAGCAACCTCCAAGGTTCGCATACCCTGAGGTGCGACGGCAGGCAACGCATAGCTGTTGATATGTCCATGCTAGGACTGCACTGCCCGAGCTGTACGCCGCTATGTTCTCCCACTGCTGGCATAGTATGTCAAGGAAGATCTAGCTGATGATGTTGCCCGAGGCGTCTAGGAAGAGGAAAGCACTAAGAAAGTACCAGAGCCACACTCGAGCGAACCTGTCGATTTGAGCCTCCTCAGCCTATGGGTCCAAGTAATCAAAGCGCTCCGTGATCCAGGACGACGAAACACCGGAAGTTTTCCTAAAATTTACCAAAGAACATGAGACCCGATGGCTGCAGGAAAGCAATGCAAGTATTAAATAGGCTTCAATTTCTCACTTATTTTTCTTGGAAGCCTTGTCGTCCGGTGGAAGAAAGCCAGTAAACTGAGCTACCAGCTCCCTCCAGTAATCATTGTCAACTATCCCTATCACTGGAAGTCCCCCCAACCAAAGGCCAAAAATAGCCTTCACGTCCTGCATGGTCAAAGTCATCTCGCCACAAGGTAGGTGGAACGTGTGGGTCTCAGGCCTCCACCTGTTATAAGAATAGAACGACTGTTAGTTGCCTCAAATTTGTCTACAAGAAAGTTTACAGTACAAAGAATGCACTCGCACCTGTCTATAGCTGCAGTAAGTAGTGCTGGGTCAAGGGACGGAAGACCAGTAGTTGACAACAACGACAAGCTCGAGGAAGCCAGGTATGCCATATGTACGAAGCATAACGCTCGTCCCACTAGGTGCGCCCTAGGTGTGCGTGCGGGGCCTCAAAGTAGGCAAGGCCACCTCTGCGTCGTTGTCACTCAAGATGTGTGCTCGGTGCTAGTCGTCGTACTCCACCTCAAGAATAGGGGTACAACGAGGTGCTACGTGTGGGAGGGGTCCATCCTGTTACAAATTGATAAACAAAGCGTTAGAGTATTCAAATTAACAAAATTCAAATTAACATTATGTAGCATTGCAAAATTTGAACTACTTGTTATGCAATATGAAAGCACATGTATATATTCAAAGTAAAATTAACTAGATATATCATGCACTAGTAACATAAACAACTTCACTAGGAATATAAGCATTTGACGAAACTTCATGAAGTCATCAAAATCGACGTATCACGCACTAGTAAGTACCAACATTTGTAAACTAGTATCTATACCCAAAATCCCTAACTAAATAACTAACTATAAACTAAATAATAAATACCTAATCAATCCCTAAACCAAAAATCCTAACCTCAAACCTAAAAACTACCTACGTAAATCACAAACAAATTCACTAACCTAACTATCCTAAATCACTAACTATCATAAATCAATAACAATCATAAAACCCTAACTATCCTATATTACTAATTATCCAAAATCACTAATTATCCTAAAACAATAGTAATCAAAATAACATGAAATCGAGAGGGAGGTACCTTAGGAGCGGGTGACCTTGACGCGCTGGCGTTCGTGGCGCGGCCGGCACGGGTGCTGCGCGGCGGGAGTGGCCGGGCGCGGCCGGCGTGGGCACGAGCGGGCGCGGCTGCGTGCAGGCGCTACATGGCGGCGGGAGGGCGTGCGGCTAGCGGTGGGTGGGCGGGTAGGGGTGTGTGCGGGCGGGGGGCTCGCTCGCGATATTTATTCAGCTCTGCCGCACCATAGATCAGGGCGTGGCAGTGCCGCACCAAGATCGGTGGCGCGGCAGGCCCTGCCCCATCAGCGGTCAGTGATTCCGGTCACCGCCATGTCAGCCCTCTACCGTGCCACCATGCATGGCGTGGCATAGGCATTTGGCCGCGCCAGGGCAATAGGCGCATCCAAAAGTTTTAGTTTTAAAAAAAAAAACCGACCGTGTTAGATTTAAAATTAGTTTTCAAAAAGTGTTAAAATTAAAAAAATCATTGAGTACGATACATACTTACGCTTGTTTATTTTCATTATTTGGATAAAAATCCTAGATGTGTAACAGATGGCTACAGTAATGACGACTTTCCTGAGGATTACTAAACTTGTAGTCAACCAGTTGACGTCTCTGTGATATAGAGCTTCCGTGAGAGATTTTTCTTTATACTTCTGCTACATTTATGTGAAGACTATGTTTTATTATTCATGATGTAATAAACACTTGAGATGATACTATTCATAATTTGTTGGCTTATGTGTGTGATAGATCTTTGGGTGCACATAAGATTTTGCATTCCATTTTATCCTTAAAATCAGGTGTGATAGATTGGTATCAGAGTCGTGTTGACTATAGGACGCAAGCTAGTTAGTAATGGTCAGTTTTAGCCACTTTTGCTTCACTCATTTCATGCTTCCCTATCTCACCCTTGTTATTTGCTAAATTTTATGCTTCTTTTTCCTCACTCTGTTATGAAAATTATTGCTTCTAATCTGACTAAATCTAATTCTGTAGATGCCTAGTGCCAATAAGACCGCTCAGCATTCCACACCGAAGGCTACTACCCACCTCGTGGCTTGTATGAGTCATGAGCCACATGAGGAGGAGGAACCCCAGGAGCAAGAAGTTGATTCGCCAGCACCTGCACCTACGCCTGAGCCTTTCCAAGAAGAGCCTGAAGAAGAAGAACCCGAAGAACTGGAGGTCGTCATATTGTCTGATGATGATGAGGAGGAGGACACCTATTCAAGAAGATCAGCCTACTCCTACCATGGGATGGACTACAAAGAGCTAGTACAAGACGGGGTGTGAATCCTCTGTTTCGCACCACCGACTTATGGTGATTCTTCAGACCTACTACGTTGATTGGGACGCAGCTGTGGAGTACGTCTGCAACTGAGCATACGCACCCTATGGAGGACACTTATTGGAAGACCAAGGTGTGCATCTCCATCTAGGATGGAGAGAAGGAAGCATTCTAGCTGGACTCGAACTATGTGCATCACGCTCACTAGTGCCACCATGGAAGACAGCATAGAAGATGCAGCCGCTGTAGCCTACATGGGTCTCCGTGGTCAGTCGCTTTGATGACATGAAGGAAGATCAATATCACTTCCTCCCTCGCCAACACCCTGACTTGGGATGGGCAATAATGGACCCTGAAGGACATGGATCCCACTACTCAAGTGATGGTGCACTATGCCTATGAATTAGTAGACAAGAATCGACGACTGGAGGATCAGTTGAAGGCACAAGAGGCAACCCTTAAGAGATACCAACAAGTGATAGATGAGCAAAGGGTGTGCCTCAACCTGCCAAGATCTACGAGGAGCTTCCCCATGAATTTCACCTATAGGTGTTGGAGTCCTTCATATGTAATAAGACGTTAGTAGCACGGGTCAAGTTGAGTCAAGTCGACTCTAGTAGTGTGGTGTGAACTTTGGTGTGCCTAGTTGATTTATTATTATGATTATGTGTAAGTTGGATTTTTATAATGAATGCTGGAACCTTGTGGGTATGTCCGCAAGTGCTATAGTTAAGAATATTAAAGTTTGAGCCAATAAATAAATAGTTGGGTTTGGTACATATTGTTCTCTCGGATCTGCTTTTTTAGAGCAGTCAGCCCTTATCTTAATGCCAATCTAAATCTACTCGACCAAAAAGTATGAAATTTTTATGGGAATAACTAGACTTAAGTATCTTTCTATTGCCTCTGGATTCACACCTATATCTAATCTTGTTTGAGAGATATATCTGTTTTAAGTTGAAGTTTCTGCAAAGTCTAGAACCTATAGAATAGTTTCGGTTGTGTTATGTTTTTGAGTAACCTAACAACAGAATCTGGGCATGTGGTCTAAATAAAAGTTGTAGATAATTTCTTAATATTTCCAACCATGTAAAGAACGCTTATTTTGGATGTTGGGAACTTGAGATATGACTGTTTTACCGATCTGCTGATGTTGGAACTCGTCCAGAAAATTTTTGGAATGTATTCTATATCTCTATAAGTGCATATGACTTGGAAATCTCTAAATTTTGAATATTTATGTTGGATGTCAGATGTATAGAAGAGGAAGAGGCCGAGGTCATGGAGGTGTTCCCCCACATCCACCACCACCGCCTCCACCTACTATTGAGCAGCTTCTGGCAGTGCAGACACAGCTTATGCAAGCTCTGGTGCAGAATTAGCAGAATCATCCAATTGGTGGAGCGCCGCGTGACAAGCATGGTGAATTCTTGAAGGGCCACCCCCTGATGTTTTCACATGTCCACTGATCCACTAGAAGTAGATGATTGGCTTTGTGTAGTGGAAAAGCAACTCAACATAGCGCAGTACGACGACCAGTAGAAAGGTGTTGTATGCGTCAGGACAACTCCAAGGAGAAGCTCAAGACTGGTGGGATGCATTCGAGTATGGATGTCCCACTAATGCTCCTCCTATCACCTGGCAGGAATTTAGAGAGAATTTTAGATCCTACCACATACCTGAAGGATTGATAGAGCTCAAGCAGGAGGAATTCAGAGCTCTAAAATAGGGATCCATGACTGTAGCTCAGTATCATGACAAATTCACTCAGTTGTCACGTTACGCTTCGAATGAGGTGGCTGATGATGTTGATAAGTAATGCCACTTTCTCAAGGGTCTGTATGATGGTCTGCAACTCCAGCTTATGTCCAATACATACCCCAATTTCTAGATGCTAGTGAATCGTGCTATTGTTATTGATAATAAGCGTAAAGAGATGGAGGCTAAGAAGAGAAGGCTTTAGGGATAGACCTCTAGAAGCAACACTCAGTCCGCACACCAATCCTCAGCAAGACTTCCTAGCAGAGGTACCAGGGACCACCTAATCAATGGAATCGCAACCTGAACCTAGCAATGTCCACCTTACCAGCAGCAGAATGACAATCAACGTCCCTAGCAGCAGAGTAGGCCAGCGAACACCACGACAGGGAACACCTAACAACACTCCCATGAAGACCAGTGCACCTAGTGCTCCCAACAAGTGTTTCCACTATGGTAAAGAGGGTCACATGTCTTATAACTGCCCTAAGAAGTCGAACCAGCAAACCCCCTAGTGGCAGAATAGCAACCAGAAGCCACCACATTATGGGAAGGTGAATCATGTGTCCGCAGAGACGATGCTTGCAGGAACCTAAAGTCATGCACGATACGTTTGATGTCAATTCCACTCTTGCCACTGTTCTTTTTTATTCTAGAGCTTAGCATTCATTCATATCACAAGCATTTGTTAAAAACCATAGCATACCTTTATGTGCCATGAAATACCACATACTAGTAAATTCACTAGGAGGGAGTATGCCAGCTTCTTACCATTGTCTATCGATAAGGGGGGTAGAGTTTCAAGTGACCCCCATTGTGTTTGAGACATACAGGAATTGGACTTATTTTGGGTATGGATTGGATGAAGCAACAACAAGTAGTGATTCAGTGTAAAGAAAAGGCAGTAGCTTTGACAACACCAAAGGGAGACATAATCAGTGTTGAGGTTGTAGTGCAAGCACAACCGATAGCCACAATGAACTAGCTTGATGATCGCGTCAACAAAGAGGACCCAGTGGTGGATAAGTTTCCAGATGTGTTTCCCAATGACTTGCTAGGTATGCCACCTGACCGTGACATTGAGTTCATTATTGAATTATTACCTGGAACAACACATATAGCTAAGCATCCATATAGAATGGGGGTTAATGAACTAGAGGAACTTAAGAAACAAATAAAGGACTTACAGGAGAAAGGTTTCATTTGTCCTAGCTCATCACCTTGGGGAGCACCGATTATATTTGTTGACAAGAAGGATGGTACCCAGAGGATGTGTGTGGATTATCGATCCCTAAATGAAGTTACTATCAAAAATAAGTATCCATTGCCTAGAATTGATGACTTGTTTGATCAGTTGAGAGGTGCTTGTGTTTTCTCTAAGGATTGATCTTCATTCTGGGTATCATCAGTTGAAGATTCGTGCGACTGACATACCTAAGATAGCCTTTACTATGAGGTATGGGTTGTATGAGTACACCGTTATGTCCCTTTAGTTTGACCAATGCACCTAGCCTACTTTATGTACTTGATGAATATGGTATTCATGGAGTTTTTGGATAAGTTTATGGTGGTATTTATCGATGATATATTGGTATTCTCCAAAATAGAAGAAGAGCATGCTGAACATTTAAGGTTGGTCTTGTAGAAGCTCAGGGAACACAAGTTGTATGCTAAGCGAAGCAAGTGTGAGTTTTGGTTGAAGGAAGTTTCTTTCCTAGGCCATGTTGTCTCTAATGGTGGAATAGTAGTAGATCCAAGCAAAGTGAGAGATGCATTTAATTGGAAACCACCAACCGATGTGGAAGAGATTTATAGTTTCTTGGGATTGGCTGGATACTACAGAAGGTTTATAGAAGGGTTTTCTAAACTTGCTAAGCCTATGACTAGCTCTGTTGGAGAGGAATGCTAAGTTTGTGTGGTCTGAAAAGTGTTAGGATAACTTTGAAGAATTGAAGAAGAGGTTGACTACCGCCCCAAGTATTGGTTTTGCCAGATTTGAGCAAGAACTTTTCTATCTATTGTGATGCATCTCGTCAAGGTCTCGAATGTGTTCTGGTGCAAGAAGGAAAAGTAGTTGCCTATGCATTCCGACAGTTGAGAAAGCATGAGCTAAACTATCCTACTCATGATTTGGAGTTAGCAGCATTGGTTCATGCTTTGAAAATATGGAGACACTATCTTATTAGGCATAAGAGTGATATCTACACTGATCACAAGAGTTTGAAGTACATATTCACCTAGATAGATCTGAACTTGAGGCAATGTCGATGGTTAGAGTTGATTAAAGATTATGATATGAAGGTACACTATCATCCTAGAAAGGCGAATGTTGTTGCCTGATGCTATTAGCAAGAAGAGTTACGCTAAGGAGGTGCAGGTGGCAGCTATGTCAAGTGAGTTGTGTGCTAAATTTGAGCAACTGAACTTAGGGCTTTGTCACTAATGCAGTGGAGTTGGTGATAGAACCCACACTGGAGCAAGAAATACGTAAGGGCCAATTATAGGATGCGAAGTTGAAAGAGATAGCGGAAGAACATAGTGATTGGCAAGGCATGGTATGGATGATAATGGAACTCTGTGGTTTGGGAAAAGACTATGTGTACCTAAGATTAAGGCTATACAAGATGCAATTCTTCGTGAGACACATGAGTCCGCTTACTCTCTTCACCCCTGGGAGTACCAAGATGTATTTGGATCTAAAAGAGAAGTATTGGTGGTACAGACTAAAGAGAGATGTTCCTGAGTATGTTGTTATATGTGATACTTGTCAAAGAGTCAAAGCAAAACATTAAAGATCTGCAAGATTGCTACAACCAATGAAGATACCTGAGTGGAAGTGGGAGAAAGTTGGTATGGATTTTATTGTGGGGTTACCACGCACTCAGAGAGGTTATGATTCAATTTGGGTGATTGTGGATCGGTTAACTAAAGTTGCTCACTTCTTACAGGTCAAGACTACCTATACTGGACCCCAATTGGCTGCATTATATATGGAAAGAATAGTATGTCTGCATGGAGTTCCCAAGAAAATTATGTCTGATAGTGGTACTCAATTTACGTCTTATTTTTTGGCAACAAGTACGTAGTTCGTTGGGAACAAAGTTGAATTTTAGTACAGCATATCATCCTTAGACAGATGAGTCTTAGGATTACCCTTATTTGTAGCTATATGTGAGATTTGATATTACCCTTATTTGTAGCTATATGAGAGATTTGACTTTCTAGGCTCACATATGGTGTGTATCTGATTTTGTTCTTAAAACCTGGGTGCTACAAAGTGGTATCAGAGCAATGCTGACTGTAGGACGCAAGCCTATTATAAACTGGTCATTTTAAGGTTTAGAAGTTACTACAAAAATCCTTGCTCTATGAACCTTGATATTTTCTTCTCTACTATATCTCTACACTTGCTATTCATCTCTACCTTGGTGCTTATTTTAAAGTCTTTGTTCTCATCTTCACTCCTTGATTTGACATGCTTTAGAACTATTCCTCACCATCTTCTTGCGTAATCTGAAGATGAGTCTTAGGATTGTTACCCCTAGTACAATGAGGACGATAGTATTTCAAGTGGAGTCAATGATTGAGTTGTGCACCTTTATTGCTTTGTTGAATTGACATTATACTTATGCTTGTTTTGAATCTATGTAATGATTGCAATGATCTTGTTGGGTGTTCCCACCATTTAATTTAGTTTATAGGCCTAAGGTATAAGGATTAATGGAATAAATAGTTGGGTTATGATTTTCTTCTGTTTTCCCTATTCTACCTTTAGAGCAGTCTGCTCTCTTTGGCTTATATCTCTGAGTTTGGATGGTCAGAAATCATGAGAAAATTTTGGACGACATTAGACTTCAATATCTTTCTCTAACTACAATAATCACCTTGATAGCTATGTTGGTTATGGAGTAATGAAAATCACAAGATGATACATCGATGCTGTCTGAAGCCTAGAATAGTTTCTGTTGTGCACTGCTTTTGACTACCTGAACTATAGATTTTGGAAAAGTGTTCTATAAGGAAGTTGTGGAGAATTTTATAAGCTTTCTAGTGGTGTAAATTAAAATTCCATTGGATTAACAGAATGAGAGTTACAGCTGTTTTACTACGCTGCTAACTTCCTCTCCCGCGAGTGAAATTGAGTTGTTTGTTCACACCTTTGCACATGAGTTCTCCTAGATATTAGAAATGATAGTTAACTCACTCAGAAGAAGGTGCAAGCTACCCTTCTTGTGTCCCCTAGCTTATTTTTTCTTAAGGGGGTAACCAGGTTAAAAAAAGTTGCAAGATGAAGGCATCATACTTCTGGAGCTTCACTTTAAAGTACATGTTATGTTTTTGGATGAGAAGTCACTATCAAGCACAGTTATCTTTGCTAAAGATGTGTTTCTATTTGAATCAAGGAGCTCAAGTATTTTCCTGTATTAGTTATCACTTCGAGCTATGATCAATTGGGAGTCAATCATCAACATACCTAGGATAGGTTGTAATGGATGACAAAGGAAGGAGATATTGGACATCTACTGTTGGTTCAATGGAGATTCAGAACATCTCAAGGTTTCACCAAGTTAGCAAGTGAGTTTTGTTGAAGGAAGTTCTCTTCTTGGGATATGTTTTTTTAATGGTAAAAATAGGAAGAAGAACTCAAGAAAGTTAATGATGAGTTTGGTTGTAACTCACCCAAGTATGTAAGAGTGTCTCGGAGTTCCTTGGAATAGTAAGATTCTATCAGAGGTTCATTGAAGGTTTTTCGAAGATCATAAGAAGATGGTTATAGTGGTATTGGGAAATATTATTAAGTTCAGTTTGGATCAAGAGACCTCAGCTAAGTGTTTGAAGGAGTCCAAGAAGAGGTTGAAGTAACACCTATATGATAGCTTTGCTAGATTAGGAATAACAGATTCTCTATCTTTTGAGAAGCATCGTATCTAGGTTTAGTACGTGTAAGAAGGAAAGTAGTGGCTTATGAATTAAATTAACCAAGGAAGCATGAGTTGAAACTACCTAACATGTTATCTGGAGTTATCCATTGTGAAGCATGGAAGTACTATCTTTTTGGGAGTAAAAGTGACATCTAGGTGGATCACAAGAATCTATATGACATCTTCACTAAGATGGTCTTGAGCTTGTGATATCCTCGTTGGAATGAAATTGATTATGACTTGAAAAAGTGCTATTACTTCAAGGATGCAAAGTCATGGCCGATGCCCTTAGCAATGGAGAATTGTGCTAAGAAGGTTCAGGGTGACACCAAGAACTAAGAATTATATTCCAAGTTTGAGCAACTTGACTTGGAATCATGAATGTTTTAAAGATTGGTAGTAGAATTTCCTTCTGACCAAGAGATTCATTAGGCTTCGTTGGAAGATGGATATTTTAAAAAAGAGAATTGGGATTAAAGGAAAGGTGGCCTAGTGATTGGAGTTACCTGAGAATTGTTCAAGGTAGTTGTCAAAATCTTGGAATCAGTTTGGTAAGTTACTTGGAGTAAGGTTAGCAGGTATGCAAAGTAAAGTGGGATCCTTATCAAGAAGATGGAACTACTCAAGAAAATGAAGAAGAATCTAAAGACGAAGTATCTCGATCTCCTAGTCGACGTCTTCCAAATCTCAGGGATGAGATTCATCTTAAGGGGGTAGAATTGTAACACCCTAAAATTTGCTCTTTTTGAAAAAAAATATAAATTGATTTAATTTTCTATTTTGTGCACATGAAATATAGAAAAATAAAAAAAAATCATAGGGTATAGCAACATGGTTGTGCATACATGCCAGTGCATTTGATTTATTTGGTTGAGTGATTTTGAATCAAGATTCAAAATGGTTTAAATTGCTTTTTGGAAATAAATTAAAAATGGCTTTGAAAGTAAAAGAAAAGAAGGAAAAAGAAAATTTGAAAATAAAAGAATTTAAAAAGGTTGTAAAATTTATTTTTGAGAACTTACCAAAATTTCTCATTTTTAATTAAGTTAAAAAGTGTATTTGAAACCCTATTCAAATTTGATTTGATTCATATTTGAATTCAGTTTGAAAATGAAAAAGGAAAATAGAAAAGTATTTTTCATTACTCTCCCCTCTCGCCTCCTATTCGGCCCAAAGCTAGTTGCCGGCCTGCCCTATTTTTTTCCTTGGGCCACAGGCCCACTCCTCCCTTCTCCTTCTCTCTAGTTGGCAGAAGGCCCCAGCGCGCTCACCCTTTGGCCCAACTCTGGCCCAGCCGAAGCAAAGGCGCGCCCTTTTTCTTTTCCATTTTGTTTCGCTACCATGTGGGACCCGCACATCAGCGCCTTCTCCTACCTCGGGTCCGATTGGGACTCTGCTTGAGTTGGATGCCGCCGAGAGCCCCATGCCACCACAGCACTGCTTTGCCATGCCCCCACGTCGCTCCGTCCCTATAGAAGCTGAAGCCCGCATAGCGCCGCCCTCACCTAGCCACCTCCGAGCCACCACCTGAGCTCTATCTAAAGCCGCCGCATCGCTCGAAACCTAGCTCACCACTATCGCATGCAATTCCGCTACTACCGTGCCCCACCATTGATCAGAGCCGCCTTCTAGTCTTCGTCGTGAGGTAATGAAGCTCCAAGTGCCTTATCTTGCTCTCTCTCGCTTCCTGTCGACCGCGCGTCACTGCCGAATCAACACCGGCCACCAAACCAAGCCATCACGCCCACTCTCACCGCCTCAGTTTCAATTGATACCCTAGATGCATCCACCATGCTCCCCTCTCCCTTTTGTGCTTTTCCCATACCATTCCATGGCCTTTAGGGTCGTTTTCATGAACATGGGTGAGCTCCCTCATCGCCGGCGATGTCAACCACTGCCCTGACCACTATTTCAGCCAGCAACACCCTTCCTTCCCTCCCCACTTCTAATCAGGGTCATTTACATCTAATCTAATGGTCCAGATCAACCGGTACCCCTTTGCCATGGCCTTTTTGTAGAAAACCCCCTCCAACTTTTTGACTATAAACCCGTGTAACACCCTAAAATTTGGATTTTTGGAAATATGTTTAAAATGATTTATTTCTGAATTTTGTGCTCATGAAATATAGGAAAATAAATTTTTTTCATTCAATTAAAATTCATCATATGGTTTAGCAACATGTTTGAGCATACATGCCCTTGCATTTGATTTATTTGGTTAAGTGGTTTTGGTTGAAAATTTAAAATCTTTTAAATTTCTTTTGCAAATGAAATTAAAAAAATGGTCTTGAAGTAAAAGAAAAGAAAGATAAGAGAATTAGAAAACAAAAGACTTTAAGAGGTTGTAAAAATTTATTTTTGAAAACTTATCAAAATTTCTCACTTTTATTTGAGTTGCAAAGTATACTTGAAACTACATCGGAATTGATTTGGATCATGTTTTAAAATCTAGTTTGAATTAAGAAAGGAAAATAGAAAGATATTTGGAAAAAAAACTCCATACTCCTTTTCTCTCTTGGCCCAGCTCAGCCTTCCTTCTTGGGTCCCGTAGCCCAGCTCCCTCCTTCACCACGTCGACCCAGCTGCCGAGCTGGCCCATATCCCACGCCCGCTCCTTCGCGGTGGCCCAGCACGTAGGCCGGCCCTGACTGAAGCCGTGCGAGCGCCCTCTCTCTCTCTCCCTCGGTTCACTGACAGGCTAGCCCCACTCATCAGGTCGGTCTCCTACCTCATCACGACGCTGGATTCTCCATTGCCACTGTAGAGAGTCCTGCCGCCGGAGAAATCCATGCCCACGCCGACTCCGTCCTTGCGTTGGTGTGGCTGCAAAGTCCGCTCCGCACCTCTTAAATAGCAGCCACACCCCACGCCATTTTCCCTATCTCTCCATAGCCAGCCGTTCTGCCTAGAAGCTAGCAGCAGCGCCGCAATACACCGTTAGGGACTCCACCACCGCCGCGCTGTCGACTCCGTGCCTTCTCTACCTGTCGGGAACCCTCTAGGTGAGGCCAGCCTTGCTCCGCTCTTTCATCCCGTGTCTTTCCCTGTTGAAAATAGTGCATCGTAGGCCGTGTTCCGAGCCTCATCGATGTGTTCCTGCCGCCTGGCCATGGCGCGCCACCGCGCCGGTTTTACTATTCCGGCAGCCATGTTCTCTCTCTCACCACCCGCTTCCATCACGGCCGTATAGATCTAATCCGACGGCCCAAAAGCAAAGATACCCCTTCAGCTACTACTTTTGCAAAAGCGCCCCCGAGTTTTTCTATTATTGAACCCGCGGTCCATTGCGCAATCACTAGATTACGCCTTGTTCTTTTAAAAAGCGTATTTTCTTCGGTGGACTTCTAAAATACAGTTTTCAGTTATTTACAGATTTGCCACCTGATTTTGTTTTAGCCATAATTTCTTCGTTTTAACTACGATTTGACCCGTTCAACTTGCGTTAGGTTCGTAATTTCATAATCTACATATTTATACTACTGTTAGATGTGTTTTCAACTTTTAAAATTCATGATTAGATTTAATCTATTATTTTATTAAAGGAAATCTTGTTTAAATCATATCTTCTGCGTTTTAACTCTGTTTTAGTCCATTCAAGTTGCGTTAGATTCATAGCGATGAGATCTACACAGTTAGTAACAGTGTTTACCATATCACTATTTCTAAACTTTCATGGTTTAAATCATATCTTGAATAACAATTATGCAACTGGGTTTTATAAATAAAATATGATTTATTTTACTTTAGTATTATATTTTAAATCTAAATTTGACTTAATTTATATTATCTATAAAATATCTTATATATGTTTTTATATAAATAAAACATGTGAAGCTAATAGTTTTATGAGCAGATCTCTCGGTAGTTGTATCTTTTCAACCATAGCTCCGATTAGAGTGCTTCTTGCGACTATGTGTTCATAGTGATGTGTAGAATCATATTTCAAACTCTTTTACTTATTTTTCTATGATTGGTGTACTGTTCTGATTTAGATCTATTATTTGCTTCGTGTATGGTTGCACGGATGTTTGTGTGGTGCTTTATGATCATGTCTAGTCGGTGAGATATACGTGGTGATCAAGAAGAAGAAGAACGTTGAAGATTAAAGCTTACCGAAGGATCGGTGTTTTAAGGCAAGCATAGCATGGGATCTTCCTTGTTGTCCTATACACCTTTAATTATTTAATTCATACTGCATGTGTCTATCTTGACTGCCATTAAGGATTTCCTAGTACTTTGTTACCTTGTACCTTGATACCTTTGGATTATTGCATTGGGTAGTATGATGCAAGTGCTCAACTACAACAATGATCTTGTAACTTAACTAATGTAATATGTAATAAACATTAAAAGATGCTTTACCAACATGGAACAAGGGGGCTAGAGCATTGGGCTATTTTATGGTGCTCTCGATTCTCTCCCTAAGGACTTATCTGTAAGTGATCATCCGGGACTTATAGTACAACTATGAGGGCTATATGGCTCTGGCTTTAGCTCAGTATGAGGACCTTTTCTAGCTTGTTAGTGGTTACCTTTATGGCACAATAGGGGTGTGTTTTCGGGTTGGATATAGTGTGACCTCTGTCTGTCAGTGTATAGGTTGCGCGTCATTGTGCCTGTCGGAAGGGGAGCTCTATATTCGTAGGCCACAGAAACCTAGCGGCCCTAACTTGTTAGACTGAACATTTGAAAGGCTTCATAGTGAACCCTGCTGACCTTCCTTGGTAGTGGGTCAAGAGGTTGGCTACCTCGAGCGAAAGGGTAAATCACTGACTCATAGTGAAAGTGTACAACCTCTACAGAGTGTAAAACTGGTATATCAGCCAGTGCTCACGATCACGAGCGGCCTTAGGAACCCTTACGGAATAGATGATCACTAATGGTTAATGATGATGAACATAGATGATATGGATGATGAAGATGCTCACTAATTATTACTGCTTATGCTATTCATTAATCATGTTTACCTGATCATGTGTTTATGGGCTTGTGATAAACTTGTTGCCACCCAATTGCTAAAAGATGACTCATTAAAAGCTAATCGCTAGTGAAACCAATGTCAGCCTTTTGAGCCTCATGAACCCCATGCTTATATTTGTTGAGTACGACATGTACTTACGCTTGCTTTACTTTTCAATTATTTGGATAAAAATCCCGGATGGGTACCAGATTGCTAGAGTTTGGAGGAATTAGGCTTGTGATCAACCAGTCAGTTGTCCCTGTGGATTTGGAGTCTTCGCTTGAAGATCGGAGTTGTCTTTCCTAGTGTCTATACTCTAGGGTTATAATCTTTATACTAATACGCTATGTATTTAAGCATTGTCTTTTGATATTACCCTTATTTGTAGATATATGTGAGATTTGACTTCCTGGGCTCACATATGGTGTGTATCTGGTTTTGTTCTTAAAATCGGGTGTTACAAAGTGGAATTAGAGCAATGCTGACTGTATGACACAAGCCTAGTTAGAAATTGGCCGTCTTAAGGTTTTGAAATTGCTATAAAACCCTTGTTCTATAAATCATGACATTTTTTTCTCTACTATATATCTATCCTTGATATTTATCTCCTCCTTGATGCTTGTTTTAATCCTTGTTCTTATTTCACCCCTTGATTTGATATGCTTTTAGAACTTATCCCTCATCCCCTTCTTACGTAATCTGAAGATAAGTCTTAGGATTGTTACCCCTAGTACAATAAGGACGATAGTATCACAAGTTGAGTCAATGATTGAATTGTGCATCTTTATTGCTTGTTGAATTGCCATTATGCTTATGATTGTTTTGAATCTTTGTAATGATTGCAATGATTTTGTTGGGTGCTCCCGCAATTTCATTTAGTTTATAGGCCTAAGGTATAAGAATTAGTGCAATAAATAGTTAGGTTATGGTTTTCTTATGTTTCCTCTATCCTGTCTTTTCAGAGCAGTCTGCACTCTTTGGCTTATATCTCTGATTTCGGACAATCAAAAAAATCATGAGAAAATTTTGGACAATAGTAGACTTCAATATCTTTCTCTGAGCATAAGAATCAGCTTGATAGCTATTTTGGTTATGGAGATACGAAAATCACAAGGCGATGCATTTGTGCTGTTTGGAACTTGGAGCAGTTTCTCTTGTGTACTAGTTTTCGACCAAGTGAACTGTAGAATTTGGAAACAGTGTTCTATAAGGAAGTTGTGGAGGATTTGATAAACTTTCCAACGGTATAAGCTACAATATCATTGGATTAACAAAATGAGAGTTACAGCTATTTTACTGCGTTGTTGTTTTTCATCTCACGGAGGAATTTTAGGTTTCTTGTTCTTGCCCATACACAAGAGTATCGTTGGGATGTCAGAACATCTTGATACTAGTTAGCTCATCTAAAAGAATGTGCAAGGCTATGCTTGGTGTCCCCTAGTTTATCTTTTCTTGAGGGGGATAGCCAAGTTGAAGAATTTGTAAGATGAAGAGTCATACGTTCTAGTTACGTAGTGGAAGCGTGGTGGTACCCAAAGATGTGAAAGAAGTTTAGAGTCTCAATGAGGTTTGGTTAAAGGTTCAATGAAGGTTTATCCAAGATCATCAAGATTTTGGTAGAGCTACCGGAGAAGTTTTTAAGTTAGTTTGGATGGAAAGACCTCAGGTAAATGTTTGAAGGAGTCTAAGAAGAGGTTGAAGTAAAACCTAAGAATTAGCTTTGCCAGATCCAGACAAAAGATTCATATCTACAATGATGCACCTTGTTAGGGTGTGGAATGTGTACCTTATATGAGAAGAAAAGAAGTGGCTTGTTCATTAAGTCCATTAAGGAAGCATGAGTTGAACTACCTAACATGCATATAGAGTTATCCACTATGGAGCATGTAAGTAATATCTTCTTGAAAGTAAAAGTGACATCTAGAAGGATCACAAGAATCTAAAGGACATCTTCACTAAGTTGGTCTTGAGCTTGTGATATTCTCATTGGAATGAAGTGCTATCACCTAGAGAAGTGGAAGTCGCAGCCGATGCCCTTAGCAATGGAAAGTTGTGCTAAGAAGGTTCGGGTGACACCAAGGACTAAGAATTGTATTCCAAGTTCGAGCAGATGATGGAACTACACGATAAAGTAAAGAAGAATCTAAAGACAAATTATCTCTATCTCCCCGTCGGCGTCTTCTGAATCTCGGGGACGAGATTCATCTTAAGGGGGTAGAATTGTAACACCCTAAAATTTGGATTTTTGAAAATAGGTTTAAAATGATTTATTTCTGAATTTTGTGCTCATGAAATATAGGAAAATAAATTTTGTTTGTTAAATTAAAATTCATCATAAGGTTTAGCAACATGTTTGAGTATACATGCCCTTGCATTTGATTTATTTGGTTGAGTGGTTTTGGTTGAAAATTTAAAATGGTTTAAATTTCTTTTGCAAATGAAATTAAAAAATGGTCTTGAAGTAAAAGAAAAGAAAGAGAAGAGAATTAGAAAACAAAAGACTTTAAGAGGTTGTAAAAATTTATTTTTGAAAACTTATCAAAATTTCTCACTTTTATTTGAGTTGAAAAGTATACTTGAAACTACATCGGAATTCGATTTGGATCATGTTTTAAAATCTAGGTTTGAATTAAGAAAGGAAAATAGAAAGATATTTGGTAAAAAAACTCCATACTCCTTTTCTCTCTTGGCCTAGCTCGGCCTTCCTTCTCAGCTCCCATAGCCTAGCTCCCTCCTTCCCCGCGTCGGCCCAGCTGCCGAGCTAGCCCATCTCCCGCGCCAGCTCCTTCGCGGCGGCCCTAGCACGCAGGCCTGGCCCTGACCGAAGCCGCACGAGCGCCCTCTCTCTCTCACTTGGTTCACTGATAGGCCGGCCCCACTCGTCAGGTCAGTCTCCTACCTCGTCACGATGCCAGATTCTCCATTGTCGCTGCAGAGAGTCCCACCGCTCCAGAAATCCGTGCCCACGCCGACTACGTCCTTGCGTTGGCGTGCACAGCAAGTCCGCTCCGCACCTCTTAAATAGCAGCCGCCCCCCACGCCATTTTCCCTATCTCTCCATAGCCAGCCGTTCCGCCTAGAAGCTAGCAGCAGCGCCACAATACACTGTCGGGACTCCACCACTGCCGCACGTCGACTCTGTGCCTTCTCTGCCATCGGGAACCCTCTAGGTGAGGCCACCTTGCTCCGCTCTTTCATCCCGTGTCTTTCCCGTTGAAAATAGTGCATCGTAGGCCGTGTTCTAAGCCTCACCGATGTTTTCCACTGCTGGCCATGGCGCGCCACCGCGCTGGTTTTACTATTCCAGCAGCTAGGTTCTCTCTCTCCGCCCGCTTCCATCACGGTCGTATAGATCTAATCCGATGGCCCAAAAGCAAAGATACCCCTGCAGCTACTACTTTTGCATAAGAGCCCCTATGTTTTTCTATTATTAAACCCACGGTCCATTGCGTAATGCGCAGATTACGCCTTGTTCTTTTAAAAAGCATATTTTCTTCGATGGACTTCTAAAATACGTTTTCAGTTATTTACAGATTTGCCACTGATTTTGTTTTAGCCATAATTTCTTTGTTTTAACTCCGATTTGACTCGTTCAACTTACGTTAGGTTCGTAATTTAATAATCTACATGTTTATACTACTGTTAGATGTGTTTTTAACTTTTAAAATTTGTGATTAGATTTAATATATTATTTTATTAAAGGAAATCTTATTTAAATCATATCTTCTGCGTTTTAACTCTGTTTTAGTCCATTCAAGTTGCGTTAGATTCATAGCGACGAGATCTACGCGTTAGTAATAGTGTTTACCATATCACTATTGCTGAAATTTCATAGTTTAAATCATATCTTGAATAACAATTATGCAACTAGGTTTTATAAATAAAATATGATTTGTTTTACTTTAGTATTATATTTTAAATCTAAATTTGACTTAATTTATATTATCTATAAAATATCTTATATATGTTTTTATATAAATAAAACATATGAAGCTAATAGTTTTATGAGTAGATCTCTCGGTAGTTGTATCATTTCAACCATAGCTCTGATTAGAGTGCTTTCTTGCGACTGTGTGTTCGTAGCGATGTGTAGAATCATATTTCAAACTCTTTTACTTATTTTTTCTATAATTGGTGTATTGTTCTGATTTAGATCTATTGTTTGCTTTGTGTATGATTGCACTGATGTTTGTGTGGTGCTTTATGATTATGTCTAGTCGGTGAGATATACGTGGTGATCAAGAAGAAGAATAATGTAACACCCCAAAATCTGCCACTTTTGAAAATAGAGCTAAAATGATTAAATTTGGAATTTTGTGTTCATAGGAAATAAAAAATTTCATGAAATTAAAATTTAATATAAGGTTTAGCAACATGTTTGTGCATACATGCCGGTGCATTTGTTTCTCTGAACTGTGTGGATGTGATTCAAATTGAACACATTCAAAACGTGTTTAGTAAGTTGTTTATCTGTCTCTGGCTCGTCTCTGTCTTTGCCTACAATAATCAAATTCTTGCTTTCTCGGCCCTAATCTTTTCGTTTGGAGTTTTTCAACATCATTTTCTTCCGCTGAAAATCCCTCATTTGTGTTCAGCGTCCATCAACATATCTCTACAAACTTCTCGTGAAATTTTCTAATTTTTTTTCTGGTTTTTTTTAATACAAGAAATTATCGCGGAAATAATTAATTCTAATCCTAAACTACCTGATCTCAAAATCCTTTGGCTCTTTCTCAAATCGGTCTCCTGCTGATACCGGAGTCCTCGCACTTTTGCTTTGACGTGGTGGCACAATCTGGAGATGCAAGCAACTAGGCCATATCCTTTATTCTTAGGGATAGCAGATAGACGTCAGCCTGATGCTAGCTTTTGTTCTGTTGCTACCAAAGAGGAACCGAACTATATTTCCTCCTAAACTATACACCGCACGCGCAAGGACTCCTGGGCTCAATATCCATCTTTGCCGTTTACCGTGTGCATGTCCATAAATAGCAGACTCAGCCTATCGTATCCTTTTCCAAACCTATGGAAACAAACCAATCCATCGCGATGCACGATGCCGCCGCCGAGGAGTCCGCATTGCCCCGCCGGCGCGTCGTCTTGCCGTGTGCTCCAAGTTGCCTGCCTCCCATAAATACCGACGTCCAGCTTTGAAAGCAAGCCATACCCGACGTGCGTAGGCGTAGCGTTGTCTCTGTTTGTCTCCATGGTTTCTTTGCCGCGACGTACGTACACGTCTTCCTGGTCGCCGGTGCTCGTCGACCCGTCATCTTCTGAAGCCATCATTGTTCTGATAGGAGAGACTCGACTGCTGCTATCTGCAAGTGCTAAGTCGATCGCCCTGGCCGCCGGCAGCTGCGGAACCACTAATGGAGGCGCACGACCGCGTGCATGAAATTCCGGCTGCTGCCTTCTTCTCGTCCTGCATGATCTTCACAGGGCCATCAACGATGCTGCCTATGTTCCATGGTGAGCATCTCCATGCCTTCCTCTCTACGTTGACTACTCTGCTGCATGCTGCTTTTGCATGTATGATATACGTCTACATGCCTTGTCTACATATACTTGGTCATGCGTCAGCTATTTCTTTATTCAAAATTCTACTCCGTCTCTTCTAGATCAATGCGAGCTATTTTCTTTATCCATTCATCATATGTTTTTACCGAGCTCCGGCGAGCTCTGGTCACCGGCCATGGCGCCAAGGTTTTCATTATCGGAAATAAAAATTTATCGGAGGTCATGGATAAACAGGATAAGCAAGATATATCGGAAATATCGGACCAAATTCAAAAAAAAATTCAAATTGTTTTAAAAAAATTTCGTAGAATTTGACTTGAAACTATTCCTAAGCTATTAAACATCACTTGTTCACCGATAAAAACAAGAATAAAACATTATAGTGTGGGACCGTCGCACGGCTGAATTTGGGTTGTCTGTGTGGGAGCAGGAAAGAAGGGAAAAATTTGGCCTATGTCAAATTTTATCGGACCCTGTGGATAGAAAGGAAATTTCGGAAATTTCGGTGAATATCGGCCGATAAAAAAAACCTTGATGGCGCCACTGGCCGAGAGCCATGCATGTGATGCGTCGTCGTGATTAAATTTGGTTGTTAGCTTGATGACGTCATCTCCCAAGTCATGCTCTATTTGTGGCCGTTTTTCTTTACAAAAACAAATCCAACAATACTATAGAAATACACCACTTACAATCAACAATAGATCCCCACCGTTTCTCCGTTCTAACTCCGGTTTGATCCGTTCAAATTGCGTTAGGTTCGTAATTTCATAATCTACATGTTTATAGTACTGTTAAGTATGTTTTCAACTTTTAAAATTTGTGATTAGATTTAATCTATTGTTTGATTAAAGGAAATCTTGTTTAATTCATATCTTCTACGTTCTAACTCCGTTTTAGCCTATTCAAGTTGCGTTAGATACATAGCAACAAGATCTACGCGTTAGTAACAATGTTTACCATATTACTATTTCTGAAATTTCATGGTTTAAATCATATCTTGATTAATAATTATGCAATTGTATTTTATAAATAAGATATGATTTGTTTTACTTTAGCATTATAATGCAAACTTAAACTTGACTTAATTTATATTATCTATAAAATATCTTATATATGTTTTTATATAATTAAAACACATGAAGCCGATGGTTTTATGAGTAGATCTCTCGGTAGTTGTATCTTTTCAATCGTAGGTTCGAATAGTGTGCTTTTCGCATGTGTGTGATCGTAGCAATGTGTAGATTAGATTTAGAATCTTTTCATTGATTGGTGTATTGTTCTAATCTAGTATGTTTGCTATGCATGCTTGTTCGGATGCTTGTGTGGTGCTTTTCGGTCTTGTCCAGTCGGTGAGTTTTGCGTTGGTGATCTATAAGAAGTTGGAGATCAAGAAGAAGAAGAAGAAGAAGAAAACGTTGAAGATTAAAGCTTACCGAAGGATCGGTGTTTAAGGCAAGTACAGCTTGGGTTTTCTTTCTGTGACCATGATCTTGAAACTTGATTAATGAATATGCTATAAACATAAACAAGATGGCTTTTTAGCAACATAAGGACTTGTCTTGTAAGTGATCATCCGGGACTTACAGTACAGCTGTGAGGGCTATATGGCTCTGGCTTTAGCTCAGTATGAGGACCTTTTTTAGCTTGTTAGTGGTTACCTTTATGGCGCAAGAGGGGTGTGTTCCGGGTTGGATATAGTGCGGCCTCTGTCCGTCAGTGTATAGGCTGCGCGTCATTGTGCCTGTCGGAAGGGGAGCTCTACATTCGTAGGCCACAGAAACCTAGCGGCCCTAACTTGTTAGACGAACCTTTGAAAGGCTTCATAGTGAACCCTGCCGACCTTCCTTGGTAGTGGGTCAAGAGGCTGATCACCTCGGGCGAAAGGGTAAATCATGACTCACAGTGAAAGTGTACAACCTCTGCAGAGTTTAATAAACTGGTATACTAGCCGTGCTCACGGTTACGAGCGGCCTTGGAACCCTTACATAAGGGATGACGACTTTTACTTGTTAAGATGATCATTTATGTCAATTGTTTAAGATATTTATTATTCAATTACACTTGATCATGTGGTTATGGAATACACTACCTTGTTGCTATATTTGCTGAGTTCGACATGGACTCACTCTTGCAATTTCCCCCACACCTCAGGCCAGATAACAGTTTGTCAGAGACTTGAGAAGTTAGGCTTGTGATCAACCAGTCAGTTGTCCCTGTGGAACTGGAGTCTTCGCCTGAAGATCGGAGTTGTCTTTCCGCTGTCTATACTCTGAGGTTAAACTCTTTATACTAATACGTTATGTATTTAAGCATTGTCTATTGATATTACCCTTATTTGTAGCTATATGTGAGATTTGACTTCCTGGGCTCACATATGGTGTGTATCTGGTTTTGTTCTTAAAACCGGGTGCGACAAAGTGGTATCAGAGCAATGCTGACTGTAGGACGCAAGCCTAGTAGAAACTAGTCGTTTTAAGGTTTATAAGTTGCTACAAAAACCCTTGCTCTATGAATCTTGATATTTTCTTTTCTACTATATCTCTACCCTTGCTATTCATCTCTACCTTGGTGCTTATTTTAAAGTCTTTGTTCTCATCTCCACTCCTTGATTTCATATGCTTTTAGAACTGCTCCTCATCACCTTTTCGCGTAATCTGATGATAAGTCTTATGATTGTGACCCCTAATACAACAAGGACGATAGTATCGCAAGTTGAGTCCATGATTGAATTATGCACCTTTAATGCTTGTTGAATTGTCATAATGCTTATGATTGTTTTGCATCTTTGTAATGATTGCAATGATCTTGTTGGGTGTTCCCACAATTTCATTTAGTTTGTAGCCTAAGGTATAAGGATTAGTGAAACGAATAGTTGGGGTAAGGTTTTCTTGTGTTCTCTCTATCCTATCTTTCCGGAGCAGCCTACACTCTTCGGTTTATATCTCTGATTTTGAACGACCCAAAAATCATGATAAAATTCTAGACAATAGTAGACTTCAATATCTTTCTCTAAGCGCAAGAATCATCCTGATAGCTATTTTGGTTATGGAGATACGAAAATCACAAGACGAAGCATCTGTGCTGTTTGGAACCCAGAACAGTTCCTGTTGTGCACTATTTTCGACCAAGTTAACTGCAGAATTTGGAAAATTGTTCTATAAGGAAGTTGTAGGTAATTTTATAAGCTTTCCAACGGTATAAGATATAACTTCATTGGATTAACAGAATGTGAGTTACAGCTGTTTTACTGCACTACTGTTTTTCTGCTCGCGAGAAATTTTAGATTTCTTGTTCTTGCCTATATACAAGAGTACCATCAGGATGCCAGAATGACTTCATACTAGTTAGCTAATCTAAAGGAATGTGCAAGTTATGCTTGGTGTCCCCTAGTTTATCTTTTCTTAAGGGGGGTAGCCAAGTTGAAGAATTTACAAGATGAAGTATCCTACGTTCTAGCTTGCGTAGCGGAAGCGTGGTGGTACCCAAAGATGTGAGAGAAACTCAGAATCTCAATGAGGTTTGATTAAAGGTTTAAGGGAGGTTTAACCAAGATCATCAGGATATTGATAATGCTACTGGAAAAGGTTTTAAGTTAGTTTGGACCAAGAGACCTTAGGTAAGTGTTGGGAGGAGTCCAAGAAAAGGTTGAAGTAAAACCTATGTATGGCTTTGCCAGATCTAGACAAGAGCCTTATATCCACTAGGATGCACCCTGTCAAGGTGTGGAATGTGTCCTTATGCATGAAGAAAAGTTGTACTTTGTTCATTGAGTCAACTAATGAAGGGTGAGTTGAATTACCTAACATGTTATCTGGAGTTATCCATTGTGAAGCATGGAAGTAATATATTCTTGGAAGAAAAAAATGTTATCTAGGAGGATCACAAGAATCTACAGGACATCTTCACTAAGTTGGTCCTGAGCTTGTGTTATCCTCGTTGGAATAAAATTGATTACGAGTTGGAAAAGTGCTATCACTTGGAGAAGCAAAAGTCATGGCCGATGACCTTAGCAATGGAGAATTGTGCTAAGAAGGTTCGGGTGACACCAAGGACTAAGAATTGTATTCCAAGTTTGAGCAACTTGACCAGAATCATTAATGTTTTGAAGATTGGTAGTAGAATTTTCTTCTGACCAAGAGATTTGTCAGGCTTCGTTGGAAGGTGGATACTTAAGAAAGAGGATTGATATTATGGACTAAAAAGGAAAGGTGGCCTAGTGATTGGAATTACCTGAGCGTTGTTAGGAGGATCTACCAGAATCTTGGAATTAGTTTGATAAGTGACTTGGAGTAAGATTCACAGGTATGCAAAGTAAGACATAATTCTTATTAGGACGATGAAACTGCACGAGGAAGTAAAGAAGAAACCAAGAACGAAGTATCCCTATCTCCTAGTCGATGTCTTCTGAATCTCGAGGACGAGATTCATCTTAAGGGGGTAGAATTGTAACACCCCAAAATCTGCCACTTTTGAAAATAGAGCTAAAATGATTAAATTTGGAATTTTGTGTTCATAGGAAATAAAAAATTTCATGAAATTAAAATTTAATATAAGGTTTAGCAACACGTTTGTGCATACATGCCGGTGCATTTGTTTCTCTGAACTGTGTGGATGTGATTCAAATTGAACACATTCAAAACGTGTTTAGTAAGTTGTTTATCTGTCTCTGGCTCGTCTCTGTCTTTGCCTACAATAATCAAATTCTTGCTTTCTCGGCCCTAATCTTTTCGTTTGGAGTTTTTCAACATCATTTTCTTCCGCTGAAAATCCCTCATTTGTGTTCAGCGTCCATCAACATATCTCTACAAACTTCTCATGAAATTTTCTAATTTTTTTTTCTGGTTCTTTTTAATACAAGAAATTATCGCGGAAATAATTAATTCTAATCCTAAACTACCTGATCTCAAAATCCTTTGGCTCTTTCTCAAATCGGTTTCCTGCTGATACTGGAGTCCTCGCACTTTTGCTTTGACGTGGTGGCACAATCTGGAGATGCAAGCAACTAGGCCATATCCTTTATTCTTAGGGATAGCAGATAGACGTCAGCCTGATGCTAGCTTTTGTTCTGTTGCTACCAAAGAGGAACCGAACTATATTTCCTCCTAAACTATACACCGCACGCGCAAGGACTCCTGGGCTCAATATCCATCTTTGCCGTTTACCGTGTGCATGTCCATAAATAGCAGACTCAGCCTATCGTATCCTTTTCCAAACCTATGGAAACAAACCAATCCATCGCGATGCACGATGCCGCCGCCGAGGAGTCCGCATTGCCCCGCCGGCGCGTCGTCTTGCCGTGTGCTCCAAGTTGCCTGCCTCCCATAAATACCGACGTCCAGCTTTGAAAGCAAGCCATACCCGACGTGCGTAGGCGTAGCGTTGTCTCTGTTTGTCTCCATGGTTTCTTTGCCGCGACGTACGTACACGTCTTCCTGGTCGCCGGTGCTCGTCGACCCGTCATCTTCTGAAGCCATCATTGTTCTGATAGGAGAGACTCGACTGCTGCTATCTGCAAGTGCTAAGTCGATCGCCCTGGCCGCCGGCAGCTGCGGAACCACTAATGGAGGCGCACGACCGCGTGCATGAAATTCCGGCTGCTGCCTTCTTCTCGTCCTGCATGATCTTCACAGGGCCATCAACGATGCTGCCTATGTTCCATGGTGAGCATCTCCATGCCTTCCTCTCTACGTTGACTACTCTGCTGCATGCTGCTTTTGCATGTATGATATACGTCTACATGCCTTGTCTACATATACTTGGTCATGCGTCAGCTATTTCTTTATTCAAAATTCTACTCCGTCTCTTCTAGATCAATGCGAGCTATTTTCTTTATCCATTCATCATATGTTTTTACCGAGCTCCGGCGAGCTCTGGTCACCGGCCATGGCGCCAAGGTTTTCATTATCGGAAATAAAAATTTATCGGAGGTCATGGATAAACAGGATAAGCAAGATATATCGGAAATATCGGACCAAATTCAAAAAAAAATTCAAATTGTTTTAAAAAAATTTCGTAGAATTTGACTTGAAACTATTCCTAAGCTATTAAACATCACTTGTTCACCGATAAAAACAAGAATAAAACATTATAGTGTGGGACCGTCGCACGGCTGAATTTGGGTTGTCTGTGTGGGAGCAGGAAAGAAGGGAAAAATTTGGCCTATGTCAAATTTTATCGGACCCTGTGGATAGAAAGGAAATTTCGGAAATTTCGGTGAATATCGGCCGATAAAAAAAACCTTGATGGCGCCACTGGCCGAGAGCCATGCATGTGATGCGTCGTCGTGATTAAATTTGGTTGTTAGCTTGATGACGTCATCTCCCAAGTCATGCTCTATTTGTGGCCGTTTTTCTTTACAAAAACAAATCCAACAATACTATAGAAATACACCACTTACAATCAACAATAGATCCCCACCGTTTCTCCGTTCTAACTCCGGTTTGATCCATTCAAATTGCGTTAGGTTCGTAATTTCATAATCTACATGTTTATAGTACTGTTAAGTATGTTTTCAACTTTTAAAATTTGTGATTAGATTTAATCTATTGTTTGATTAAACGAAATCTTGTTTAATTCATATCTTCTACGTTCTAACTCCGTTTTAGCCTATTCAAGTTGCGTTAGATACATAGCAACAAGATCTACGCGTTAGTAACAATGTTTACCATATTACTATTTCTGAAATTTCATGGTTTAAATCATATCTTGATTAATAATTATGCAATTGTATTTTATAAATAAGATATGATTTGTTTTACTTTAGCATTATAATGCAAACTTAAACTTGACTTAATTTATATTATCTATAAAATATCTTATATATGTTTTTATATAATTAAAACACATGAAGCCAATGGTTTTATGAGTAGATCTCTCGGTAGTTGTATCTTTTCAATCGTAGGTTCGAATAGTGTGCTTTTCGCATGTGTGTGATCGTAGCAATGTGTAGATTAGATTTAGAATCTTTTCATTGATTGGTGTATTGTTCTAATCTAGTATGTTTGCTATGCATGCTTGTTCGGATGCTTGTGTGGTGCTTTTCGGTCTTGTCCAGTCGGTGAGTTTTGCGTTGGTGATCTATAAGAAGTTGGAGATCAAGAAGAAGAAGAAGAAGAAGAAAACGTTGAAGATTAAAGCTTACCGAAGGATCGGTGTTTAAGGCAAGTACAGCTTGGGTTTTCTTTCTGTGACCATGATCTTGAAACTTGATTAATGAATATGCTATAAACATAAACAAGATGACTTTTTAGCAACATAAGGACTTGTCTTGTAAGTGATCATCCGGGACTTACAGTACAGCTGTGAGGGCTATATGGCTCTGGCTTTAGCTCAGTATGAGGACCTTTTTTAGCTTGTTAGTGGTTACCTTTATGGCGCAAGAGGGGTGTGTTCCGGGTTGGATATAGTGCGGCCTCTGTCCGTCAGTGTATAGGCTGCGCGTCATTGTGCCTGTCGGAAGGGGAGCTCTACATTCGTAGGCCACAGAAACCTAGCGGCCCTAACTTGTTAGACGAACCTTTGAAAGGCTTCATAGTGAACCCTGCCGACCTTCCTTGGTAGTGGGTCAAGAGGCTGATCACCTCGGGCAAAAGGGTAAATCATGACTCACAGTGAAAGTGTACAACCTCTGCAGAGTTTAATAAACTGGTATACTAGCCGTGCTCACGGTTACGAGCGGCCTTGGAACCCTTACATAAGGGATGACGACTTTTACTTGTTAAGATGATCATTTATGTCAATTGTTTAAGATATTTATTATTCAATTACACTTGATCATGTGGTTATGGAATACACTACCTTGTTGCTATATTTGCTGAGTTCGACATGGACTCACTCTTGCAATTTCCCCCACACCTCAGGCCAGATAACAGTTTGTCAGAGACTTGAGAAGTTAGGCTTGTGATCAACCAGTCAGTTGTCCCTGTGGAACTGGAGTCTTCGCCTGAAGATCGGAGTTGTCTTTCCGCTGTCTATACTCTGAGGTTAAACTCTTTATACTAATACGTTATGTATTTAAGCATTGTCTATTGATATTACCCTTATTTGTAGCTATATGTGAGATTTGACTTCCTGGGCTCACATATGGTGTGTATCTGGTTTTGTTCTTAAAACTGGGTGCGACAAAGAAGAAGAACATTGAAGATTAAAGCTTACCGAAGGATCGGTGTTTTAAGGCAAGTATAGCATGGGATCTTTCTTATTGTCCTATACACCTTTAATAATTTAATTCATACTGCATGTGTCTACCTTGACTGCCATTAAGGATTTCCTAGTACTTTGTTACCTTGTACCTGATACCTTTAGATTGTTGCATTGGGTAGTATGATGCTAGTGCTCAACTACAACCATGATCTTATAACTTGACTAATGTAATATGCAATAAACATTAAAAGATGCTTTACCAACATGGAATAAGAGGGCTAGAGCATTGGGCTATTTTATGGTGATCTCGATTCCTCTCCCTAAGGACTTATCTATAAGTGATCATCCGGGACTTACAATACAGCTGTGAGAGCTATATGGCTCTGGCTTTAGCTTAGTATGAGGACCTTTTTTAGCTTGTTAGTGGTTACCTTTATGGCGCAAGAGGGGTGTGTTCCGGATTGGATATAGTGCGGCCTCTGTTCGTTAGTGTATAGGCTGCGAGTCATTGTGCTTGTCGAAAGGGGAGCTCTACATTCATAGGCCATAGAAACCTAGCGACCCTAACTTGTTAGACGAACCTTTGAAAGGCTTCATAGTGAACCCTACCGACCTTCCTTGGTAGTGGGTCAAGATGTTGGCCGCCTCAAGCGAAAGGGTAAATCACGGCTCATAGTGAAAGTGTACAACCTCTGCAGAGTGTAAAACTGGTATATCAGCCGTGCTCATGGTCACGAGTGGCCTTGAAACCCTTACGGAATAGATGATCACTAATGGTTAATGATGATGAACATAGATGATATGGATGATGGAGATGCTCACTAAGTATTACTACTTATGCTATTCATTAATCATGTTTACCTGATCATGTGTTTATGGGCTTGTGATAAACTTGTTGCCACCCAATTGCTAAAAGATGACTCATTAAAAGCTAATCGCAGTGAAACCAGTGTCAGCCTTTTGAGCCTCATGAACCCCATGTTATATTTGTTGAGTACGACATGTGCTTACGCTTGCTTTACTTTTCAATTATTTGGATAAAAATCTCGGATGGGTACCAGATTGCTAGAGTTTGGATGAATTAGGCTTGTGATCAACCAGTCAGTTGTCCCTGTGGATTTGGAGTCTTCGCTTGATGATCGGAGTTGTCTTTCCGCAGCCTATACACTAAGGTTATAATCTTTATACTAATATGATATGTATTTAAACATTGTCTTTTCATATTACCCTTATTTGTAGCTATATGTGAGATTTGACTTTCTGGGCTCACATATGGTGTGTATCTGGTTTTATTCTTAAAACTGGGTGTTACAACCTGTCGTCCCTGATTTTACTCTAAAGAGCCCCTGCCCTTTCTTCTATTCGTACCCGCAGTCCCTCTGTCGTTTTAAAAATCAGAATTTGATTTATTTTATTTCAAAAATAAAGGTCCACTTATTTACAGTTTTGGCACTACCTTCATTAGGTTGTATCTTCTCTGTTTTAACTCCGATTTGACCCATTCAACTTGTGTTAGTTTCGTAATTCCATAATCTATATGTTCATACTACTATTAGATATGTTTTTAACTTTTAAAATTTGAGGTTAGATTTAATCTATTATTTTATTAAAGGAAATCTTGTTTAAATCATACCTTCTACGTTTTAGCTCTGATTTGAGCTGTTCAAGTTGCGCTAGATTCATTGCAACGAGATCTACTTGTTAGTAACAATGTTTATCATGTCACTATTTCTACAATTTCATGGCTTAAACTCTAATTTGAATAATAATTATGCAACTGGATTTTATAAATAAAATATGATTTGTTTTACTTTAGTTTTATAATTTAAATCTAAATTTGACTTAATTCAATTTATATTATTTATAAAATATCTTATATATATGATTTTATATAGTTAAAATAAATGAAGCCTATAGTTTCTTTTCGAAACAGATCTATCGGTAGATGTATCTTTTTCGTTATAGCTCTGATTAGAGTGCTTTTCGTGTCTATGTGTTCGTAGCAAGACGTAGATTCGTTTTACAAACTTTTTATCTCGATTTTATGTTTGGTGTTCTGTTTGAATTTAGATCTATTGTTTGCTTTGTGTATGATTGCATGGATGCTTGTGTGGTGCTTTATGATCATGTCTAGTCGGTGAGAAGTACGTTGGTGAAATAGAAGAAGTTGGTGATCGGGAAGAAGTCTTTTAGAGGTTATAATTCAATAGAAGAAGGATCTGAGTTTAAGACAAGTATAGCATAGGATCTTTCTTGTTGTCCTATACACCTTTAATCATTTAATTCATACTACATGTGTCTACCTTGACTACCACTAAGGATTTCCTACCACTATGTACCTTGTTTCTTGTTATCTATGGGTTATTGCATTGGGTAGTATGATGCTAGTGCTCAACAAAAGCCATGATCTTGTAACTTGATTAATGGAATATGCAAGAAACATTAAAAGATGCTTTTTAGCAACATGGAATAAGGGGGCTAGAGCATTGGGCTATTTTATAGTGCTCTAGATTCCTCTCCCTAAGGACTTATCTATAAGTGGTCATTCGGGACTTATAGTACAACTGTGAGGGCTACATGGCTCTGGCTTTAGCTCAGTATGAGGACCTTTTTTAGCTTGTTAGTGGTTACTTTTATTGGCGTAAGAATGGTTTGATGAATCAGGTATAGTGTGGCCTCTGTCCCCTTGTGTATAGGCTACATGTCATTGTGTCATCAGGAAGGGGGGCTCTACATCTATTTGTCGAGTGAATCTAATGGCCCTAACTTGTTAGATGAACCATTGAAAGGCTTCATAGTGAACCCTACCGACCTTCCTTGGTAGTGGGTCAAGAGGCTGAGGCAAAACGGTAAATCACGACTCATAGTGAAAGTGTACAACCTCTGTAGAGTGTAAAACTGGTATATCAGCTGTGCTCACGGTCATGAGCGGTCTTGGAATATTTACGGAATAGATGATGAACACTGATGATACTGATGATGTAGATGCTCACTAATGATTAGTGTTTATGCTATTCATTATTCATGTTTACCTGATCATGTGTTTATATGGGCTTGTGATAAACTTATTGCTACTCCTATTCTAAAATTGTTACAATTAAAAGTTAATTGCAGCTAAACCAGTGTCAGCCTTTTGAGCCTCATGAACCCCATGTTATATTTGTTGAGTATGACATGTACTTACGCTTGCTTTATTTTTCACATATTTGGATAAAAATCCTAGATGGGTACCAGATTGTTAGAGTTTGGAGGAATTAGGCTTGTGATCAACCAGTCAGTTGTCCCTGTGGAATTGGAGTCTTCACCAGAAGATCGGAGTTGTCTTCTGCTGTTTGCTATCTAAGGTTATATCCTTTATACTAATTACGTTATATATTAAGCATTGTCTTTCGATAATACCCTTATTTGTAGCTATATGTGAGATTTGACTTCCTAGGCTCACATATGGTGTGTATCTGGTTTTCACTACTGGATTCAAGCGCTTTGCCCTCGGCAAAGCCTTTGCCGAGTGCAGCACTCGGCAAAGAGCCTTCGGTAAAAAATCCGTCGGCAAAGAATTCTTTGCCGAGTGCCTTTTATCGGGTACTCGGCAAAGTCTTTGCCGAGTGCTCGACACTCGGCAAAGTTGGAACCGAAAAAACCCGAAAAAATGGGAAAAAATGGAAAAATGGAATTTTTTTTAATCGGTGGAGGCCCCCACCGGCCAGCGCCCGCCCATCTCCGGTATTTTTCGCGTAAATTTTGCAGCAACGCGGCCGACGGGATTCGAACCCGCGACCTCCCCCTGCGTGCGAACCTCCTCTACCACTACACCACACTGTCACTTGTGTCTGGATTCCGTTTTAGTTCCCAACATATTATACTAAACCGAGTGTAAATTGCTTGTTTGAGGCCATAAAAGAATTCAAATAAAAAAAGTTGTAAACTACAAAGTTTCATAACTTTTCGAGATCTACACTTTTAGTTTAGGAAGTTTTTCCATCCGAGGTCGTTTATAAAATTTGAATTTCAAAATTTTGAAATTGAAACGCAGTTTTGCATGACAAGATGATTTCAAATCAAAAAGTTGCCAACTACAATGTTTCATAACTTTTCGAGATCTACAGAGTTTATTTTGGTTGTTTTTCCATCCGAGGTCGTTTGAAAAGTTCGAATTTTAAAATTTTGAAATTCAAACACAGTTTTGCATGACAAGATTTCAAATCAAAAAGTTGCCAACTACAATGTTTCATAACTTTTCGAGATCTACAGAGTTTATTTTGGTTGTTTTTTCCATCCGAGGTCGTTTGAAAAGTTCGAATTTTAAATTTTTAAAATTCAAACACATTTTTGCATGACAAGATGATTTCAAATTAAAAAGTTGCCAATTACAAAGTTTCATAACTTTTCGAGATATACAAAGTTTATTTTGGTTGTTTAGTCATCTGTTCATCCGACATGGTCGTTCTAACATTATTCACAAATCTTATATATCTCTCTTGTAGTTTCATAAACTACAAGAGAGATATGTAAGATTTGTGAACAAATTTAATTTCACTTTGTCATATGAAGAAAAGACCAAAACAAACATTGTACATCTTGATGAGTTATACAACTTTGTAGTTGAAAACTTTTTCATTTGAATTAATTTACTGCTTCAAAATGTGCTTTGAAATTTTCTTTGCCGAGTGTAAAAAAAACACTCGGCAAAGAACTTCTTTGCCGAGTGTCAAAAAAAAAACACTCGGCAAAGAAGCTTCTTTGCCGAGTGTCAAACAAAACACTCGGCAAAGGCGTCTTTGCCGAGTTCCCGAAAAACAACACTCGGCAAACCACTTGACACTCGGCAAAGAGCCGGTCTCCGGTAGTGTTTGTTCTTAAAATCGGGTGCTACATGACAATACTAAACAATCACAAAGACTATTGACCGTCGATTGCCCATTGGTCGTTTAGGGCTAGCGGCCATAAGGGCTATCACAGACGTCTTGGTGTATACTCCTGCGGAGATACGGACCCTAAAGATCACTACCAGATCCAAGGGTCACTAGTGGTGATAGAACTTTTCACCACCCGTTTAATTGGTCTCCACGCCGTGCCGCCCTTCTAACTCGGTGTGAAACAATTTCACCGTCGGTTATGTAATAACCGGCTCTGATAAGGGTGCTACGATAGCTCATTCTATAGTAGTGACACTACTCCTATGAGTACCTCGAAAACTAAGCCGATAAATCTCGAGGTTGACAAGGCCACCACATACGTCTCGCTATCGACTGACACGTTGCCTACCACTAAAAGAAAAATATCATTAAATTATAAAATAAATTTAGAAAAATATGAGCACCATGTTAAATCTTGGACCTAGGTAGGCAGGTTCAACCACAAGGTATCCAACTAGATAAGCTAGGCTCTGTTTGTTTTTTCACAGATTTCGAACGACTATGTCTCTTGAAAAAATAGGTCGGATAGAAAGACGGAATGATGAACCTGTAACTACAAATTGCATTGGAACAAATAGGTTGTCCAGAGCTAGATTAACCTAATGCAAACACCCAGCTAGGGTGGCTAGCCAGAGAGACAGCTTTTTCTTCTGCTTCCACGGTGAAAAAAAAAACGTTTTCTAAAAGTAGGGACGAAAGAAGAATATAAAAAACTCGTTTACTGCAAACTGTTTTCACGTAAAAGTGATACTATTTATGACCCTTTTTCATCCTTATATCTACCAATATATAAAATCTGGCTTTCCTATTTATTTCTCTCAGCATTGTGCTGCAACCACCACTAATAAATAACTAAATTGAGAAACAATGATATCATTTTCGACGGTGTCCATCCCTAGCTAAAAACATCTGTATACACGTGGCTTGCCCATCTTTCCTAGTGAAAACTAAAACCAGCGGCTAAAAACCATGAGTGTGTAAGCGGCTATTTTTACCTCGCTATCTATCATACATCCATGTAAGTGTTAGTTTCTTTTCTTTTATTTTAAAAATACACATATATATACCTTAAAAGTTTTTAGGATCGCAGGGTATGCCGGTGCATACCCGGCATACCCTGTAGATCCGCCCCTGCATCCACCCACCGCCTTCAACCTCGATCCATCATCTATTATTAGCCGCAGTACCCGCTCTCGTACTTGCACTGTGCATGCTGTGCACTTTTTCCACACAAACAATGAAGGTGGATGCTGTCGTATTCTTGAATTTTTCCAGGTTTCTAGGAGGCTTTTATTTGCAGGTGGATCTATCGGATGGTGGAGCGGAGGCACGGTCGAGCTTATCCATGTGACGAGCAATTAAGCGAGAACCGGGTCGGCCGGCCTGGACACGATCGACTGCGATCGATCGAGATGGCAAAGCGCAGCGAAGGCGCACACACAGGAACCAAGCTTCCTTTTCCTTTCCTTTGTGCTGCTCCACAGTGAGTCAGTGACCAGCAAGCCACAATAAGCAGGCTATATATCTACATCAATGAACGTCGAGCGTCTTCAAGAAGCTCCGATACAAGTAATGAAATGCATACTTCCACACTGAGCTCCTTGCCGGGTCGCATGCATGCGCGCGCGTTCCACATACAATGACTAGTCTTCGCTCGCCATTGAAGCCGCTCCGACTGGAAATTTTCCGTTGACCGGTACAATAAATAATTCAAAGGCATGTATATATGCAAGCATCGAATAACCCTGTCTGTCTATAGGTGTATTTATCTATATCTAAAGAGATATAGATATAGATATATATCCAAGGAAATATTAGCGTGCAATGGGGTGTAGCTGCACACCCTATGTTCCAACAGTAATCCGAACATGTTTCAACAGTAATAAGTGCATGTTTCAAGTGTTCCAGGTGTTTTAAAGGTGTTTCACAGTGGATATTACAATTATTTTATCTAAATGTTGCAAGTGTTTCAAGTGAGATGTTGCAAAGGGTGTTTCAAGTGGATGTTATAGGTGTTTCATCTGCATGTTTCAAGTGTTCCTAGCGGATATTGCAATTGTTTCGTCTGGATATTGCAAAGGGTGCGTAGCTACACCCCGTCCTAGAAAATCTACACTCATATATATAGATATAGATATACTAGAGCTTGCTTCCATGGTTTGTTCTCGATATCATCCATGGAGTGGGAATGTGGGAACATAACCGTTGGACACTTGCACTTGTGTCTCTTGCGGATCAAAGGGGATTAATTACCTATTGCTGTTGCTTCCAGCGGCGGACCCAGAAAATATTTAACAACACTGTTGTTCGATCTTAAGTCTCAGTCCCCTACACTATAGAGATTTTTGCCTAAAATTTCATGAGGACTCCACAGGGGTTCCACTACTACGATATGGGTAGGGGGGGCTTGAGCCCCCCCCCCCCCCCCCCCCCCCACCCCTGTGTCCACCCCTGGTTGCTTCATCACCCAACATTGTGTTCCTTATCTCTAGTCAAGATAGAGACAATATGGCCGGACCTGCTAGCTGTCTTTAATGTGCTATTGCACCCACTAGATGCATGGAAGGCAGTAGAGCTATACCGGCACATCACGACTTCAATTCCTGAAGGCGACAGTGAAAAACTAGGTAATTCGTGTAAATAAAAGCCTGATGAAGCCATTTGAATTTTCATTATTCCAGCGGCATCAAGTTTTGAGCTAGCCTGCATCATCAACTTTAACTGCAAGTATGTATGCATATATGCTATACTAGTCCATCAACCCGTGTTCTTGCACGGGCTAGAATTTTAAAGATGTACGATTAATATATTTTATTTGATTAATAAAAAATTATTTATATTAAATTGTATGTTTTTATTTGTTATTTTCTACAAAATTGACATAATAGATACTTTGTTGTCTATATCTAATGATCGTAGACATATTAATTTTTTTTGCAAGGGACTGAATTGTATTGTTTGTACGCATATTCATACTTTTACTTTGCATGGCACCTTGTATATTTAATGTGCAATTAGTTTGAAATCTTTTCATTAACCATGGTGACCCTTGTTGCATCACATATATTAAGTCATGAATCTGAGTTTTGATTTTTTTTATTTTTTTTATTTGACTGCTATAAATTTTTTCCTCAAGTAAAAACTCTTGTGCTTATTGTATCTTTTACTAACTCACATTTTGGACTGTTTTAAAATAAGCATTTTAGGTCGTATAGTACATTCCTAATTAAATACTACAATAGCATATGCAATCATTTGAAACATGCACCATGTCACTTAATTAAGATAAGTGATAGAGCTTGAAATGAGATCTCTAATGGGGCTAGCAGTGCACTAACCTCAAGAGAATTTTAAATCCTTAAGCCTTATAATGATCAAATTACTCTAGAGTAATATTAAAGGGCAAAAAAATATAGTCATCACTAGTCTCCCACAATTCTTAAGATGATTTAATTTTCCGATCATGGAATTATACGTGCAATTATGGTTATACTATCAATATAGATGTGTCAAACATTTAGTTAAAATATATAAATATAGATAAAGTAACAATCTATATAAGTTATGTCATGGTTACTAATATGGTTTTAGAAAATTTTGTTAACACCATTAGTATATGTGTTGTTAATGAAATATGTTGCTGATGAAACATAACATATATATTTATCACTCATACATGCTGACACAATGTGTATGCTTACATTAGTTAAATCTTAATATAGTAATATTGATAGAAGTGGGCAATGTACAAACATCTACGTGCTCTATGGTTATTTAAACAATTTTTCATAGAAGACATAGATTATCTTTTAGATGTAGATTTGAGAGCATATTTAATTTTCTTAGTAATGAGATGAGAATTGGGTTACATAAATTATTTATTGTAATAGGAGTACATGGGTAATTCGATGATAATTTAGGTCTACTTTAAATCATGTTTCTTAATGGCATATGTTTGTAGTTTAAATATAGAATCATGAGTTATTTTTTGTTGTTTTATGTAATTGCAGAGGTGGGTAATTATTTAGAAAATAAAATTGATCCAATAGCTATCATTATCAATGGTGATTTGGTTATACCAAATTGATGGTTAAATGTTTCACATTTTGGTGAGAAATTTCTAAGATCTATCTTTTATTTTCCTATTGTGTCTGGTGATGATTAAAGTGGAGGCTCCATTAAGGACCTCTAGTTAGCATTTCTAGTATTTATATTTTTTGCAGCATGGCCTGCATTTAGTTTAAACCTAACCATAAAATATATAAACTCCTATTGCTTCCATTTCACAAATTATAATTTACCTTTCGACTTGTAACCAAGTTGTTTTTTCTACATACATAGCTATTACTATGTATATATACATAATATATATCGAGGTACGTAGAAAAATCTATGTACCAAAATTAAAAGCCAGAATGACTTACAATTTAGAACGCATGGAGTATTGTTGAATTTAAGTTATCCGCTGATATTATATTCATGCTTAAGAACGCGATCACGTTCTCCCCCAACAAGACAGTAGCCAGTGGAGGACTTAGTTCATTTGGTCCACTGTTATGATCGTCTGGCCATGCATGATAATGAAGCTTCTTATTATATACATAAACTCTCGTCCCCCATGTATCCAATAAGGCAATAATAATATTTATGATTCCAAATAAGTATCATTAGGTTCTTCATTAATTATATTTTTATAGTATGCTTATTTGATATTATAAATCTTTATAATTTTAGTCAAACTTAAGATCCTTAAACTCTCAAAAAAAATTAGAATGACTTATAATTTGGGATATGGAGAATACCTACGTACCAGAAGTAGTAGCTATGTCATTATGCACGGTGTGAACATACATGCATGTGGCACAACGTGACATCTATCTTCTCCATGACTACTAACAAATTAAACCTTTTGCACATATATATGGGGATTGAGAGAACACACGCATGTAACACTCAAAAATTTGCATCACTTTAAAATAGCTAAATTGATTTATTTATGTATTGGTGTGAGCATTTAAACATAGTGGAATAATAATTTTTGTTAAATTAAAATCAACTATAGGGTCTACCTACATGCTTTTGCATACATGCCGCTGCACATTATTTTGTGATGTTTGGTTTTGATCAAAGTTGCAAAGAGGATTTAAATTTGAATTCAAATTTGGTTTTAAAAATATGTTTAAGAAAAAGAAAATGAATTTACCTCTCTTACTCCCTCTCTCAGTTCTGGCCCGCTTGGCCTCACTTGCACCATTGGACCGCTTCCTTTCTTTCCCCGCGGCCCACCTCTCTTTTCCTCCCCGCGTGGAGTGCCTTGGGCCGACTCAGCAAGGCCAGCAGAGCCGCAGCACCCCAACTTTTTCTTCGCGGCCCAGCAAGCCCAATCGCTCCCCTTGCTTCCTCGCTTGGCCCAGCAGCTAGTCGACGGCCCACGCAGCCGTGCCCGCGCTCTCCTCCCTCGCCTGTTTCACTGACGCACTGGGCCCGCTCGTCAGACGCATTCCCTTCCTTCCTCCCGTGTCCGCGTTGGAGCCTGCACCACGCCGCCGAGTATGCCTCCTCTACGCCGCGTCCTGGCGTGACCCGCACGCCGAAGCCGCCCATAAATAGCGGCCCTTGCGCACACCGCCTCCTCTTAATCCTAGAGCAAGCCGCCGCCCTCGCTTGAGCCGCAGCAAAGCCATAGCCCTAGCGCCGCCGCCGCCGCTGTTGAGTTCGAGCAGCCGCCGCGAGTCATCGGTCCATCCCCATCCTTGCTTTCGGTCTTGGTGAGTTTGCCTTGATCTCCTCTCTCTCCCCGAGCCCTCGTTTTGCTCTGTGATGGTCTGTAGGCTCCAATCTAGCTCCGCCGGCAAGCTTTCTCGCTGTCGTCCATGGAGGTTCACCGCGCCGGCCCTATTCCGGCGACAGCACTCTCTCTCTCTCTCTCTCTCTCTTCTCCTCCCGATCTAATTCCATCCGTTCGATCTGGATCGGATGATCCCAAATAGATCTTACCCCTTCGCGGCTGTTTTGCATAAGAGACCTCCGGCTTAGTTCAAAATGTATTCTCATAATACGTTTTCTTCTTTTGAAAGCTTAGTTTCCTTCGGATTAGATTGAAAATATGTTTTTATCTATTTACAACTTTGCCACTAGTTTCTATAGGCCATAACTTTCATGTTTAGCTTCGATTTGATCCGTTCAACTTGCTTTAGGTTTGTAATTCCATAATCTACATGTTCATCCTATTGTTAGATATGTTTTCAACTTTTGTACTTCAAGGCTAAAATTTATTTATTATTTTATTAAAGGAAATCTTGTTTAATTCATAACTTCTTCGTTTTAGCTCTTATTTTCGTGATCTTCGTGTCTGTGTGTTCATAGCAAGACGTAGATTCGTTTTACATATTTTTTTATCTTGATTTTATGCTGTTGGTTTACTATTCTAATCGCCTTGTTTGCTATGCATGTTTGCTCCTAGATGTTTGTATGTTGCTGTGTTGCTCAAGTATAGACGGTGAGCAATTCGTGGGTGATCGAGGGTACTACTTTGATGAGCAGGATCAATAGGAACATTTTGATCAAGGCAAGTATAGCATGGGATCATCCTTGTTTCCTATTCACCTTAATACATTTAATTCATGATTGCATGTGCACCTTGATAGGATTTCTTAGAATTGAACTTATACATTGTCTCCTATGGGTTATGCATTGGGTAGCTTTGCTAGTGCTCAAATAAACCATGATCTTGTAACTTGACTAATGATATATGCAATAAACGTTAAAACATGATTTTTTAGCAACATGGAAATAGGGGGCTGGAGTGTTTAGCTACTTTCTAAATGTTCTAGATTCCTCTCCCTAAGGACTTATCTGTAAATGATCATCCGAGACTTACAGTATAGCTATGAGGACTACATGGCTCTGGCTTTAACTCAGTACAAGGACCTTTTCTAGCTTGTTAGAGGTTACCTTTATGGCGCAAGAGGGGTGTGTTTTGGGTTGGATATAGTGTGACCTCTGTCCATCAGTGTATAGGCTGCGTGTTATTTTGCCTGTCCGAAGGGGAGCCCTACATTCATAGGGCACAGAAAACTAGCGGCCCTAACTTGTTAGATGAACCTTTGAAAGGCTTCATGGTGAACCCTGCCTGCTTACCTTGGAAGTGTTTGGGAGTTATAAACCTGGGCATATGGGTATCATGACTCACAGTGAAAGTGTACAACCTCTGTAGAGTGTAAAACTAGTATATCAGTCGTGCTCATGGTCACGAGCGGCCTTGGAACCCTTACGGAATAGATGATGAACACGGATGATACTGATGATAAAAATGCTCATTAAGAATTATGCGTTTATGCTATTGTAGCACCTGGTTTTAAGAACAAAACCAGATACACACCATATGTGAGCATAAGAAGTCAAATCTCACAAATAACTGCAAATAAGGATAATATCAAAAGACAATGCTCAATATATAACGTACTTAGTATAAAGGATATAACCTTAGACAACAACCAGTGGAAAGACAACTCCGATCTTTGGGTGAAAACTCCAATTCCATAGGGACAACAGACTAGTTGATCATAAGCCTAATTCCTCCAAACTCTAGCAATCTGGTACCCATACGGGATTTTTTCCAAATATGTGAAAAATAAAGCAAGCGTAAGTACATGTCATACTCAACAAATATATCATGGGGTTCATGAGGCTCAAAAGGCTGACACTGGTTAACTGCGATTAGCTTTTAATGAGTCATGATTTTAGCAACAGGGTGGCAACAAGTTTATCCACAAGCCCACATAAACACATGATCAGGTGAACATGAAGAATGAATAACATAAATAGTAATCATTAGTAAGCATCTTTATCATCAGTATCATCAGTGTTCATCATTATTAACCATTAATGATAATCTATTCCATAAGGGTTCTAAGGCCCCTCGTGACTGTGAGCACGGCTGATATACCAGTTTTACACTTTGTAGAAGTTGTACACTTTCACTGTGAGTCATGATTTACCCTTTTGCCCAAGGTAGCTAATCTCTTGACCCACTTCCAAGGAAGGAACAAGTTAGGGCCATTAGATTCACTTGGCAAACAGATATAGAGCCCCCTTCCCGATGGCACAATGACGTGCAGCCTATACACAAGGGGATAGAGGTGGCACTATACCCGATTCGACAAGCCATTCTTACACTAATAAAGGTAACCACTAACAAGCTAGAAAATGTCCTCATACTTAGCTAAAGCCAGAGCAGTGTAGCCCTCACAGCTGTACTGTAAGTTCCGGATGATCACTTATAGATAAGTCCTTAGGGAGAGGAATCTAGAGCACCATAAAAAAAACCCAATGCTCTAGCCCCCTGGTTCCATGTTGCTAAAAACATCTTTTAGTGTTTATTGCATATACCATTAGTCAAGTTACAAGATCATGGTTTTGGTTGAGCACTAGCAAAGCTACCCAATGCAATAACCCAAAGGTACCAAGGCACACGGTACAAAGTACTAGGAAATCCTTAGTGGTAATCAAGGTAGACACATGCATCATGAATTACATGATTAAAGGTGTATAGGACAACAAGGATGATCACCAACGCAAACCTCACCGACTATACTTGCCTTAAAACCCAGATCCTTCTTCTACTGAATTGTGACCTCCAAAGGACTTCTTCTGTACCACCTTCTTTTACATCACCAACGCAAGCCTCACCGACTAGACATGATCATAGAACACCGCACAAGCTTCCATGCCATCATACATGAAGCAAACAATAATACTAAATTAGAACAGTACACCAAACATAAAATCAAGATGAAAAGTTTGTAAATCGACCAAGGACTACAGATACTATTTTGAAGAAAGATAGGTGCTCTGTAACAGAAATAGCAGGGACGACGGGTTCTATATTAAAAATCGAGGGAGTTTTTGACAAAAAGGCAAGGACGAAGGGGTATGGGCTAATCTGAGCTGTTGGATCTAAGATGGATGGCTCGGATTAGATTAGAGGGGGAGGGACAGATGCCGACCAGAATAGGGAACTAGCATGGTAGAGGACATGGCCGGTGGCGAGGGACTCACCGGCGCACATGAAACCGGTCCTAGAGACCATGATTCGACACGGGGATTGCACAGGGAGAAAGAGGAGAGAACTACGAACTCGGCTAGGCATCTTATCGGGGTACGGAGCGGACAGAAGCGGTGCACGGCTCGGTGGGGTGATGGCGGACAATGATGCTATGGTTTCATGGTGGCACAGCGATTTGGGGACTTGGCGAGGCGGTTGTGGCTCCGAGGCTCAGGATAGGAGGCGATGTGGACTCGGGCTCGGGTACTTATGGCCAGAAGTGACTTGGGACGCAAGGTAAAGGTGGGAGGCGTGAGTGGTGCGGTCTCCGACTCAGTGGCGGCGGAGAGTCCGGCCTGACTATGCGAGGTAGGAGAAGGGCCTGACATACGGGCCCGGCATGTCAGCGATTGAGAGATGAGAGGAGACACTCGGCGAGCTACCATGGCCAAAGCTAGGCCTACGGGCGATATTGGGCCTACGACCGAGAGAGAGAAAGAGAGGAAGGGGAGAGTGCTTGGGCCGGTGCCAAAAGGAGAGAAAGGGGAAAAGAGAACTGGGCCAGAAGCAATAGGCCCATGCGGGAGAAGGAAGTGAGGGAGAGAAGAGAGAGCAGGGTGGCTACCACTGAGCTGGGCCAAATAGAGGGGAGAGGGAGAGAGAGTTTACTTTCTTCTTTTCTTTTTTCTGATTTGATTTTCCAAATTCATTTTTAAATAAGGTTTGAATTTATTTGAACTTTGAACGAAATCAAATTCAAATATTATTTCAAATATACTTTTCAATGCAAATAGAAATGAGCAATTTTGGTAGGCTTTCAAAAATAAATTTTACAACTTTTAAACTCTTTTATTTTCTATTTTTTCTTTTATTTCTAAGCCATTTTCAAATTCATTTTAAAAAGAAATTTCAATTCATTCTGAATTTCACACAATACAATAAATCCAATGCAGAGGCATGAATGCTCCAATAATGTTTCTAAACCTTATGATAAATTTTAATTTAATGAAAAAATCCTATATTTCATGGGCACAAAATTCAAAATTAAATCTTTTTAGCTATATTTCAAAAGAAGCAAATTTTAGGGTGTTACAATTCTACTCCCCTTAAGATGAATCTCTTCCTCGAGATTTAGAAGACAATGATAAAAGAGATATAAATCCTTCGCCTTTGGATTCTTCTTTACTTCATGGAGTAGTTCCATCTTTTTGATAAAGATCCCACTTTACTTTGGATACTTGTTGACCTTACTCCAAGTAACTTGCCAATCTACTTCCAAGATTCTGATAGGTACTCCAACAATTCTCATGTAACTCCAATCACTAGGCCACCTTTCCTTTTTAGTCCATAATATCAATTCTTTTTCTTAAAATATTCACCTTCCAAGGAACCTTACGAATCTCTTGGTCAGAAGGAGAATTTACCACCAATCTTCAAAGCATTAATGATTTCGGTTAAGTTGCTCGAACTTGGAATACAATTCTTAGTCATTAGTGTCACTCGAACCTTCTTAGCATAACTCTCCTTTGCTAAGGCATCAGCCATGACTTTGCTTCTCAAAGTGATAGCATTTTTCCAAGTCATAAAACCTTGATTGCTTCAATCCAACAATGATGTCACAAGCTCAAAACCATCCTAGTGAAGATACCTATAGATTCTTGTGATCCTCCTAGATGTCATTTGTTATGCCCAAGTAGATAGTACATCCATGCTCCATAATGGATAACTCCACATAATATGTTGGGTAATCCAACTCACGCTTCCTTAGTTGACTTAATAAACAAGGTACTACTTTTTCTTCTTGCATAAGGACACATCCCACATCTTGACAGGGTGCATCCTAGTGGATATAAAGCTCTTGTCCGGATTTGACAAAGCTAATACTTAGGTTTTACTTCAACCCTTTTTTCACTCCTTCAAATACTTAGCTGAGGTCTCTTCATCCTAACGAACTTAAAACCTTCTCCAGTAACACTATCAATATCTTGATGATCTTGGTTAAACCTCCCTTGAACCTCTAATCAAATCTCAGCATTGAAAACTCTGAGTTTCTCTCTCACATCCTTGAGTGGGTTCCAATTAACTCTCTTCAATCCAACCCTTCTTGTCATGCTTAGTATTTCATTGGGATTTTCTGAGACTCCATAGAACCAACTGTAGTGGTTATATATCTCATTCCTATATCATCAATGCCTACTTGTCTTGGGTATGTTGAAGATTGGACTCCCAACTGATGATAACTTGAATTGGATCAATCTTGATGAATACATAAGCTCTTGTAGATGATCCAACAACTTATCAACTGAGCAAAGGATACTTACTCTAGCTTATGAAGCCCCTAAGTGATATACATCCTCTAGGTACCACCTTTCTTATCAGATTAACCGATTCTTCCAAATGAGAGCTAGAGAGCATAACTGAACTTCATATGGCACCTTGAGCATTCGGACCCTTCTTAATTGGATAGTTTGCATAGGTGTGATCATCTATCTTATTGATCTCCTCCAAAGGATTCAATCCTAGGACCCATGGGTTATGGGCCCACCACGCTTCCACTGCGCAAATTAGAACATATGATACTTCATCTTACAAATCCTTCAACTTGGTTACTCCCTGAAGAAAAGATAAAGTAGGGGATACCAGAGTATAGCTTGCACCTCCTTATAGATGAGCTAATTACTATCAAGACACTCTAACATCCCAATGATACTCTCGAGTATGGTCAAGAACAAGAAATCTAAAATTCCTCGCGAGCGGAAAAACAGCAGCGCAGTAAAATAGTTGTAACTCTCATTTTGTTAATCCAATGAAGTACCAATTTATACCATTGGGAATCTTATCAAATCCTCCACAACTTCCTTATAAAACGCTTTTCCAAATTCTACAGTTCAGGCAATCAAAAATAGTGCACAACAGAAACTACTCTAGATTTTGGATAGTGCGGTTGCATCATCTTGTGATTTTTCATAACTCCATAACCAACATAGCTATTAGAGTGATTCTTGTGTTTAGAGAAAGATGTTGAAGTCTACTATTGTATAGAATTTTCTCGTGATTTCTGATCATCTAAAATCAAAGATATAACCCAAAGAGGGCAGACTGCTCCGAAAGGCAGGATAGGGAAAATAGAAGAAAACCATAACCCAACTATTTATTTCATTAATCCTTATACCTTAGGCCTATAAGCTAAATGAAATTGTGGGAACGCCCAACAATATCATTGCAGTCATTACCAAGATGCAAAATAATCATAAGCATAACGACAATTCAACAAAGCAATAAAGGTGCACAACTCAATCATTGACTCAACTTGTGATACTATCATTTTTATTAAAAAAAAGGGCACAAACTCCTATTCCTTAACTAAGGTGTGGCTGCGAGGGCATCTAGGGTAGCATCCCTTGCATGACAGTGAGGGCAACACATCTTCCACTTTGTTGATCTTAGATAGTCTGTCATGACTCCTTCATTCGTCATTCTCATCAAATGCTTCTTTCGGGTTGGGCATCACTAGCGCTTACTGGTGGCAACCCTATAGTGATCTGACTCTGGCCACTTCTATGGTGTATTTGTTGATTCTTCCATGGGCAAAATTTAGCATAATGTCCTTCTTGTTGGCAACGATAACACATGATCTTAGCTGGATCTTTTATGATGTCATACTCCACAGAATTATTGCTTAGTAAGTTGTCAGCTTGCTGACTCTAAAGGTTCATCTTTGTTTGATTATACTGCTGTCTAGATCACTTGATCTTTCGGGGTTGAAACTTCTTATAGGTGATTGTCCACCCATCTATGCATACCTCATGTGAAAAGAGTGGAGTAATCTTAGTTTGAGAAACTTCTGACTCTTTAGAGTCTAAGTTTATCTGACCAGTGATTGGAGCTAGATGTGATAATGTAGTAGAACTCGAATGTTGATTGCTTCCCAATTCTAGCTCTGGTGACACCACCTTCCTCTTCTTATCCACATTAGCTTCAAAACTCGGGTTCACCTTGATTTCCCTCTTATTAGACATGATTTGAAGATAGGGAAAACCATAATGCTTACAACATGGACATTGGTCCTGACTACCAAGCGTCTTACTACCAGCATCTTTATTGGACTTCATTTTCTTCCAAGCTTCCACCACTTGTGTCTTCATTGGTCCCTTTGGTATGTTGGTTTGACCTTGTGGCAAGCACTGTTGAGAACTCCCATGTTGAGTCATTCCTCCTAGTACTTGTTGTTGCATAGTTACAAGCTTCTTCTTGTCAAATGCAGTCAAGGACAACGTAGCCTCGTCCTCCTATCCTTTGATGCCGGTGGTCTCCTCATTATGACCCATCTATTTAGACGAAGAGAGAGGATTAAGAATAGAGACAAGGTTTTCATAATAGAGCAGAGGCCGAAGTGAGCATAACTTTTAGAAAATAATAAGGTTACAGAGGGAAGCAAGAAGTAAGCATAGATGAAAGCATACTAGAACATCCAGTTCTAGCTAGGCTTTCATCCTAAAGTCAGCATTACTCTGATACCACTTTGTAGCACCTGGTTTTGAGAACAAAATCAGATACACACCATATGTGAGCCTAGGAAGTCAAATCTCACATATAGCTACAAATAAGGGTAATATCAAAAGACAATGCTCAATATATAATGTACTTACTATAAAGGATATAACCTTAGACAATAACCAGCGGAAAGACAACTCCGATCTTTGGGTGAAAACTGCAATTCCAAAGGGACAAGTGACTGGTTGATCACAAGCCTGATTCCTCCAAACTCTAGCAATCTGGTACCCATCCGGTATTTTTTCCAAATATGTGAAAAATAAAGCAAGCATAAGTACATGTCGTACTCAGCAAATATATCATGGGGTTCATGAGGCTCAAAAGGCTAACACTGGTTAACTATGATTAGCTTTTAATGAGTGATGATTTTAGCAATAGGGTGGCAACAAGTTTATCCACAAGCCCACAGAAACACATGATCAGATAAACATGAATAATGAATAGCATAAATAGTTATCATTAGTGAGCATCTTCATCATCAGTATCATCAGTGTTCATCATCATTAACCGTTAATGATCATCTATTCCGTAAGGGTTCCAAGGCCGCTCGTGACCGTGAGCACGACTGATATACTAGTTTTACACTCTTTAGAGGTTGTACACTTTCACTGTGAGTTATGATTTACCCTTTCGCTCGAGGTAGCTAATCTCTTGACCCACTTCCAAGGAAGGTCGGCAGGGTTCACTATGAAGCCTTTCAAAGGTTCATCTAATAAGTTAGGGCCATTAGATTCACTTGGCAAGTAGATGTAGAGCCCCTCTTCTCGACAACACAATGACATGTAGCCTATACACAAGGGGACAGAGGCCGCACTATACCCGATTCGGCAAGCCATTCCTACACCAATAAAGGCAACCACTAATAAGCTAGAAAAGGTCCTCATACCGAGCTCAAACTAGAGCCATGTAGCCCTCACAGTTGTACTGTAAGTCCCGGATGATCACTTATAGATAAGTCCTTAGGGAGAGGAATTTAGAGCACCATAAAAATAGCCCAATGCTCTAGCCCCCTGGTTCTATGTTGCTAAAAAACATCTTTTAGTGTTTATTGCATATACCATTAGTCAAGTTACAAGATCATGGTTTTGGTTTAGCACTAGCAAAGCTACCCAATGCAATAACCCAAAGATATCAAGGCACAAGGTACAAAGTACTAGAAAATCCTTAGTAGTAATCAAGGTAGACACATGCAGCATGAATTACATGATTAAAGGTGTATAGGACAACAAGGAAGATCCTATGCTATACTTGCCTTAAAACTCAGATCCTTCTTCTACTGATTTGTAACCTCCAAATGACTTCTTCTGTACCACCTTCTTTTATATCACCAACGCAAAGCTCACCGACTAGACATGATCATAGAACACCACACAAGCTTCCATGCCATCATACACGAAGCAAACAATAATACTAAATTAGAACAATACACTAAACATAAAATCAAGATGAAAAGTTTGTAAAACGAATCTATGTTTCGCTACGAACACACAGATGTGAAAAGCACGCTAATCTGAGCTATAACAAAAAAGTTATGAATTAAACAAGATTTCCTTTAATAAAATAATAGATTAAATCAATCCTTGAATTTCAAAAGTTAAAAATATATTTAACAGTAGTATAACACATGTAGATTACGCAATTACGAATCTAACACAGCTTGAACGGATCAAATCGGAGTTAAAACAGAGATTTTATGGCCTAATAAAGATAGTGGCAATTTTGTAGATAGATGGAACTTGATTTTCAAATTTAAAATAATTAAAATATGATTTTAAACCGGCCAAGGACTGCGGATACTATTTTAAAGAAAGACAGGGGCTCTTTAATAAAATTGCAGGGATGGCGGGTTCTATATTAAAAATCCGAGGGGGTTTTTGACAAAAAGGCAAGGATGAAGGGGTATGGGCTAATATGAGCTGTTGGATCTAAGATGGATGGCTCAGATTAGATCAAAGGGGGAGGGAGAGATGCCGGCCGGAATAGGGAACCGGCACGGCAGAGGACATGGCCGGTGGCGAGGGACTCAACTGCGCACACGAAACCGGTCCTAGAGACCATGATTCGACATGGGGATTGCATAGGGAGAAAGAGGAGAGAACTGCGAACTTGGCTAGGCATCTTACCGGGGCGCGGAGCAGACAGAAGCGGTGCGCGGCTCGCGTGGAGCGATGGTGGACAGCGACGCTATGGTTCCGTGGCGGCACGGCGATTTGGCGACTTGGCGAGGCGGCTACGGCTCCGAGGCTCGGGATAGGAGGTGACGCGGGCTCGGGCTTCGGTATTTATGGCCGAAAGTGACTTGGGACGCAAGGTAAAGGTGGGAGGCATGAGTGGCGCGGTCTTTGACTCGGTGGTGGCGGAGAGTCCGGCCTGACTATGCGAGGTAGGAGAAGGGTCTGACATGCGGGCCCGGCATGTCAGCGACTGAGAGAGGAGAGGAGATGCTCGGCGCGCTGCCATGGCCAAAGCTGGGCCTACGGATGATATTGGGCCTATGACCGGGAGAGAGAAAGAGAGGAAGGGGAGAGCGCTTGGGCCGGCGCCAAAAGGAGAGAAAGGGGAAAAGAGAACTGGGTCGGAAGCAATAGGCCCATGCGGGAGAAGGAAGTGAGGGAGAGGAGAAGAGAGAGCAGACCGGCTGCCACTGAGCTGGGCCAAATAGAGGGTAGAGGGAGAGAGAGTTTTCTTTCTTCTTTTCTTTTTCTGATTTCATTTTCCAAATTCATTTTCAAATAAGGTTTGAATTTATTTGAACTTTGAATGAAATCAAATTCAAATATTATTTCAAATATACTTTTCAATGCAAATTGAAATGAGCAATTTTGGTAGGCTTTCAAAAATAAATTTTACCACTTTTTAAACTCTTTTATTTTCTATTTTTTCTTTTATTTCCAAGCCATTTTCAAATTCATTTTCAAAAGCAATTTGAATTCATTCTGAATTTCACATAATACAATAAATCCAATGCAGAGGCATGAATGCTCCAATAATATTTCTAAACCTTATGATAAATTTTAATTTAATGATTTTTCCCTATATTTCATGAGCGCAAAATTCAAAATTAAATCTTTTTAGCTATATTTCAAAAGAAGCAAATTTTAGGGTGTTATAAATATTCATTGTTCTTATTTACATTGATCATGTGTTTACTATGGGATTACAATAACTTGTTGTTACTCTTATGCTAAAATTGAGACAATTCAAAGCTGAATATTGTTGAACATGTATCAAGTCTTTTTTAGCCTCATAAACTCCATGTTACACTTGTTGAGTATGATACGTACTTACGCTTGTTTATTTTCATTATTTGGATAAAAATCCTGAATGGGTAACAGATGGCTACGGTAATGACGATTTTCCTGAGGATTACTAGACTTATGGTCAACCAGTTGACGTCCCTTTGATATGGAGCTTTCGCGGGAAATTTTTCTTTATATTTCTGCTATATTTATGTGAAGACTATGTTTTATTATTCGTGATGTAATAAACACTTAAGATGATACTATTTATAATTTGTCGGCTTATGTGTGTGACTGATCTATGGGCGCACATAAGATTTTACATCCTATTTTATCGTTAAAATTGGGTGTGACAACGCATCATCATTTTAAGGGGAAGAAAGTCAATATTAACAGTGTCATTTACGGCCTCTCTACTGTTAACTCGGCACGCGTGCAGCATGTGATCAGTAGTGACGATGATCGATCAGTTGATGAATAGGGGATGTCGCTGGTGTAGTGCGCCTCAATGAAAGTGTGGCGAGGTGTGGCTGAATCCACAAGCTACATATACGTGGCACTTGGTTTAATTAATTGGACTAGATGGCCGATGTGCAGCTGTACATTACCCTTGAGATAGTGACCTTGCTCTTGGCTTGAATCTCCTCTCCTATCTCCTTTTTCTCCATTTTTGCTTCTTTTCTTTCTCTATCTAGTTCTTGGCCTTCCTTTTCTTGAGAGAGAGAGAGAGAGAGGGATGATAGTGGGTGAGTGGGGAGGGGATCTAGTGGGTTGAAGTGGTTTGGTCGAGCTGACATGTGCGGCCATGGGGAGAGACACGAGGACAGCTCACCCAAATGCATGCATGTCTGCAGAACATGTTTTCTGGGACAGTCCTGGTGCATTTCTGAACTGTATGGGTGATCATCAAGAGATCTGAATTTAGTGATTATGTTAGGGGGATCAAGATTGGGGTTCGAGTATTACTCGTAGGAGTTTGTAGAAACCATTGGAGGTTTATTTAGAGAGAACCTTCCGAGTGATGTCTCTGCGATCTTGACTTAGGTCAACCGATCAGGTTGACTCGATTTGACTTGGGTTGATCGGAGATGTCTTGTGAAGATTATTAGCTAAATCTAGGTCTTCATCGTCGAAGACTAGAATAGAGTGTCAACCACCACAGGAAAGGAACAAAAGAGAGGGGTCACGGGGAAAGATCAACATGAGGCTTGCAATCCGGAGGATCACGGGTGATTAACATATATAGGTTCACACCACGGATCAAGGGAGTGGGAGACAAGAGTTAGAGCTTCCAAGGGTCTTTTTTTTTGAAAGCTTCAAATTTGGAACGACCGTTGGGTTGTGACACTATACACCTAGAGAAACTAGAACGATTTACAATTTGGAATGGAGGAAGTATGACAGTAGGAAGTCAGATGGGAACTCAGCGGGTTGGATTAGAGGATGGGCAACCACACAATGTTTAAGAAGTGGTGTGAGAAGCTTCCATGCTTTTGTTGTGCCAAATATACATAGGTCTTTGTATCGATGTTAAAGTCCGTACATTTTATTTATTTAAAAGAGTGAGTTGGTAGTGTTCATTGTCCATTGGAGATTTTTTTGTGCACTACATACTGAATGTTAAGACATGTGTGTAGGAGCTAGTGTATCTTTCTTAGAAAAAATGTGGTCATATGGTTTTTACTGTCTTATAGTAATTAGTTAAAAATAAAAATTTGTGAACGCATGGGCCCATGTCTACTAGAAATACAATACTTATTCTACTGATTCCACCTTAGGTAAAATATAATGTCTTTCTTTTATTAAAAAAAACTTTCTGCATCAAGGCAAACTTTTATGATGTAGTTTGAACCATGTATCAAATAAAATGAGCCACATGCTGATGCAAATCTGATTGGGTCTGCTTCCTGTCAGGAAACTGGAGCTGAAAGCAAGTTATGGGCAACTGATGTTGCGCTGCAGTTTTGGCTGTATTTGGATTTTGAAGCACAAGCTATGTCTGATATTTTGGACCTAAGTTGGCTGGTACGTTTCATGCATTAATATATTTTGATTTGGTACCTATAGGTTGTTAGATACATATAGTCGAAGTGTCGGAAAATATCGCCTTAGAATTAGGGTTGATGGTTAGCATTAACGTGAAAACTGCTCGACCATGGAGACATGACCCTTAGGTTAGTACTAGCTAGCAGGCAGTATAGCCCCAAGAAGCAAGATCTTGACTTTGAGCGGATGTCAAGTCAGGCATAAGCACAGCCTGCACAGGCATTCAGTCATTCATTCAACCATATAATAAAGTTGTGTTTTATCCTCCCTTTGACCTGACGAAGGAGAGGTATTCTGTATCTGGAATTTGATCCGGCCTGAGTACAGTAGGTACACATCTGGTAAGTTCTCAGTTTTAAATTGGTATCTCCCCACTTTAATCTCCTTGACTACTTCAGAGTATTTTACCGATTGTTAACAAGTAAGGGGTGTAAGAGATGTTTGGTGCGGTTCATCGGCACCTTCGTCACTACAATTTCGATTTTAGTAGACTCTCCCTTCTATCTATGGAGATGGTCACCAAATATCCTCGTCAATAGAATATCTCAGAATATTATGACAGACGAGGATTGTTGCATCGTGTAGCACCCGGTTTTAAGAACAAAACTAGATACACATCATATGTGAGCTCAGGAAGTCAAATCTCACATATAACTACAAATAAGGGTAATATCGAAAGATAATGCTCTATATATAACATACTTAGTATAAAGGATATAACCTTAGATAGCAAACAGCGGAAAGTCAACTCTGATCTTCGAGTAAAGACTCCAATTTCACAGGGACAACTGACTGGTTAATCACAAGTCTAACTCCTCTAGACTAACAATTTGGTACCCATCTGCGATTTTTATCCAAATAATTGAAAAATAAAGCAAGCGTAGGTACATGTCGCACTCAACAAATATATCATGGAGTTCATGAGACTCAAAAGGCTGACACTGGTTTAACTACGATTAGTTTTTAATGAGTCATGATTTTAGCAATTAGGTGGCAACAAGTTTATTCACAAGCCCATATGAACATATGATCAGGTAAAGATGAATAATGAATAGCATAAACAATAATCATTAATGAGCATCTTTATCATCAGTACCATCAGTGTTCATCATCTATTCTGTAAATGTTCCAAGGCCGCTCGTGACTGTGAGCACGGCTGATATACCAGTTTTACACTCTGCAGAGGTTGTACAGTTTCACTGTGAGTCGTGATTTACCCTTTCGCCTGAGGTGATTAGCCTCTTGACCTACTACCAAGGAAGGTCGGCAGGGTTCACTATGAAGCCTTTCAAAGGTTCGTCTAATAAGTTAGGGCCATTAGATTCACTCGGCAAACAGATATAGGAACCCCCTATTGAATGGCACAATTCCATCACGGCTATACACATAAGAGTAGAAGCTGTTCTATACCCGATTCGGCAAGCCATTCTTACGTCAATAAAGGTAACTACTAACAAGCTAGAAAAGGTCTTCATACTGAGCTAAAGCCAGAGCCTTATAGCCCTCACAGCTGTACAGTAAGTCCCGGATGATGACTTACAGATAAGTTCTTAGGGAGAGGAATCTAGAGCACCATAAAAATAGCCCAATGCTCTAGCCCTCTTGTTCCACGTTATTAAAAAGCATGTTTTAATGTTTATTGCATATTCCATTAGTCAAGATACAAGATCATGGTTGTAGTTGAGCACTAGCATCATACTACCCAATGCAATACCCCATAGGTATCAAGGCACAAGGTACAAAGTAATAGGAAATCCTTAGTGGTAGTCAAGGTAGACACATGCAATATGAATTAAATAATTAAAGGTGTATAGGACAACAAGGAAGATCCCATGCTATACTTGCCTTAAACTCAGATCCTTTCTCAAATCCAAATCTTCAAAGCTGTATTTCTTGATTCACCACGTATAACTCATCGACTGGACAAGATCATAAAGCACCACACAAGCATCCATGCAATCATACATGAAGCAAACAATAGATCTAAATTAGAATAATACACTAATCATAGAAAAATAAGTAAAAGAGTATGAAACATGATTCTACGCATCGCTATGAACACACAGACGCGAGAGGCACGCTAATGGGAGCTACGGTTTAAAAGAAACGGCTACCGAGAGATCTACTCATAAGAGAAAATATAAAACTATAAGCTTCATGTGTTTTATCTATATAAAAGCATATATAAATTGAATTAAGTCAAATTTAGATTTGAATTACAAAACTAAAGTAAAACAAATTATATTTTATTTATAAAATACAATTGCATAATTATTATCCAAATCAGAGTTTAAACCATGAAATTTCAGAAATAGTGACATGATAAACATTGTTACTAACGCGTAGATCTCATTGTAATAAATCTAGCACAACCTAAATGGGTCAATTCAGAACTAAAACATAGAAGATATGAATTAAATAAGATTTCCTTTATTAAAATAATAGATTAAATCTAACCTTGAATTTTAAAAATTGAAAACCTACTTAAAAGTAGTATGAACATGTAGATTATGGAATTACGAACCTAACGCAAGTTGAACGGATCAAATCAGAGTTAAAACGGAGATTTTGTGGCTAAAACATGATTAGTGGCAAAACTATAAATAGGTGAAAACGTATTTTGGATCTAACCGTAGAAACTACGCTGTCCAAAGAAGAAAACATATTCTGAATATGCACATTGGTCTGCGGGTTCTATAAACAAAAACCCGAGGGCTCTTTAGAAAATCTACAAGGACTACAGGTTGAGATCTAAATAGTTGTAAGGGGGTTTTTGCAAAAATGCCAGCAAATGGGTATCTTCTATTTGGGATCGTTCAATCCAGATCTGATGGCTACGATCAAACGGAAGGGAGAGAGAGAGAGAGAGCTGGCCGGCCGACGACGAGGTCCACGGTGACGCCATGGCCGAAGGTAAGCGGTGCTTGGCAAACTCGGTCTACAGACCACCATTGAACGAAGCAAGAGCACGAGAAGTTAGAGGAGACGACGACGAACTCGGCTAGATGGTTTACCTCAGTGTGAAGTGGCAGAGGGTAGCGTGGTGTTTGGCAAGGTGGACGGCAATGGAAGTGGCTAGGGCTAGGTGGCGACTCGGCATCTCGACGAGGGCAGCTGTAGTTCCGAAGCGTGGGATGGAGGCAGCGGACACGAGGCTAGGTATTTATGAGGCGGGGGTGGCTTGGGTGGCAAGGCAATGGACGACATGGCCACAACGGAGTCGGGCGACAGCGGTGGAGTCCGGTTCGGTGATGGCATGAGGAAGAGGAAGCGGCTGACAGGTGGGGCCACATCATCAGCGAGAGAGAGCAGGGCGCTCGGCAGCGCGGTTTTGCTGGGCCAGCCCAAGAGCGGGCGTGTGGCGAAGCAGAGAAACAAGGAGAGGGAAGCGGGCCGCGCGGTTGCTGGGCTACGAAGAGGGAGAGGAGCAGGCCTTCGAGCGGGAACGAGAGGGGCCATGCTGGAGCAATCAGTGGGCTAGAAGGCAAGGCTTGCTCTTTTTTTCCTAATTGTTTTTCCTAATACTTTTTCAAATGGGTTTTGAATTCATTTGAACCTTGAATCAAAACCAAATTTGAATATTATTTCAAATATACTTTTTAGTTCAAATAAAAATGAGAAATTTTGGTAAGTTTTCAAAAATAAATTTTTAGAACTTTTTAAATGCTTTTATTTTCTAATTTTCTTTTCTTTTACTTTAAAGCCAATTTCAAAAACATTTTAAATTCATTTTGAATTTTGGATTTAACCACTCATAACAATAGAACAACAAATGCACCGGCATGTATGCACATCCATGTTGCTACTCCTTATGATAAATTTTAATTTAATGAAAATTTATTATTTCCCTATGTTTTCATGCACAAAAAATCAAAATTACCTCAATTTACATCTATTTTAAAAGGAGCAAATTTTAGGGTGTTACAATTCTACCTCCCTTAAGATGAATCTCGTCCTCTAGATTTGAAAAAATGTCGACTAGGAGATAGGGATACTTCGTCTTTGGATTCTTCTTTGCTTCCTCATGTAGCTTCATCGTGCAGTTCTATCTTCTTGATAAGGATCCCACTTTACTTTGCATTCCTATTGACCTTATGCCAAGTAACTTGCCAAACTGATTTCATGATTCCGATAGGTAAAACACCCCTCAAGTAACTCCAATCACTAGACCATATTTCCTTTTTAGTACATACTATCAATTCTCTTTCTTAAAATATCCACCTTTCAACGAAGCCTAACAAATCTCTTGGTCAGAAGGAAATTCTGCTATCAATCTTCAAAACATTAATGATTCTGATCAAGTTGCTCAAACTTGAAATACAATTCTTAATCCTTGGTGTCATCCGAACCTTCTTAGCACAATTCTCTGTTGCTAAGGTCATCGACCATGACTTTGCTCCTCGAAGTGATAACGCTTTCCAAGTCATAAGCAGTTTATTCCCACTAGGATATCACAAGCTTAGGACCAACTTAGTGAAGATGTCCTATAGATTTTTATGATCCTCCTAGATGTCACTTTTACTTCCAAAAAGATAGTACTTCCATGGTTCACAATGGATAACTCCAGATCATACGTCAGATGTTCAATCTCATGTTTTCTTGCATAAGCCTCTACTTTTTCTTCTTGCACAAGGACACATCCCACACCTTGACAGGGTGCATCCTAGTGGATATAAAGCTCTTGTTTTAATCTGACAAAGCTAGTACATAGGTTTTACTTCAATCTCTTCTTGGACCCCTTCAAACACTTAGCTAAGGTCTCTTGATCCAACGAACGTAGTAATATTTCCTAATACCGCTATAACCATCTTCGAATGATCTTCGAAAAACCTCCAATGAACCTCTGATAGAATCTTACTATTTCAAGGAACTCCGAGACACTCTTACATACTTGGGTGGTTTACAACCAAACTCATCATTAACTTTCTCGAGTGCTTCTCCCTATTTTTACCATTAAAAATAACATATCCCAAGAAGAGAACTTCCCTCAACAAAAACTCACTTGCTAACTTGGTGAAACATTGAGATGTTCTAAGTCTCAATTGAATCAACTTTAGATGTCCAATATCTCCTTCCTATGTCATCCATGCCAACCTATCCTAGGTATGTTGAAGATTGAACTCCTAATTGATAATAGCTCGAAGTGATAACCAATACAGGAAAATACCCAAGCTCCTTGATTCAACAAGTAACACATTTTTAGCCAAGATAACATGCACTTGATAGTGACTTCCCATCCAGAGACAACCTATACTTTCAAGTGAAGCACCAGAACATATGAAGCCTTCGTCTTGCAACTTATTTCGCTTGGCTACCCCCCTTAAGAAAAGATCAACCAGGGAACACAAAAAGGGTAGCTTTCACCTTCTTTTAGATGAGCTAACTAGTATCACGACGTCCTAACATCCTAATGAGACTCTTGTGTAAGGGCAAGAACAAGAAATCTGAAATTCCTCACAAGCAGAAAAATAGTAGTGCGGAAAAAACATCTGTAACTCACATTCTATTAATCTAACAAAGTTGTAGCTTATACCGTTGGAAAGCTTATCAAATCCTCCACAACTTCCTTATAGAACACTTTTCCAAATTCTGCAGTTTAGGAGGTCGAAAACATTGCACAACAAAAACTGCTCTGGGTTCCAAACAGCACGGTTGCATCGTCTTGTGATTTTCATATCTCCCAAACCATAATGGATATAAGGGTGGTTCTTGTGGTCAGAGAAATATGTCGAAGTCTACTATTGTCCAGAATTTTCTCATGATTTTTAGTCATCCAAGATTAGAGATATAAGTCGAAGAGTGTAGACTGCTCCGAAAGGACAGGATAGGAAGAACAGAAGAACACCATAACCCAACTATTTATTTCATTAATCCTTATACCTTAGGCTTATAAGCTAAATGAAATTGTGGGAACGCCCAACAAGATCATTGCAGTCGTTACAAAGATGCAAAACAATCATAAGCATAATGATAATTCAACAAAGCAGTAAAGGTGCACAACTCAATCATTGACTCAACTTGCGATACTATCGTTTTAATTACATAAAGGGCACAAACTCCTATTCCTTTACTAAGGATTTTGGGTAGTCTAGCAGGACTTCTTCATTCGTCACTCTCACCAAATGCTTCTTTCAGGTTGGGTATCACTAACACTTTCTGGTAGCTAACTTTGTAGTGATCCGACTCTAGCCACTTCCATGGTACAATTGTTGATTCTTCTATGGGCAAAGTTTAACATAATGTCCTTCCTGTTGGCAATGATAACATTTTCTCTTAACTGGATCTTTTGTGATGTCATACTCCATAGAATTGTTGCTTAGTGTGTTGTCAGCTTGTTGACTCTAAAGTTCATCTTTGTTTGACTAGACCGCTTTCTAGCTTGCTTGATCATTTGGGGTTGAAACTCCTTATAGGTGATCGGCCACCCATCTATGCATACCTCATGTGGAAAGAGTGGAGTAATCTTAGCTTGAGAAACTTTTGACTCTTTAGAGTCTAAGTTGATCTAACTAGGGGATTGGACTTGGATGTAATAATGTAGTAGAACTCGAATATTGATTGCTTCCCAATTCTAGCTCTGGTGAGACCACCTTCCTCTTCCTTTCCATATTAGCTTCACAACTTGGGTTCACCTTGACTTCCTTCTTAGTTGGCTTGTGCTGAAGACAAGGAAAACCATAATGCTTGCAGCACTGACATTGATACTGACTTCCGAGCATATTACTATCAGCACCTTCATTGGACTTCATTTTCTTCCAAGCTTCTACCACTTGTTTCTTCACTGGTCCCTTTGGTATGTTGGTTTGACCTTGTGGCAAGCACTGTGGAGAACTCCCATATTGAGTCATTTCTTCAAGTACTTGTTGCATAGCTACAAGCTTCTAACTGTCGAATGCAATTACAAACAATGTAGCTATCCTCCTGACCTATGATGTCGGTGGTCTCCTCATTACGACCCATCTATATAGACGAAGAGAGAGAATTGAGAATAGAGACAAGGTTTTTATAACAGAATAGAGACCGAAGTGGGCATAACTTTTAGAAAATAACAAGGTTAGGGAGAGAAACAAGAAGTAAGCATATATGAGAGCATACTAGAATGTCCAGTTCTAACTAGGATTGCGTCCTACAGTCAACATTGCTCTGATACCACTTTGTAGGACTCGGTTTTAAGAATAAAACCAGATACACACCATATGTGAGCCTAGGAAGTCAAATCTCATATTTAGCTATAAATAAGGGTAATATCATAAGACAATGCTCTATATATAATGTACTTAGTATAAAGGATATAACCTTAGATAGCAGATAGCGGAAAGACAACTCCGATCATTAGGTGGAGACTCCAATTCCATAGGGACAACTGATTGGTTGATCACAAGCCTAACTCCTCCAGACTAGCAGTCTGGTACCCATCTAGGATTTTTATCCAAATAATTGAAAAATAAAGCAAGCATAAGTACATATCGTACTCAACAAATATATCATGGGGTTCCTGAGGCTCAAAAGGTTGACGCTGGTTTAACTGCGATTAGCTTTTAATGAGTCATGATTTTAGCAATTGGGTGACAACAAGTTTATTCATAAGCCCATATAAACACATGATCAGGTAAACATGAATAATGAATAGCATAAACAGTAATCATTAATGAGCCTCTTTATAATCAGTATCATCAGTGTTCATCATTTATTCTGTAAATGTTCCAAGGCCGCTCGTGACCAGTGAGCACGGCTGATATACCAGTTTTACACTCTGAAGAGGTTCTACACTTTCACTGTGAGTCAGTGATTTACCCTTTCGCCCGAGGTGATCAGCCTCTTGACCCACTATCCAAGGAAGGTCAGTAGGGTTCACTATGAAGCCTTTCAAAGGTTCATCTAACGAAGTTAGGGCCATTATATTCACTCGACAAACAGATATAGGAACCCCTCCTGTCGAATGGCATAAGTTCCATCGCGGCTATACACATAAGAGTAGAGGCTAGTCCTATACACGTTCTCGGTAAGCCATTCTTACGTCAATAAAGGTAACCACTAACAAGTTAGAAAAGGTCATCAAACTGAGCTAAAGCCAAAGCCATGTAGCCCTCACAGCTGTACTGTAAGTCTCGGATGATCACTTATAGATAAGTCCTTAGAGAGAGAAATCTAGAGCACCATAAAAACAGCCCAATGCTCTAGCCCCCTTGTTCCATGTTGCTAAAAAGCATCTTTTAATGTTTATTGCATATTCCATTAGTCAAGTTACAAGATCATGGTTGTAGTTGAGCACTAGCATCATACTACCCAATGCAATACCCCATAGGTATCAAGGCACAAGGTACAAAGTACTATGAAATCCTTAGTGATAGTCATGGTAGACACATGCAGTATGAATTAAATGATTAAAGGTATATAGGACAACAAGGAAGATCCCATGCTATACTTGCCTTAAACTCAGATCCTTCCTCCAATTCCAAATCTTCAAAGATCTGCTTCTTGATTCATCACATATAACTCACCGACTAGACAAGATCATAAAGAACCACACAAGCATCCATGTAATCATACACGAATCAAACAATAGATCTAAATTAGAATAATACACTAATCATAGAAAAATAAGTAAAAGAGTTTGAAACATGATTCTACGCATCGCTACGAACACACAGACGCGAGAGGCACGCTAATGGGAGTTACGATTTAAAAGAAATGGCTACCTGAGAGATCTACTCATAAGAGAAAATATAAAACTATAAGCTTCATGTGTTTTATCTATATAAAAGCATATATAAATTGAATTAAGTCAAATTTAGATTTGAATTACAAAACTAAAGTAAAACAAATCATATTTTATCTATAAAATATAGTTGCATAATTATTATCCAAATCAGAGTATAAACCATGAAATTTTCAGAAATAGTGACATGATAAACATTGTTACTAACGCGTAGATCTCAGTTGTAATGAATCTAGCACAACCTGAACGGGTCAATTCGGAACTAAAACGTAGAAGATATGAATTAAACAAGATTTAATTTATTAAAATAATAGATTAAATCTAACCTCAAATTTTAAAAGTTGAAAACCTACTTAACAGTAGTATAAACATATAGATTATGGAATTACAAATCTAACGCAAGTTGAACGGATCAAATCGGAGTTAAAACGGTGATTTTATGGCTAAAATAAGATTAGTGGCAAAACTGTAAATAGCTGAAAACATATTTTGGATCTAAACTGAAGAAACTACGCTTTTCAAAGAAGAAAACGTATTCTGAATTTGCACATTGGACTACGGGTTCTATAAAGAAAAACCTAAGGGCTCTTTAGAAAATATACATGGACTACGGGTTGAGATCTAAATAGTTGTACGGGGTTTTTTTATAAAAACGCCAGCAAAGGGGTATCTTCTATTTGGGATCATCCGATCCGGATCGGACGGCTATGATCAAACGGAAGGGAGAGAGAGAGAGAGTTGGCCGGCCAGCGACGAGGTCCACGGTGGCGCCATGGCCGGAGGTAAGCGGTGCTTGACAAACTCGGTCTAAAGACCACCATTGAACGAAGCAAAGAGCACGAGAAGTTAGAGGAGATGACGGTGAACTTGGCTAGATGGTTTACCTTGGCGTGAAGCGGCAGAGGGCAGCGCGGTGCTTGGCGAGGCGGACGGCAATGGCAGCGGCTAGGGCTAGGCGGCGACTCGGCGTCTCGGCGAGGGCACCTGCAGTTTGGAAGCGTGGGATGGAGGTGGCGGACACGGCGCTAGGTATTGATGAGGCAGGGGCGACTTGGGTAGCAAGGCAACGGACGGCATGGCCGCAGCGGAGTCGGGCGGCGGCAGTGGAGTCGGGCGGCGGCGGTGGAGTCCGGTTCGGCGACGGCACGAGGAAGAGGAAGCGGCTGACATGCGGGGCCGCATCGTCAGCGAGAGAGAGCAGGGCGCTCGGCAGCGCAGTTTTGCTGGGTCGGCCCAAGAGCGGGCGCGTGGCAAAGCGGAGAAACGAGGAGCGGGAAGTGGGCCACGCGGCTACTGGGTTGCGAAGAGGGAGAGGAGTAGGCCTTCGGGCAGGAAGGAGAGGGGCCAGGCTGGAGCAATCCAGTGGGCTAGAAGGCAAGGCTTGCTCTTTTTTTCCAAATTGTTTTCCTAATACTTTTTCAAATGGGTTTTGAATTTATTTGAGCATTGAATCAAAATCAAATTTAAATATTATTTCAAATATACTTTTCAATTCAAATAAAAATGAGAAATTTTGGTAAGTTTTCAAAAAATAATTTTACAACTTTTTAAATGCTTTTATTTTCTAATTTCCTTTTCTTTTACTTCAAAGCCAATTTCAAAAGCATTTTAAATTCATTTTGAATTTTGGAATTAACCACTCATGACAATAGATTAAATGCATCGGCATGTATACATATCCATGTTGCTACTCTTATGATGAATTTTAATTTAATGAAAAATTATTATTTTCCCTATGTTTTTATGCACACAAATTTAAAATTACCTCAATTTACATCTATTTTAAAAGGAAGTAAATTTTAGGGATGTTACACATCGTGGACATATCCCTCACTAGTGGCTCCATACATGCTAGCCTCCTCTAGAACGGGATCCGATGTTAGCAGCCCAAAGAGGCAACAATGGTGTGCTGGAGGTGGCCACAAGGGCAAGGTTGTAGGCATAGAAACCGACGGTGGGACGATGAATGTGGAGATTTGGTGCCAGCGTGGCTTGGCAATGGATTTCCAATTTCTTTTATTAATAGAGGCGAGAAGTTGACGCGTCTCTGCAATGTGAATTATGAGAGACCACAAGCTTTAGGCGAACATTATCTCCCACCGCTTCATTGAAAGGTTGTTGTCTGTCTCCGAAAACCAAAGTTGTAATAGTGGCACTGTTAATCTCTTGTTTGGTTTGTCAGATAAAATGCATTGATCTATTATCACCCATCCCTCACAAGCTAAACATTAGTACACCCAGGAGCAATGGCATGATTCCACCAAAATTCACGGTAAAAACTCATGGTACTTCATGTAAGATGGGTGGTAACTCAAATCAAACAAACCCTTAGGCGTGGCCCTTATGACGAAAACATAACCTGCTCTGTCTCCCTCTTCCTTTGTCTTTTTCATGCATTTCTTCGAGTTACTCGTGCTAATTTAAGTAAGCGCTCTGTGGCACTGACAAAGAATAAAAAAATACTAGCTATGTACCTTTCAAAGAAACTAAGTCTCCCATAAGTTAAAGGCAAAACAAAGAGTAAGTCTAAGATGAGGTTGCGCGCACTTGTGGAGCGGAAATAATCTCATGTCGCACCAACCTAGCTCAACAGGGCAACAGACTCTGCTGGTCCAGAACGAGGGTCAACAACCTGCACTTGCTGGCGCTCACTAAGAATGTCGAAATATACGAAATTAGTGGCTAATGATGGTCTCGCATGATTTGTCAATCATGACTCAAGAGAAACCCGAAACTAGAATAATGATAATAAATTAATAATGCATATACCTTCATTGTACACTACTACAATAAGCATTTGTATGGGCGATTGACGATGGTTTATAGAGACGGTTTTGCCAGCCGCTCCTACCACACCGTCTCTACAAATCAAGGGTTTGTAGGGACGGTTCCCAAGCCGCCCCTACAAATCGATTTATAGAGACGGATTGTGTCACCAGCCGCCCCTACAACTGTATTTATAGGGCCGCCTCTACAAAAATAATTTATAAGGGCGGCTGTATATAATTTCCATTTGTAGGTGCGGTTCAATCTAGAACCGCCCCTACCCCTACAGTACATTTTCATGCCAAGAAATAAAATTTGAAAATTCAAATCTGATCAGAACATATATATATATATATATATAATTTACAAAGACATTATATCAACAGCTAATTCGCAATAAGATATATACATTACAAATCCATAATAATTTAGATTACTTCATTACAAGCACATTCATTACAACACATATAATAATTTAAATTTGTTCCTCACAAACCATAATAATTTAGATCAGTTCATTATTACAACCAACAGTAATTTAAATTCCTAGAACTTCCCAACATCGTACCACGTATTCGGAGTACTCGGAGAAGTGCATATCATTCATTTCATAATAATAAATGTCACTGATGTAGCGCAATGTATTTACTAGTGCACTCTCCCTTGCTTCACAAGATCGTTCACAAGGTCTACTGACGACGATCAGCAACGGCTCAAAACGTCCCCTGCTGGTCACAATAATTTTTTCTTGGATTCCCTCTGAAGTGAGAACAGGGTCAGCATATTCTTATTTATAACGATCCAATTAATACATGGTTTGGTTTATAATGGCTTCAAAGCTACAACTTGCATATGTTACGTCATTATGCTGAATCTACAAGTGTTGAAAAAAATATGGTTATCAGAACCATGCATATATATAGACATAACAATTAATCTGCATATAAGTTATGAGACTGACCACATCATTTATATTGTTCTCAGCAAGCTGTGCACAATATCACCCAATATTGTGGTGGAGGCCCATGTCCAAAGCTCCATTCCTTATGGAGGAGTATGTAGGAATATTGTACCTAATATTTTGAAGCACCCTTAAACATTCTAGCACAGTATATTTTTACGCACTAATGTGGTGAGGTTGACCGCTGCCCATTCTATCAATGTATAAAACCGTACCAAAACCGTACCTTGTTGGTTACCCACCCTATAGAGAATAGAAAAGTCAATTCGACATTGCATGCCTCCACCCTCTATAGGGAATGTATCAACATTGATGTAATCAACCCCAAAATTTGAGAGTGTCTCTCTAAATGGATGATTTGTCTACATTTCAGAATTATATATATCAGAACAAAATATCTATAGAGGTGTCATTAACACATGTTACTTACTATGCTTAGATATGGGTGCTCTACCATCCCCAATGTTGGTTGGAAGCCCAGATTAAATACATAATTACTTGGCAGATCTAGCGAAGGGAGTTCGACCATCTCTTCTTCTAAGGAAAACAGTTATAGTAGAGGAGGACAAAAAAAGGAGAGGAGTAGGAGAAGTAGGAGTAGAGGATAGGAGAGGAGAGGAGTAGAAGTACAACTAGTAGTAGTAGAATAGGAGAGAAGAGTAGAAGTAGTAGGAAATGTAGAGTAGTAGTAGTAGTAGGACAACAACTGTAGTATTAATAGTAGGATAGTAGCCGCAACAGTATTAATAGATGGAGTTGCATTACAACCAAAATATAGCTGTCAACATACAATTAGTGTTATCCAAACTAATAGGCCTCAGACAACATAATTAAATCATCATACAATTATGTTATCCAACAACATCGACCATCTAATTGTGTCATCATAGGCCTAAGTATTGCAGTTGCATTGGCAGCTCATGGAAAGCCTCATCAAAAGTCTAAACACCATCACCAACAGACTGATAATTACCACATTCTTCCAAGAACTAGTCTTACCACCTTGAGGGGGGATTCTTTCACCACAATCAGCTGGGACCAGTTTAGGAGAGGGAGTTGCTGCTCCAACATAGGCATTGAAATCTCTAAGTGCATGGTCATAGTTGTTGTACTTCTTGCGTATAGCATTTTTGAACCCAAGCACTTGTTCACTACACTCATGCCAAGACATGTAAATCCTAGGTTTCTTCCTGTTGAAAACAACATAGCAAGGGTTCATTTCCTATGAGTGGAATTGAAGAAAATAGCCATCAATCAGGAGCAGTAGTGGCAACAGTACTATTAGTAGTAGGACAACAATAGTAATAATAGTAGTAGTACTAGTTAGTAGTAGTAGAAGTACAGGGAAGAGTAGTAGTAGTAGTAGGATAGGAAAGGATAGTTGGACAACGGAGCAGTAGTAGAAGGAGAGAAGAGAAGAAGAGAGGAGTAGTAGAAGTAGTAGAGGAGTAGTAGAACGGTGAATTGGGACATGGAAAGGAGAACAACAGTAATATATGACATGGAAAGGACAAAAGCAGTAATATATGACATGGAAAGGAGAATTTGCTTAAGCTAGCTACCTAATCATTCATCTATTCAAAGGCTAGTACCATGCCTTTGTTACTATTACAATTTCTTTGATTTTAGATAGGAGACATTATGTTACTGAATCTAAACAATTTTGCTGGACCCACTATATATGACAAAGAAAGGAGACAGTGAAGACAAATTAGTATGCCACGCCGATACCACAGTCGAGAACAGAAAATGATATGTTCAAAAAATTCAGAATAATATGTACTCCATCACCTCTTGCTCATACAGCCAACTTAGACTATGTACTCCACTTGGTTAGCCTACACCTTTTGCTCATGTCTGCTCTAATCTCAACAAAATTCCATCACCTCATTCTAGAACTACATTTCTACCAAAAATTCTTGGCGTCTTCCTATTTAGCTTGGTTAGCACTCTCCAATATGTGTATACACATTTCTACCAAATTGCTAACCTAATAATCCATAAAAAGGCCAGAGCTCTATTCTTCGTCACTAACACGTCAATGCAGCAGTATTGGAGGAGATGGGGTTGGGGCATACCTGTAGAACACCTGAGCAATGGATGGGGACGGGGGACGTCGAGGTCTGAGACCAGCCGGTGGGTGGGTCTCAAGGTCAGAGATGATGCCGGAGTGCATAGCCACCGGGGAAGAGGGTGTGGCTCCCCAGGATAGGCGCACAGCCTATCGAAGGAGGGAGCGCGCGACAATCGGGGATGGAGCGCGTGACCACCATGGAGGGAGGGAGGGAGTGCACATCCACCGAGGAGGGAGGGAGGAAGCGCGTGACCGCCGCCGCCTCAAACCTTAGCCGGTGGGGATCTCAAGTTGAGAGAGAGGAAGCGCCGCCGCCGCCTCAAACCCTAGCCGGCAGGGATGTCTACCGGGGAGGGACCGTTGGGGAGGGAGAGAGTGCGCACCCATCGGGGAGGGAGTGCGCGACCACCGCAGCCTCAAACCCTAGCCGACGGGGATCTCAAGTTGGGAGAGGAAGCGCCGCCACCGCCTCAAAGCCTAGCCGGCGGGGATGTTAGGTTGGAGAGAGGAAGTGGCAGCGGCGGGGGACGTCGAGGTCGGATAGAGGAAGCTCCGCAAATAGCATTGGCTGCGCCAAAATCCGGTAGCCTGACGATGTCGTGGGAGGAAGTAGCGCCCAGGACTTAGTCATTTTTCGAGCTCGCGCACCCTCTTCCTTTATATACGCGACCTGATTTGTAGAGGCGGTCAGCGTTTTGAGCCGCCTCTACAAATACATTTATAGGGGTGGTTCGTGATCTAGCCGCCACAACAAATATTTTCCAAATATTTTTAGTTATTATTTTATATTACAAAAACACAAATAAATGTATAGAATATTTTTATTTATTCTATATGTATAAATAAAATTTATTGATATATATAATTCTATATTTTCTTCTGTATAAAAAATTAAAAATATATTATAAAAATTAAAAAATTTTATTTTCAAAACAACTAATAGAATTTTAGGATAGTAAATGATCTCAAATGAAAATGTTGTAAAGATAAAAGTTGTAGAACTTATCAAGCTCTACAACCTTTATTTTGGTCATCTTTTCTTGTGACTAAATTTGGACAATTCAAATTTTGAATTTCAAAAAATGACAACTTCAAACAAAATTTTGAGACACCAAATTATTTGAATTGAAAAAGTCATGAAAATAAAAGTTATAGTACTCATCAAGATCTACAACTTTTATTTTAGTCATTTCTTCATCCGACAAAGTGTTAGTACATATTGTTCATAAATTGACATCTCTCATATAGTTTCTAAACTATAGAGAGATTTATGAATTTATGAAAAAAAATTCCTACCACTTTGTCAAATAAAAAAATGACCAAAATAAAAGTTGTAGATCTTGATGAGTTCTACATCTTTGGCATTCATCACTTTTTCAGCTGAAATCATTAAGTGTTTCAAAATCTGCTTTGAAGTTGTTGTTTTTTAAAATTCAAAATTTAAATTGCTCAAACTTTGTCACACGAAATGATTGAGAAAATCAACATAATAACTTCATAGAGCACGACTTTAGAAAAATTAAAAAAAACATCATCACATTTGGAGTTAGTATGAGGGAGAAAGCCCAGTCAGAAGTTTTAGCCAAAAATTAAAAAGAGAATTCACAATTGTTCATGATGAACAAGTGTGATTTAATGAACAATTGTGATTTCTCCCTTTAATCTCTGGCTAAAACTTCTAAATAGTCTTTCTCCCTCATACTAAATCCAAATATGATGATTTTTCCCTAAAATCTTCTAAAATCATGCTCTATCAAGTTTATTTAGGTCATCTTTTTATGTGACAAAGTTTAGAGAATTCAAATTTTAAATTTCAAAAATTGACAACTTCAAACCAAATTTTGAAATAATAAATGATTTTAGATAAAAAAGTAATGAATATCAAAGTTGTAGAACTCATCAAGATCTGCAACTTTCATTTTGGTCATCTTGTCATGTAACTTTGTTTGAATGATTCAAAATTTGAATTTAAAAAAAAGAAAACTTAAAACAACATTTTGGAATAGTATATGATTTCAAATATAAAAGTCTTGAATATAAAAGTTTTTGAACTCATCAAGATCTATAACTTTTATTTTTATCATTTCTTCATTTGACAAAGTGTTAGCAAACATTATTCATAAATTGACATATCTCTCATCTAGTTTCATAAACTGTCTGAGATTCATGAATTTGTGACGAATGTTTGCTAACACTATGTCAAATGAAGAATTGATCAAAATAAAAGTTGTAGATCTTGATGAGTTCTACAACTTTTATATTGATGACTTTTTTAGCTGAGATCATTTAGTGTTTCAAAATCTAGTTTCTAGATGTAGTTTTTTTAAATTCAAAATTTTAATTGTTCAAACAAAGTCACACGTAAAGAAAAACAAACTAATAGCTGTAAGAACACAACAAATGGTTAGAGCATGATTTTATAAATGTTTAGGAAAAACCATCCCATTTGGAGTAAGTATGAGAGAGAGACTGGTCACAAGTTTTAGGCAGGAATTAAAAAAAATCACACTTGTTCATCACAAGTTTTAGCCAGGGATTAAAAAGAGAAATCATGTAGGTCAATCAGCTCTTTCTTGCCAACCATCTATTGTGAGATCTTCAAAAAGAAGTAGCACATACGGGTGATGGCCATTTTCAAGAACTCTAGCTTTATAGCCCTGATTGCAATGGGTAGGAACACTGTCAGCATCACATGACAATCGTAAGCCTTGTAGTTTTTTTATTGATAGGTCCTTCATCGACACTAGCTTTCTCACATTCTATGAAAACCTAGTCAGAACTTTGACCCCCTAAGGAAAGTGCATATCGCCCTCCTCTCTTCAAGGGTCAGGTTAAAGCTAGCCACAGGCAGAGTGTATTTTCCATTACCCTCAGGTACCGGGTGAAGCTCTGTCTTCACATTTAGCTGCACCATGTCTTTCCATGATTTCATACCATCCTTTGTCTGTGTCCATCAAGGTAGCAATGAGACTCTCAAAGACATTCTTCTGCACATGCATAGCATCAATGGCATAGGGGACCTCCAAGTATGGACAATAAGGCAGATACTGAAAGAAGATCGACTGTTTCTTGAAAGGTATGCCGGCGATAGGAGGTGTGCTTCTATCTTTCTTCGTCCTATCTGGATTCTTCTTTCTAAGGATGACACATATGTTTTTCACCATTTTCAAACACGTGTTGCCTGTTTTGATGTCTCACCAGAGGGGGTTCATTCTCTGGGGTGTTGTCATAATATCTGAAGTACATCTTACTGCGGTATTTGTGATTTGTCTTTAAGAAACGTCAGTACCTGAGGTAAACTATCTAATTGGATGCATCCAGGTACACCCATGTAGTACCATCAAAGTAGACTAAGCATCTCATCTTCCCTTCGTTCTATCTAGACAAAGTAAACAACACAGGATAATCATTAGTAGTAACAAAGAGCATGGCTCTACATATGAAGTCCTCCTTTTGGAACGCATCGTACATCGGCTCCCCATGCCTCCATAGCCTCTCCATTTCTTGAATCAAAGGCTTGAGGAACACATCTATATCAATGCCCGCTTGTTTTGGACCTGAAATGAGAATAATGAGGAGAAGGTACTTTCTCTTCTAACACAACCATGTTGGGATATTGTACATGGTCAAGATCACTAGCCATGTGCTATGGTCACTAGTCCTCTCATTGAAGGGATTTATTCCATTGGCGCTCAAGCCAAACCATACATTCCTTAGTCAGCACTAAATTCTTTGTGCTTGCCATCAAAGCGTTGCCACTAAGTATCATCAGCCGAGTGTGCAATCACATCATCAACCACCTTGCGCTTATCATCCCACCATGTGATGAGTGTGGCTTCCTTAGGGTTTAGGAACATACGCCTCAAGCGGTCGACCACTGACAGGTACCACATTACCAAGGCAGGAATTCTTTTCTGCTTTGCATCATTGCCTAATGGAGTGTCCTCTGGGGGTTGTGAATCTTGTACCACCTTTTCCCACCCTTCTTCCTCTTGTTCCCCGTGGAGGCTTCATCCCCGTCGTAAAGGTCATTGTTCTTGTACCAACTGGCCCCACACCTAGGATATTTATCTAGTGACTGGAACGTGTTGCCACAAAAAAGGATACAGTGGTTGGGGCATGCACGGATTTTTTCAACCCCCATTGTCAATGAACTTATAACCTTCTTTGCATGGTATGTGTTGGTGAAAACTAAGTTTGGCTGTGGCAGCAACCATGATAAGAGACACAATAGATCGTTGAAACTATAGTCTAACCAGCCATACTTAGCCTTTAGGATGATTAGCTCAAGCACAAAATGTAGCACTGTCCAGTGTGTCAGACAACCCTTTTCAACATCATACACAGTCTCATTCGATGATTTTTTTCACCCTTTACAAATTTTCTAGACCTTTTGGGATCCTTAGTAAAATCTCTAGTCTAATGATCCGAATCATTTCCTCCAAATCATCATAATCAACTTCATCGCCAACACGTGATCCGCCATCATTATTGGCACCACCTTCATCGTTACCATCCCAACCACCAGCATCACCACCTTGTTCATTGCCAAACTCAGGATCCATTCGTGAATCAAGCTCTGCTGAATATTGGGACATGGATTCTATGGTTTTGGCGTCGTCTTTCTCCGCATCGTCGTTATTAACAATAACCGTTTCACCATGATGAATCCACGCTGTGTAGTCCTTAACAAATCCTCGTATAATCAAATGTGATCTGATGATACTCATATATATCCATGCCATAAGGTTCTTGCAATCTTTACAGGGACAAATAATTGTATCCTTATTCTTTATCAACGTCGTTGCATGCTTCTCTACGGCTTCAATAAATTTATCCACCTCTTTATGGAAACCTGCCTCGAACCTTATTGAAGCATACATCCAAGAGTTCCTATACTCCATCTATTACAACAACAACCAAAGAAAATACATTAAAGGACTACTTATTCAGATATATATAAAGGAATCAAATTAATAATTACTTGAGAATAATTGTATATACTTCAAATATATATAAATATAAATCAAATATAATTACATGAAGCATATCAAACACACCATGGTAGAGGATAATTAATTAATAATGGCCTATTTATCCACAAATAATTAAAAATATATATTTGTTGATTACAATAAACAATTTCAAAGACAATAATTAGCAATAATTAATATTTTACCAACTATCTTTCATGCAAACCCTAGTCCAATTTCATCAAACATACATTTACAAAAATGAAATTAATAAAAAAACCAAACCCTAGATCTAGATCTAGATGCACATGAAACATCCATAAAAATTAACTAATTGTTCACTAAAATCAAGAAACATCGACTAAATAAAGGTATAATCTTATTTCTCTACCTAATTTATCCTAGTACCTTCAAAACTTTGGTCTAGTTTGCTTCATAAGTAGCTCAAGCACCATAGAAGAGAGAGAGAAAAGCAAAAATCTAATTACTCACTAACCAACCATTAAAACTTCAAAAAAAATTTGGAATAGCATTTTCTTACCTTGTACAAGCTCTCCACCAAAGGATTTGAGACCAAAACCTCCCCCTTAGTAGAGCAATTTTTGGGAGGTGCCCAATGCCCCCTAAGCCTTTTTTCATGTAAGTGTGAGTGATCCGAGGAGGAAGAAGGGGCTGCAGCCATTTGTATGTAGAGCATTTGTAGAGGCTGCTGGTGATTGAGCCACCCTTACAAATTGAATAGTAGGGGCGGTTGGTGAGTGTGCCGCCCCTACAAATCAACCCATTTGTAGGGGATTTATAGGGGCGGCTCCATCACCGGCTACCCCTAAAAAAAATTGTCCCGTTGCTACAAATATTTTCTGTAGTAGTGATACCTCTAGTACAATTCGAACGCCCTTGTTGAAAGCTGATAGCAGGAGAAAACTAGGTGTGTGGCAGTAAGAATTCTTCTTTGAATTCTCAGTGGTCCAAATAAAAGACGGTGAAAACAAACTTGAGCTAGAATATGAAAAACAGAACTTCACTTGTCTTATGTTGCAACTGTTTCAATCACTTCCAGTTGACAAATTAACCGGCAGGTACGGTAGTGGCACGTGACCCAGCGACCCATCAACGTACATGCGCCCACCAACTGCCACCAAGGATGATGATGAGTTGAGGACGACTTGTTTGAAAAAATTGAAACTTTGGGAGCCCAAAAGAATGAAAGGAAGTGCACAATGTCAATGCATGGGGTCGGAGAACACCATGCTAGAACTGCTCTTGCACACTGCACACCCAATAATCTAGGACATGACCTCTTCAATTCGATCGCCTGATTCTTGAAAAAGAACGTCAAGAACGCCGTGCTAGAATTATTCAAGCTGCAGCCCTATTCAATTGTCATGCTGACCTGCTGCTGCTTCATCTCCCTCTCAAGTCTCAAGCTAGACATTCGTGGAGTCTGAAGAAATAGCTGGCCTACAGGTTTAATTAGCAGGATTTTTACAGGTTTCTAATATGTAGTAAATATGCGCATGGTGATTGAATCAGTGCTGCTGGAAAATGGCATACCAGATGCTCAAAATTTACCCTGTTTGATTGATTTACATTATTGTTTGTATTGGTGTTTGTGTGATACGGTAATCAGAAACTTAAGCGCCATTCTGAATAGGGCTGAGAGTGTATATATATTGACATAAAGAGAAGTAGTCGATAACTGACTGGTTTCCACGACCATGTAACTTTCCATGAAAAAAAAATGATCTAGATGGCCCTAGATGTATCCATGACATGTACCAGCCAAGGGTCACATTCCCCCAACCCCAATAAATTGGCCACTGCCTGTCAAATTTGATTTCGGCATTGGTAGCCAATTTCTTGAAAGTACTGACAACGATGTAATGTGCAAAACGCTTCATGTTTGTCCAGTATATTTAACATCTTTTGCCAATTGATATGCATATCTCAGTAGACATTCTCATTTACTTTACTTTCATCGTTCCCAAGTAGAGATGCCCTCTCTTCACTACAGCAGACGCGTGCTTTGCCGAGTGCAATTGTACTTGGCAAAGAAGGCTTTGTACTCGGCAAAGCCTTTGCCGAGTGCTGCACTCGGCAAAGAGCTGTCGGCATATCCCTTCATGGCAAAGACTTCTTTGTCGAGTGCCGCATGTCGGGCACTCGGCAAAGGATTTCCCGAGTGCCACGACGGCACTTGGCAAAGAAAAGCCGCCGAGATGGCCAGGTCACAGTGACGGCCCCTTTGCCGAGTGCCACGCGTCGGTACTCGGCAAATAAATGTGTTTTTTATTTTTTTTAAAAAAATGCTTTGCCGAGTGGCTGCATCTGGCACTCGGCAAAGCTTGTTTTCTTTTTTTTTTGGATTTTCTTTGCCGAGCGCTACAGATAGGCACTCGGCAAAGCAGTTTTTTTTTTAATTTTCTTTGCCGAGTGCCTTGCCCATGGCACTCGGCAAAGCTGGGAAGCTTAGTGTCCCAGATTCCTAGCTTTGCCGAGTGTCATGGTCATGACACTCGGCAAAGAAGTGAAAAAATTCAATTTTTTTTGGTTTTTAGTCTTCCATCGTTGCAAACAAGATATACATCATATATATATATATAACACAACTATATATCACACAAATGTATATCACAATCCACCACAAACACAAACATAGCATACAAATATCACAATCTCGACTCCCAAGTCAAAAGTTCAAACACACAAGCATAGTTCATAAAGTTCACAAGTGCATTATATCACAACGGCTGCCATTTGAAGCTCACGGCGACGGTCCGGGTTGGGATGGCCCAACGTGCGATCCCGGCGACCCTCCGAGGTGGTTCGACGCCACCCCCGATTGATGCTGCACAAAATAGAAGAGATTGCACGTGAACGACAAGAGAAGAGATAAGTATGCAAGATAAATATCCGCCACTACCACCACCACCACCACATCACCAACACTTCACCACCAACACTTCACCACCACCACCAACACACCACCACCACCACCACATCACCACCATGACCACCACCACCACCACACCACCACCACCACCATGAGCACCACAACACCATGACCACCACCACCAACACCACACCACCACCACCACCATGACCACCACCACACCACCACCACCACTAGGTTTCTCTAGGTTTCACTAGGTTTCTCTAAGTTTCAGCATAGAAAGTAAAACTTCGTACTTATACTCACCGGGGTAGAATCAGGACATTGTGGAGGTGGATCTGGAGTAAGCAGCGTCTGTGGGATCGTCCAACCTTGTTGCTGGCCAATTTGCTACATGAACTTGATCATCTCGGCCATCTGCCGCTGATCTTGCTCCCGCTGGGCCTCCAAAGCCTGTAGCCTCTACCGCTCGGCCTCTCACTCAGCCTATAGTTCCTGCACCTGGGCCTGCAGCATTTGACCCCAATGTTTCAATAATGCATAGGTAAGGTATGTAAAAGTCAAAGAACAACGAATGAAATAGGAATGCTTACCTGGAGTGCCGACACCGCGGTCGGCCGTTGGCGTATGGGCACGCTTGAGCTCGTGCTCGCTGCTCAAAGCTAGTGGAGAGTAGGAGTAGAGGCCGTGTCAAGGACGCTGTCACCAATCCAGAACCGCCCATGCTTCTTGTCTTGCCCCACCCTCATCATGAGCTGAGGATCAAGGCGCTCCTCGGTTCTTGGATCGTAGCCCGGCCCATGGACTAACCTTGCCGCCTCCGTGTACGAAGAGGGGCGGGTGTGGATGCTGGAGTTGGTGTACGCCTCAAGCGGGGCATCTGGGTTGTACTCGATGTCGGCCGTCGCCTTGCCCATGTGAGCCAGAGCATATGCCTTGAGTTGACCAACTGGCTGGCCACCGTGTGCATCCGACTACGAGAAAGACAACAACATGTGGTTAGAAATGATGTAGAATTGAGCGTAGCTAGATTAGAGCAATGGCGGAGACTTACATATGCCTTTGCATATTTGCTGAGGTTGCGGCTGCCCTGATGGTGAGGTACACCTGGCATCTGCAAACGCCTATCGCGGGCCTCCTCGTGCTTCTTCTACCAGTCCCCGTCTAACCAGGTGTCCATAATATATTCCCAGCAATCGGGGTGGGTGGCGCACCAGCTTGGAATCGCCTACAGGACATCAAGTAGATGACATGTCAGAAGATCAAATTAGGCATACTTAATCTCAAAAGAAATGAATATTCATATTTTGTATTTACCTGTATGTACTGCTCCCTTGTCAACGTCATCCGTCTTGCCTCCTCTTTGTTGATACGCCTGAGTAGGAACTTGGCGTTGTAGTCTATGTGGGCCTAGAGGCGGTACTCGTAGTGCAAGTCCGTGACACGTCTTTTACAGGAAGCGTAAGCCACCTGATACGCACTTTCCTCCTGTCCCTCTTGGATTCTGAAGAAGTCCTGCATAAAGACATGAGGTATCCATTATTTTATTTCAAGAATGTCCAATGAATGCGAGGAATTGAGGAATGTAGTGCAAGAAAGACTTACCCTCGACTCCCTAATCACTCGATCTGCCTTGTTTCTGCAGCGGATGCCATTATGATCTAGAGCATCCTGCACGAGGGCATAGTGGTCGAACGTCTAGGCTGGCTCCCAATCTTGATCTCCTTTCCTAACCAGGCCAGGAAAGTGTTCCTTGCACAGAAGTCCTAGGATGCCATTCACATTGCGTGCCGGGGCCGCCTGGTCCACAAGCACCCAGTTCCTGCACAAGTGGTCCACAATAGTTATTCGTTGTTATTATGATTTTTCAACATATCAAATGAAGAACATATGAAGTTACTTACTTATCGCCCTTGGGTGCAATCAGTGGGCGCCTCTCAACAGGTATCGGTCGCTTTGAGAGCTTTGTGGGACCTCGCTGGTAGGGCTTCGATGTACCAGAGGAAGTGGAACCCCCTACCGTCGCCGCCTCCTTGTCCTCCGTCGCTGGAACCGCCTCCTCATCCTCCGTCCGTGGACCCCCATCCCCGTCCACCGTGTGCTGAAGGTCGTCATCATGCACAGAGTTGCATGAGGAGCTACGCCCATGGTCAGTCAACGGCTCCCGCCTGGGCCTGCCTCTCGGCCTCCTCGGCCTCTTTGACGCCTCCGCCTCCTCAGCCGCCGCCATGTCCCTCCGGTTGGCGTAAACCAAGGGGCAGCTCCTCCTAGTGGGCCTATCACCTGCAATTAAAAAGAGTAAACCAGTAAGTATAGATAAACGAGACGTACTTAGTAAGAGATGCAAAATAAAGAAAATGTAATTACAAAATAACATAGTATTACATGTATTTCAAATATTCTTCAAGATTGGGATTATCTGGACGATAGGTATCGTCATCACTATCAAGATTGTCCAAATCCTCAATAGCTTCATCCTCATCGTTGTCATTGCCTAGTCGTAGTCCGTCAAGCATTTCCAAGTCCTTCAGATCATGCACCTCATTTGCAGCGTCCTTGTCAACAACCCATTCCTCGTCTGCTTCCATTTTGATCTCTCCAGTTAAGTCTATCTCAAGCATCCCTAGTAGCCCCTCTTCTTGTTGATAGAACTCTCTGTCATGCGTGTTTGGGTTTAAGTTGTAATCATCAGGGTTTGGGCGAGGTAATCTTCCGTGTGGTGATACCTTGTCTACAATATACCAACTCTGAAGACGTGGGTCGGTTTTGCAAGCATATGGACAATAATAAACTTGTGTGGCTTGTTGAGCCACAATATAGACATCTTCTCCTAGATAGAAGGAATCATGTCGAGTTTCGACTATCCCAAGTTGATGGGACTTTCTTGATACTGTAGGATCAAACCACTGGCATTTGAATATGATAGGATTAAGTGCTTTGGAACCACGGTAGTTGAGCTCGTATATTTCTTCAACTATCCCATAATACTCCTCCTGATCAGTGCCGAGCGTAAATACTCTGGTATTCGTGGTCCTTGGATTGGGATGACTCTGCTCGTACTTTGTTGTGTGGAAGCGATATCCATTCACGTCATAAGCGTTAAATGACAAGACCTTATAGTCAAAGCCATTGGCCACCTGTCGTAATTCAACACTTATAGACACATCCCTTTGGCACTGCAAGCTCAAGCAGGAGAGAAATGAAATCAGGCAACTTGGAACGTCAAACTTAGTAAGAGCTAAGTTGGCCGGTACCTTTTTTTGGAACCATGTAATGAAATCAAGCGAACCATGTTGAAGAAGGGTCTCTCGTTCATGGTCAGAAGGTGGCCTTCAATGATGCCAGGATTCATCAAAAAATTCCCTACACCGACAAGGAACAATGTTGTTGGATGTACAAAAGTTACAGAGTATGTAACAAGTTCATTGAGAACTTACCCCAGATACGTTTCCATTTCGTCAAGGTTGGTCAACACGTAGAGCATGATCTTGCGCCACTCTTCATAGCTCAAGGTCTTTGTGGTCGCTCCACTTGCTCTCCCGCGTGGCCCTTTGAAAAGGCTAAGGATCGATTCATTTTTGTCCTCATTGTACCAAGCAGGTGGATTATGCACTCTAGGAAGGTTCTCATTATAGTATGTTGTTGTGAAGTTTGACACCTCCTCATGAATGAATGCCTCAGCAATGGAAGCCTCAATCCTACCTTTGTTTTCACATTTCTTGTGAATAGTCTTTAGACATCTCTCAATTGGATAGCACCAACGGTTCTGCACGGGCCCCCCCATTCGTGCCTCGGACAGGAGGTGCAAAATCAAATGCTGCATCGACAAGAAAAAGCCAGATGGAAAGATCTTCTCCAACTTACAGAGCAACAGAGGTGCCACTTTTTCCAACTCCTCAACCACTTTCATAGATACCTCCTTGGCACAAAGCTGACGGAAGAAAAAGCTCAACTCTGCCAGCACCTTCCAGACATTCTCAGGGACGTAGCCTCGAACCATCGATGGAAGAAGCCGCTCAATCCATATGTGGTAGTCATGACTCTTCATCCCTAAGACTCGGCCAGTCTCTAGGTTTGCTCCCCTCCTTAGATTCGCTACATACCCATCCAAGAACTTTAACGTCTACATCCATTGTATCACTTCCGTCCTGTGCTTTTCTAAGATGTAATCGGCCTTAGGCCTTTTCCATGGCTTGCCGTCTCTTGGAGGCAGCATCTATAGCTTTGGTCTATCGCATAGCGTTGCCAGGTCCACTCTGGCCTTAGGGTTGTCCTTTGTCTTGTCAGGAATGTCCATGAGTGTTGCCCAAAGTGCTTCGGCGACATTCTTCTTAGTGTGCATTACATCTATATTATGTGGAAGGAGAAGGTCATCAAAATAGGGAAGCCTCTCCAAGCCCGACTTATGAGTCCACATATGTTCGACACCATATCCCACAAAGCAATCTTTCTTTGGATTATCTTTCTTTCGACTATCTTTCTGTGGATTGACCATGAGAGCATCTATCTGAGCATGAACCTAGGCACTAGTCATCTTCTGAGGTTCAGGGTCAGTCACCTTGACACCTTTCGTGAAGTTCTTGGTATCTTTGTCTGAATGCTTGGTTAAGAGGGAGGAACTGTCGATGCTTGTCGAACGATGAAAACTTGCCACCCTTCTTCAACCAAATGAACTCTAGAGTTGTCTTGCATACCGGGCATGGGAACTTCCTGTGGACACACCAGGCGCTGAATATCCCATACGACAGGAAGTCATGCATGGAGTACTGGTACCAAACATACATTTTGAAGTTTTTCTTTGTAGCTCGGTCGTAAGTCCATACCCCTTCATTCCAAGCACTGATCAATTCATCATAAACAGGCTCCATGTACACACCCATTTTGTTTCCTAGGTGTCCAGGAATTATCAACATCAAGAATATGTTTTGCCGTTGAAGGAGGATCCCGAGGGGGAGATTGAGGGGGATAGCGAACATGGGCCAACAAGTGTATGGGGCCAACATCATTCCATAAGGATTGAACCCATCGGTTGCCAGCGCAACACGTACATTACGGGCCTCAAGATCTTTGTCACGATGCTTGCGATTAAAGCTTTTCCATGCTTCACCATCAGCTGGATGTACCATCTTGTGAGGATTGTATCGAATGCCATTCTTGTGCCATGTCATCTGTTTCGCGGACTCCTCGGTCTTGAATAGCCGTTGGAGCCTCGGTATGATCGGAAGGTGCCGTAGGACTCTCATGGGGATATCAAGCTGCTCCTTCTGGCCATCACCTTTGCCTACCTCCACATACTTAGAGGATTTACACTTTGGACAGTACTTTGCATCCTTGTGATCTTTCCTAAATAGGACGCACCCCTTCGAACAACAATGTATCTGCTCATACGGCATCTTAAGTGCACGAAGGAGTCTCTGTGACTCATAGAAGCTGCTCGGTAGAATATGACCCTCTAGAAGTAGCCCACCAATAACTGCCAACATACCATCAAAGCAGGCTCGACTCATGTTGTACTAGGACTTCAACCCCATTAGGCGTCCAATGGCATCTAGTTGAGAAACATTGCCTTCTCGTGTAGGAGCTTCTGTGCCGAAGACAACATTTGGTAGAACACCTTTCTGGTTGGCTCTGGCTCCTCATCCTCATCCTCCTTCTCCTCCTCCTCCTTCGTAGGTCTTTCAGCGAACATTGCTTCATGAAAGTCACCTAACCATCCTGCTACCCCACCATCAGCATCAAACGCCTCTAAGCGTGGTCTCACAACCTCCGCTCTAGTACAATGGGCTTCACCATGGAACACCCACCGGGTATAGTTTGGCGTAAATCCATACTTGAAAAGATGTTCCCCCATGATCTTCCTTGTTTTTCTTTTCCTGTTTCCACATTCGCAATAGGGACAAAATGTGTCTCTCGCTCCATTAGCTGCCTTGCCAAATGCTTGGTTCAAGAAACCGTCGGTCTTGTCCATCCATTCAGGGGTGATTTCAACTTGACATGGGTGGCCCATGTACATCCACTCATGGTTATCCATCCTCGAGCATATACATGAGCGAGTAATATAACTACCAATTGCATCTGAATGGCGTGCCTACTGTCTAATGGGTGAGGATATGTCCTAATCCCACCCGCGGATGCATAGATGAGGTTAGTTTACATGCTCTACTCTGATCTGAGACAGAATTTCGGCAGCACCTCCCCGTTGTTCTCCCGATACACGTCCTGGAAGGGAGAGTGTGTATCCGGAGAACAACAGGGAGGTGGTGCCAAAACTCTATCTCAGATCGAAGCAGAACATGGAAACTACCCCATCAACGCATCCGCGGGCTGTCCAAAAAAGTGGACAATCTGAAACAGATATGGTCTTAGATATGCGAAGATCCGCATACCTCCAACCGTATCTATTTCAAACAGGAGACGCCTAACTAGGTTACACCGATCTACGACAACGATAAGGAAGAGAGGTTATTTATACCTAGGGTGGCGATGGAGTTAGGCTAGCGGGGCAGTGGCGAGGTGACGCTATGCAGGCAGGACCGCAGCATCAACAAAGACGATTGGGGTCGCCTACGTACTCCGGGTCCCCTCCGATGGGTCCTACTCTGCAAAAGAAGAATTATAATACTATAAGTTAAAAATTTCAGCAGAACCTCCGCTGTACGGTGAGGTTTCCAAAACCTATAAGAAAAAAGCCAGCACGATGGCCGACGACATATATACGGCATGAAGGCCCACACATCCACGTACGGCACGAAGGCCCACACATCCACATACGTCACGAAGGCCGTCAATAACATACAAGGCACGAAGGCCGACAACCGGGGGGCTTTATACCTTGGGTGGCAATGGAGTCGGGCGACGCGGTGCTGGGGTCACCTTTGTCTCCAGCGAGGGGCGGGGACAATGGCGGGGATGAACGACGAGGGGCATGGCCGATGGCCGAGTCTCCTCCTCCCCCCTTCTCCTTCCTCCTCCCTTCTCCTTCTTCCTTCTCCCTTCTCCTCTCCTCCACCTCCCTTCTCTCCTCTACTCCCTTGCTCCTCCTCTCTGCCACTCCGGCGGTTCAAGGGCGGGGGGCAGCCGGGGCAACGCACCACTGTAACACCCAAAAATTTCAGTTTTTTGAAATAAGAAAATTATGATTTAATTATGCAATTATATGTGCATTTTCAAATTTAGGAAATAATATTTTTATGAAATTAAAAGTAAATATAAGGATAGAAACATGTTGATGCATTCATGCTGCTGCACATTTGTTTTTGTAATGATTAGCTTTGATTAAAGTTTGAATTGAATTCAAATTCAAATTGAAAATCATTTGAAAAATTGATTTGGAAAAAGATGAAGGAAATATTTTTCCCTCCCTTTCTCTTCCTCACTTTCGGCCTGGTTAGCCTTTTCTCCCCTTCGGCCCATTCACTCCTTTCCTCTTCCCCCTCCTCCCGTTCTTGGGCCGGCCCAGCTCGCGCGAAACCGCTGCCGCCGTGCCAGCCTAGCACCGAGCTTCAACTGCTGTCGCCTCTTCTCTTGCTGCCTAGCCAAGCCCGCCTGTCAGCTCTTCCCCTCACCTTCCGAGTCACGCGGAACCACCGCTGCACAACCGCCGCCCCGCTCCTGGCGTGATGGGCGTGTCGTCCCGCTCCCCGGCCTCATTTAAAGTGAGTCGTGCCCCCATGCGCACCCTGCTGCCTCCCCGCTCTATTCTTTGCGTTCGCCAGGCCCCGAGGAAGCCACAGCAACCGCCGCAGCGCGCGCCAGGATCCACCATCCGCCCTCTGCACGGTCAGCCATCCCCGAGCCGTCGTCTCCGCCCGTTTTCCCCATGGTGAGAACCCCCTTTCTTACCTCTACCTCCCCATGCTGTTATTTTCTATTTTCATGCCTTGTATGTCCGTTTTTGGGTGCGCCGACGACCTCCGCCTCACCGGCCATGGCGACCGCCGTCTCGGCCATCCCCTCCGGTCGCCTTCTCGGCCTGGACGAGTTCGCGAGAACCCCCGCTACTCCCCGGTGCTCTCGGTTCTTCGAACCGTGGACCGTAGCCCCTAAACCGAGCACACCGGCTAGGTTCTTGCCATCGGTCATGGCAGCGCCGCCGCCGGGCCACTGTTCCGGCCGGTGCTCCCTTCTCTCTCTTTCCCTCACTAATCCAAGCCCTCCATCGTTTGATCAACGGCTCACAGAAGCCGATACCCCTTCGCATGTAAATTTGCTAAAGAGACCCCCAGGTTTCGTTTTATTGAACACACAGTCCATAGCACAATTCCTAAGTACGCTTTCTCCTTTTGAAAACATAAAATGTATTGTTTAGTCCAGAATACGTTTTCAGTATTTACAGAAATGCCACTTGATTTGTTTTGCTCATAAAACTTCGTTTTAGCTCTGAATTGACCCGTTCAAATTGCGTTAGCTTCGTAATTTCATAATCTACGTGTTAGTACCACTGTTAATCATGTTTGCAACTTTTAAATTTCATGATTAGAATTAATTAAATAAATTGCTATAGAAAATCCTGTTTAAATCATAACTTTCACGTATTAGCTCCGTTTTTCGTGAACTTCACGTTGATGTGATCGTAGCGAGACATAGAATCTTTTCACAAACATTTTATCTTGTTTTCTATACTACTGGTGTACTGTTCTAACTATAGGATTGTTTGCTTTGCATGAATGCCTTTGAAATGTTGTATGTTGCCGTGTTGGTCGCGTTCAGACGGTGAGGAGAACATTGGAGACCAAGAGTTCTTCGATGACTAGCAGGATCAGCAAGAGTTTGCTAACCAAGGCAAGTATAGCATGGGCCTACCTTGATGTCCTATTCACTTTAATCATTCACTCATGTGCATGTGTCTAACTTTGATAGCCATAAGGACATCCTAGTTATTTGGTGATATGTTTCCTTGACTCCTATGGGTTAATTGCATATGGGTAGATTGCTAGTGTTTTAACTAAACATGATCTATATAATGGTTAATGGTTCTATGGAACTAAAAGTAAAACATGATTTATAACAACTAATCCATAGAGCGAAGGTGCAAATGACTTTTGATCATGTTGCCCCTGGCCCTCCATAAGGACTTATCTGTCGGCAAAAGCTAGGACTGACAGTGCAACCGTGAGAGTCATATGGCTCTGACTTTAGCTTAGTAATAGAAACTTTTCTAGCTTGTTAGAGGTTACATTTATGGCGCAAAAGGGGCTTGCCACATTGGGTATAGGGCTGCCTCTGTTCCTATGTGTATAGCCACGATGGATATGTGCCATAGGAAAGGGGGTTCCTACATCTGCCTGCCGAGGACACCTAGCAGCCCTAACCTGTTAGAGAAACCTATGAAATGGCTTCATAGTGTACCCTGCCCGCTCACCTTGGCAGTGACATGGGAGTAATTAACCCGAGCATATGAGAATCATGACTCGCAGTGAATGTGCACCACCTCTGCAGAGGGTTACAAACTATTATAACAGTCGTGCTCACGGTCACGAGTGGCCCGGAAAACTCACAGAATAATTGGTTACTCATTGTGGTTCATTTATGATGGTATACGATGATAATATGATGCAAATGATTCTGATATCTGATTATGTGGGTATAAGTGGGAGCTTAAGCATAACTTGATAATACTTGATAATAAAATATTCACTTACTAAAAGTGCTAACTGTAGTAAACCAGTGTCATCCTTTTTGAGCTTCATAACCCCATGTTATCTTGTTAAGTACGGAAAGTACTTATGCTTGTTTACTTTCTTTATTTGGATAAAAATCCTGGATGGGTAACAGATGACAATAGGTATGAGGAGTTTCCTGAGGATTATTAGGCTTGTGGTCAACCAGTTGACCTTCCCTATGATGGAGTTCCACGAGAGAGTTATCATTTTATCTTCTGTTGTGTTGTGTAAGACTATGTGTTGTTATTAATCATGATGTAAGATACACTATGATGATACTTTTTATAATTTATCGACTTATGTGTGTGACTGATCCCTGGGCACACATGAGCTTTATGCATTCAATTTTATCCTTAAAATTAGGTGTGACAAATTGGTATCAGAGCCATGTTGACTGTAGGACACAAGCCTAGTTAGAAACGGTCATTTTAGCATCTTTGCTCCTCTGGTTTCATGCTTACTATCTTATTCTTGATATTTTATTAAAACATTTATGCTTTTCATACCTTAATCTATTATATAAAATTGTTGATTCTAATTTTATCTCACTTTAAATCTATAGATGTCTCATAACCCGAAGACCGCCCGCCTCAACACTGCAGGCTACCGTGCCTTGTTCACCCCCCGTGCTCCACAAGCGAAGGAGATTGTGATCATCTCCGATGATGAGGAGATGGCTACCCCGACACCTACACCTGCTCCTACTCTAGCGGATGCACCCGTCTATCCTGCTGTAGCTACCCCAGAGGAGTCATCAGCTACTTCACCTACACCTGAGCCATCCCCAGCTGTCCCTGTGGTGGATGAGGAGATAGGCTGGAAGTGCAAGTACTACTTCAAGATAGCCCCTGAGATGGCCTACTACCACACTCTCCTTACTCATGTGTTGGATGACTACTACCCTGATCTGCATGCCTCCATCAGCTATCATTGTGCAGAGTACTAGCATCCTTTGGAGGCAACCTTTTGGAAGGTAGAGCTAGTTGTCACTGCTTGTTATGACATAAAGAATGGACATGAGGTGGAGACTATCCACCGTGCCACTGCCAGAAGGGCCCATGCATTGGATGGCATGGAAGATGCAGCGCGGGACGCCTACATCTACTACCATGGCCGTCGTTTTGAGGCTATGAAGGAGGATCGTTTTAGGTACCTTCCTCGCAATGATCATGAGGATGTTTGGCAGGTCTTGGCTCCACCAGAGAGTGACCCAACTCTGGAAGCAACAGTGCAACATGTCCATGCCATGCAGGGGGTGGATGAAGAAGTCAAGGGAGAGCTGTGTGCATCACAAAGGGCCAAGAGACGCCTCCAGATGCAAGTTGATGAACCACATGCTCAACTTGGGTAGCCACCGATCTACAAGAAGAAGCGCCAGTCGTTCACCATGATTGACACCGCCCCATAGGTGTTAGGTGCCTTGTTTAATGTTACAACGTTGTTACTTCGTGAATCATGTCTAGTCTTGTTTGGTCTTGTGAACTTTAATGATTAGATGTTTTTAATTGTGAACTTGGATGATTTGGAGTTTGTTTGATTGCTAGAGGTTTGTGGGCATGTCCACAACTTCCATAGGTTTGAACCTTAAGTTTAGATGATGTTCTTAATGTAGATGAGTTTGCTTTATCTTATCTCTGCTGTGCTATTTTCTAGAGTAGCATGTGATCTTTATTTTGTATCTCGAAATCTGGGCTGTCAAAAATTCTGAAATTTTTGTGGAGATATCTAGACTTCTATATCTTTCAAATGTCTCTGAAATCACATCAATAGCTGTTCAGGTTTGTGAGATCTAGCTGTCACAAGTTGATGTTTCTGCGCAGACTAGAACCCAGAACAGATTCGGTTTAGCTCTATTTATGACCATGTATATTTCAGAATCTGTAAAAGTGATCTAAATAAAAGTTGTAGCTGATCTCCTAATCTTTCCAACCGTTCTTGGTACACCTCTGTTGGATCTCTGAAACTCAAGTTACAACAGATTTACTGAACTACTGTATTTGAATCTTGTCCAGAAAATTTTCAGCATTGTTCCTTACCTTTATAAGCTCTCTATAAATTGGAAATCTCTAAAATTTTGCGCATTTGTTGGAAAGCAGATGGCCGCAAGAGGAGGAAGAGGTAGAGGCCGTGGTCGTGGATGTGATGCTCTCATAAATCTACCACCACCTCCACCAGTGACTATGGAACAATTGATGGGAATGCAAGCGCAGTTGATGCAAGCTATGATGCAGCGCTTGGATGACGAACCTGCAAGAGGACCACCGCCTGTTCAGGTTAGAGATAAGCGTGGAGAGTTTATGAAGGGTCGCCCACCGGTGTTCACCCATGCCTCAGACCCTATGGAGTCAGATGATTGGTTGCATGCTGTGGAGAAGCAACTTAACATAGCACAATGCAATGATCTTGAGAAGGTGTTGTATGCTTCTAGTCAACTCCAGGGAGCAGCTCAGGATTGGTGGGATTCTTTCCAGTATGGACGTCCCAACAATGCTCCTGCTATCACCTGGCAGGAATTCAAGGACAACTTCCGGTCATATCATATCCCCGATGGACTGGTGGAATTGAAGCAAGAGGAATTCAGATCCCTTAAGTAAGGATCCATGACTATGGCGGAGTATCGTGACAAGTTTGCTCAACTATCACGTTATGCTCCAAATGATGTAGCTGAGGATAAGGAGAAGCAACGCCGTTTCCTCAAGGGACTTTATGATAGCCTGCAGCTCCAGCTGATGTCCAACACCTACCCTAACTTTCAGTCCTTGGTGAACCGCGCTATTGTGATTGACGATAAGCGTAAAGAGATGGAAGCCAAGAAGAGGAGGCTTCAAGGGCAAGCTTCTGGAAGCAACACCCGCCCGTGTGCCTATCCCTAGTAGGGTTTTTAGCAGAGGAATCAAGGACCATCTAACTAGGGAAATCGTGGTCAGTATCCTCAGCATAACTAGTTCCAGCAACATCCTCAGTACCAGCAATAGTATGGTAATCAACATCCCCCGCAACAGACCGGCAATCCGGCAACATGCTAGGGAATGCCCAATAATGCTCCTATGAAGAGTGGTGCACCCAATAACCCCAATGTATGCTATCGCTGTGGAGAAGTAGGTCACTATGCTCATCAGTGTCTAAAGAAGCAGAACCAGCAAGCTCCTCAGAACCAGAATGGCAATAAGAAGTTCAACGCCCGACCACCTCACACTACGAAGGTGAACTATGTGTCATCTGATGCAGCTCAGGAGACACCTGAGGTCATGTTGGGTACGTTCAGTGTCAACTCTATCTCTGCTACAATACTTTTTGATTCTGGTGCTTTGCATTCATTTATTTCCCAAGCTTTTGTTAGAATGCATAGCATACCTTTATGTGCCATGAAAAACCCCATACTAGTAAATTCACCGGGAGGTAGTATGCCCGCTTCTTATTGGAGTCCCTCAACTAGCATTTCCTTAAGGGGGGTAGACTTCAAAGTGAAACCTATTGTGTAGAGAACAGCAGGAATTGATCTTATTCTAGGAATGGATTGGATGAAACAACACCGGGCAGTGATTCAGTGTTAGGAGAAATCTGTTGTTGTGACATCACCCAATGGAGATAGAATCTATGTTGAAGTGGTAGTGCAAGCTCAGTCAACAGCTACTGTCAATCAGTTGGATGGTGATGCCAATGAACAAGATCGTGTTGTGGAGGAATTCTCGGATGTCTTCCCCAATGACTTGCCAGGTATGCCACCTGACCGAGACATTGAATTCATTATTGAATTATTACCTAGAACTGCACCAATAGCTAAATGTCCATATAGAATGGGGGTTAATGAATTAGAAGAGCTTAAGAAACAACTAAAAGAGTTGCAAGAAAAAGGTTTCATACGCCCCAGTTCTTCCCCATGGGGTGCACCTGTGATCTTTGTGGATAAGAAGGATGGTAGCCAATGGATGTGTGTGGATTATCGTTCACTTAATGAGGTTACAATCAAGAATAAATACCCTTTGCCTAGGATTGATGATTTGTTTGATTAGTTGAGAGGAGCCTATGTGTTCTCCATGATTGATCTCCGCTCAGGTTACCATCAGCTTAAGATTCGAAACTTGAACATACCCAAGACGGCATTCACTACATAGTATGGCTTGTATGAGTATACCGTTATGTCTTTTGGATTGAACAATGCACCTGCATACTTTATGTATCTGATGAATAAGGTGTTCATGGAGTTTCTTGATAAATTTGTGGTGGTATTCATTGATGACATACTGATATTCTCCAAGACTGAAGAAGAACATGCTAAACATATAAGGTTGGTCTTGCAAAAGCTTAGAGAACATAAGTTGTACGCTAAGCGGAGCAAGTGTGAGTTTTGGTTGAAGGAAGTCTCTTTTCTAGGTCATGTTGTCTCCAATAGTGGAATAGCAGTGGATCCAGGCAAAGTGCAAGATGTATTGAATTGGAAAACACCAACCAATGTAAGTGAGATCCATAGTTTTTTGGGATTGGCTGGATACTATAGGAGGTTCATTGAAGGATTTTCCAAGCTTGCTAAGCCTATGACAGCTCTATTGGAAAAGAATGCCAAATTTGTATGGTCTGATAAATGCCAAGCAAACTTCAATGAGCTAAAGAAGAGATTGACTATAGCTCCAGTATTGATTTTGCCTGACTTAAGCAAGAACTTCTCTATATATTGTGATGCATCCCATTTGGGCCTTGGATGTGTGCTTATGCAAGAAGGAAGAGTGGTGGCATATGCATCTAGACAATTGAGGAAGCATGAGTTGAATTACCCTACTCATGACTTGGAATTGACAGCTGTGGTTCATGCTTTGAAAATCTAGAGACATTATCTAATTGGGCATAAGAGTGATATCTATACAGATCACAAGAGTTTGAAGTATATCTTTACCCAATTAGATCTGAATCTGAGACAATGTCGTTGGTTAGAATTGATCAAAGACTATGATTTGGAAGTGCATTATAGCAAATGTTGTAGCTGATGCACTTAGAAGGAAGAGTTATGCTAATGGACTTGGGGTGACATTTATGTCAGCAGAGTTGTGTGTGGAAATGGAGCATCTCAACTTGAGTTTTGTCACTAATGCAATGGAATTGATGATAGAGCCTACATTGGAGCAAGAGATACGCAAAGGTCAATTGGAGGATGAAAAACTAAAAGAGATAGCGGAGAATGTAGTGCTTGGAAAGGCACCAGGATTCAGGATGGATGAGAATGGTACTCTTTGGTTTAGAAAAATGATATGTGTACCTGAAGTGAAGGCTATCCGTGATGCAATTCTGCAAGAGGCCCATGAGTCTGCTTATTCTATACATCCTGGAAGTATGAAGATGTATTTGGATCTCAAAGAGAAGTATTGATGGTATGGTTTGAAGAGAGATGTGGCAGAGTGTGTGGCTTTGTGTGACACTTGTCAAAGTGTGAAAGCTGAGCATCAAAGACCTGCAGGGTTGTTACAACCAATGAAGATTCCTGAATGGAAATGGGAAGAAGTTGGTATGGATTTTATCATAGTTTTGCCCCGCACTCAAAGAGGTTATGATTCAATATGGGTAATAGTAGATCGACTCACCAAGGTTGCTCACTTTTTACCAGTCAAGACTACCTATACGGGTGCAAGGCTAGCAGAGTTGTACATGGAAAGAATAGTGTGCTTACATGGTGTTCCCAAGAAAATTGTGTCGGATAGAGGCACTCAGTTTACATCGCAATTCTGGGAGAAAGTACATAGATCTTTGGGGACAAAGTTGAATTTTAGTTCTGCTTACCACCCGCAAACTGATGGACAAACTGAAAGGATCAACTAGATTTTGGAAGATATGTTGAGAGCTTGTGCACTGCAATATGGCACTAGTTGGGACAAGAGTTTACCATATGCTGAGTTCTCGTACAACAACAGTTACCAGAAGAGTCTCAAGATAGCACCTTTTGAGGCACTGTATGGACATAAATGTAGAACGCCTTTGTTCTAGAATCAGACTGGTGAAACTCAAGTGTTTGGACCCGATGTCCTTAGAGACGTGGAAGAACAAGTGAGAATGATTAGAGACAACTTGAGAGTGGCTTTCGAAGTTACGATGATACTCACAGAAGAGAGCTGACTTTCGAAGTTGGTGATTATGTGTACCTGAAGGTGTCACCAATGAGAAGTGTGAGAAGATTCAACATGAAGGGTAAGCTAGCACCGAGGTATATTGTACCTTTCCAGATTATAGAGAGACATGGAGAAGTGGCCTATGAATTGGAACTGCTTGAAAGTTTGTCAGGTGTGTATGATGTGTTCCATGTTTCTCAATTGAAAAAGTGTTTGAGAGTACCAGAAGAGCAGATTCCTTTGGAAGAGCTTACTGTTAAGGAAGATCTTACATATGAAGAGCATCTGATAAAGATCTCAGAAACTATAGAAAGAGTTACAAGAAGCCAAACTATAAAGATGTGCAAGGTGCAGTGGAATCGGTATACAGAGGATGAGGCCACTTAGGAAAGAGAAGAGGATCTGAGAAAGTCTTATCCCCAACTGTTTGAGTAAGCAATCACCCGAATCTCGAGGACGAGATTCATCTTAAGGGGGGTAGAATTGTAACACCCAAAAATTTCAGTCTTTTGAAATAAGAAAAATTTGATTTAATTATGCAATTATATGTGCATTTTCAAATTTAGGAAATAATATTTTTATGAAATTAAAAGTAAATATAAGGATAGAAACATGTTGATGCATTCATGTTGCTGTACATTTGTTTTTGTAATGATTAGCTTTGACTAAAGTTTGAATTGAATTCAAATTCAAATTGAAAATCATTTGAAAAATTGATTTGGAAAAAGATGAAGGAAATATTTTTCCCTCCCTTTCTCTTCCTCACTTTTGGCCCGGTTGGCCTTTTCTCCCCGCCGGCCCGTTCACTCCTTTCCTCTTCCCCCTCCTCCCGTTCTTGGGCTGGCCCAGCTCGTGCGAAACCGCTGCAGCTGTGCCAGCCTAGCACCGAGCTTCAACCGCTGCCGCCTCTTCTCTCGCTGCCTAGCCGGGCCCGCCTATCAGCTCTTCCCCTCACCTTCCGAGTCACGTGGAACTGCTGCTGCGCAACCGCCGCCCCGCTCCTGGCATCGTGGGTGCGTCGCCCCGCTCCTCGGCCTCATTTAAAGCGAGCCATGACCCCCGTGCGCACCCTTGCTGCCTCCCCGCTCTCTTCTTTGCATTCGCTAGGCCCCGCGGAAGCCACAGCAACCGCCGCAGCGCACGCCAGGATCCACCGTCCGCCCTCCGCGCGGTCAGCCATCCCGAGCCGCCGTCTCCGCCCGTTTTCCCCGCCGTGAGAACCCCCTTTCTAACCTCTACCTCCCCATGCTGTTATTTTCTATTTTCATGCCTTGTATGTCCGTTTTTGGGTGCGCCACCGACCTTTGCCTCGCCGGCCATGGCGACCGCCGTCTCGGCCCTCCCCTCCGGCCGCCTTCTCGGCCTGGACGAGTTCGCGAGAACCCCCACCACTCCCTGGTGCTCTCGGTTCTTCGAACCGTGGACCGTAGCCCCCAAATCGAGCACACCGGTGAGGTTCTTGCCATCGGCCATGGCAGCGCCACCGCGGGGCCACTGTTCCGGCCGGTACTCCCTTCTCTCTCTTTCCCTCACTAATCCGAGCCCTCCATCGTTTGATCAACGGCTCACAGAAGCCGATACCCCTTCGCGTGTAAATTTGCTAAAGAGGCCCCCATGTTTCGTTTTATCGAACCCGCAGTCCATAGCACAATTCTCGAGTACGCTTTCTCCTTTTGAAAACATAAAATGTATTGTTTAGTCCAGAATACGTTTTTAGTATTTACAGAAATGCCACTTGATTTGTTTTGCTCATAAAAACTTCATTTTAGCTCCGAATTGACCCGTTCAAATTGCGTTAGCTTCGTAATTTCATAATCTATGTGTTAGTACCACTGTTAATCATGTTTGCAACTTTTAAATTTCATGATTAGAATTAATTAAATAAATTGCTATAGGAAATCCCGTTTAAATCATAACTTTCGCGTATTAGCTCCATTTTTCGTGAACTTCACGTTGACGTGATCGTAGCGAGACATAGAATCTTTTCACAAACATTTTATCTTGTTTTCTATACTGCTGGTGTACTGTTCTAACTATAGGATTGTTTGCTTTGCATGAATGCCTTTGGAATGTTGTATGTTGCCGTGTTGGTCACGTTCAGACGGTGAGGAGAACGTTGGAGACCAAGAGCTCTTCGATGACCAGTAGGATCAGCAGGAGTTTGCTAACCAAGGCAAGTATAGCATGGGCCTACCTTGATGTCCTATTCACTTTAATCATTCACTCATGTGCAGGTGTCTAACTTTGATAGCCATAAGGACATCCTAGTTATTTGGTGATATGTTTCCTTGACTCCTATGGGTTAATTGCATATGGGTAGATTGCTAGTGCTCTAACTAAAGATGATCTATATAATGGTTAATGGTTCTATGAAACTAAAAGTAAAACATGATTTATAACAACTGATCCATAGAGCGAAGGTGCAAATGACTTTTGATCATGTTGCTCCGGGCCCTCCATAAGGACTTATCTGTCGGCAAAAGTTGGGACTGACAGTGCAACCGTGAGTGTCATATGGCTCTGACTTTAGCTCAGTAATAGGACCTTTTCTAGCTTGTTAGAGGTTACCTTTATGACGCAAAAGGGGCTTGCCACGTTGGGTATAGGGCTGCCTCTGTTCCTATGTGTATAGCCACGATGGATATGTGCCATAGGAAAGGGGGGTTCCTACATCTGCCTGCTGAGGAAACCTAGCGGCCCTAACCTATTAGAGAAACCTATGAAATGGCTTCATAGTGTACCCTGCCCGCTCACCTTGGCAGTGACATGGGAGTAATTAACCCAGGCATATGAGAATGATGAGTCGCGGTGAATGTGCATCACCTCTGCAGAGGGTTACAAACTGTTATAACAGCCGTGCTCACGGTCACGAGCGGCCCGGAAAACTCACAGAATAATTGGTTACTCATTGTGGTTCATTTATGATGGTATACGATGATAATATGATGCAAATGATTCTGATATATGATTATGTGGGTATAAGTGGGAGCTTAAGCATAACTTGATAATAAAATCTTCACTTACTAAAAGTGCTAACTGCAGTAAACCAGTGTCATCCTTTTTGAGCTTCATAACCCCATGTTATCTTGTTAAGTACGGGAAGTACTTACGCTTGTTTACTTTCTATATTTGGATAAAAATCCTGGATGGGTAACAGATGACAACGGGTATGAGGAGTTTCCTGAGGATTATTAGGCTTGTGGTCAACCAGTTGACCTTCCCTATGATGGAGTTCTACGAGAGAGTTATCATTTTATCTTCCGCTGTGCTATGTAAGACTATGTGTTGTTATTAATCATGATGTAAGATACACTGTGTTGATACTTTTTATAATTTGTCGACTTATATGTGTGACTGATCCCTGGGCACATATGAGCTTTATGCATTCAATTTTATCCTTAAAATTGGGTGTGACAACCATTGGCGGGTCCACGTCCGGCGGCGGAGCGGGGCCGGGGCGGGGCAGCGCACCACCGGCCGAGGAGGGTAGACCCGGGCGCGGTCCGGCCGCGACGGAGGTTCGGCGGCAGCGGAGCGGGGTCGGCTGCGGCGGAAGTCGGGCGGCGGCGGGGCGGGGCCGGGGCGGGGCAGCGCACCACCGGTCGGGGAGGGCAGACCTGGGCGCGGGCCGGCCACGGTGGAGGTCCGACGGCGCCGGTGGTCCACGGCGGCGGGGCGGGGCCGGGGCGCGCGGCTGTGAGAGGGAGTGTGGGAGCGGGCCGGCCGGCCCGCTAGGGTTAAGTGGGGCGGCCCTTTGCTGAGTACCGAGATGCGGGCACTCGGCAAATAAATTCAGGGGGTTCTTTTAATCCGAAAGATGAATTTTTTTTACCATAGCCTCTACATGCGATGACACGACACCTCGACAAGTTTCGTGATTTTCGGACTTCGTTTGCATTTTATATAATTAAAAACACTTTTTTAACAAGTTGGTGGTCATGTTTCGTGAAACAGATGTTCGAAATTTCACGAATGTCCCTGCACACGGCCTCAAAATACACTAAAAAACATGAATACCATTTTTTGAATCGCTAAATTCCAATATTTCATGCACCCGCGGTTCAAATGTACTTTTTCGAGAAAAATTCAAGTAAACATAAAAAATTTAAAAAATATACCAAAAAGTCATAGAAAAGTTCCAAATTGTAACATGTGGTTCAAGGTACTGTATAAATGCCACAGAAAAAATTTGAAAACAAAAAAAAATACTTTGTCGAGTGTCGGAATTGACGCTCGGCAAAGGAACCTCTTTGCCCTTTTAGGTGAAATTTGGGCAATATGTATCCCGCTGGGTATGGCTAATTCATATATTCTGTCTACTCTACTTTCGAATTGATTGAAAAAAAAATAATCGGACACTCGGCAAAGACAGCACGTTTGCCGAGTGCTAACGGCCAGCACTCGGCAAAGGATGACGGAGGGGCCACTGGTGTCGCCTGAGGTATTTTGCCGAGGGTTATTCTTTGCCGAGTGCCTGACACTCAGCAAAGAGGACGTTTGCCGAGTGTCCCTCTTTGCCGAGTGTTTGGCACTCGGCAAAGACGGCCTTTGCCGAGTGCCGGCTTTGCCGAGTGCGGCACTCGGCAAACTGACTCTTTGCCGAGTGCCCGTGTTTCAACACTCGGCAAAGCGCCGAGCACTCGGCAAAGAGCGCGTCTTCCGTAGTGCTTATTGCCAGGCATATCAGCATGTGGAAGGCACCATTTCCATTTTTGCCAAATTTCGGGCCAAAATTTTTCATGTTTGCAGCCAAAATTTGTTATGTCAAGGATTTGACAAGCCAAAGTTAGGTAAAAAATTGTCATGGATTTAGCAAGCCAAATGTGAGAGGTTGGCAAGTTTTTGCAGCAAACCAAATAATAGTCAAAATCATGGCTTGCCAAATCTTCGGCTTGGCATATTTTAAAAGCCAACCAATCAGCCCCTTACCATACATGGTCTCTTCTGATGCACAGTACTGAGTTCTTTTCTGCCAGTCTCTTTGTATATTCATCTCTATCATTTCTTTCAAATATTACTTCCATGATCCCACAACAATCGATAATTATGAAGTAACGAACCACACCGCAACAAAATATTACTTTCAGATTTTATATCTAGGTGTTGTACAAGCAACCAAATCCATAGTTTTTTAAATGATAATGTTAAGGGCCAAAACTATAGTATTTCTTTGAAAAAAAAGTTGTAACTGGAGCTAGCCGCAGCTGTTTGTGACCCGGGACTGAATTGTCCTGTTTCCTTGTTACCGTTTTGTGGCTATAGAGAGCTTTATTTTTCTTATATTATTAGTGCTCATATGGTTATATGCTTTTTTTTGTTAATTTTGAACAGAATACAATAATTTGATATGCAATCTTTCTTGGACACAGTTTTTTTCAAAATGTCACAGGCACTGCTTCAAGATCAATCAACTTATTTATCTTTACTATGTTAGGGAAAACTTTTCGAAAAAGGTGACAAGAAATTTGCAGTAAATTTATTTGATAGGGGAAAACAGGGAAAAGAAAGAAAAAAAGCAATATGACAAACATTATGTTTTCTTTGGCTTGGGGTTGGGGCACCCTGACCAGCAAGAACTGCCAAGTATTAACGAAGTGAACTTGTGTTGTCTAATGGATTCGTTGGAGAGTTTTTTCTTTTTCCAAATCATATTACAGACAGACACTCATGCGTCGACGTCAAGTTGAGTACTTAAACTCAGATAAGGAGGTTTCACATAAGAAATCTAACTAGCTGAGCTATGCTTAGTTAGTTATCCTTTTATTTCTGTCCATAGGGAGAGCTAGTTTGCACACAAAATAAGGCAGACAAGCAAAGAAACCAAACACCTGAGGAACAAGGGGAGCTCCCGCTCATGCACGTTACATTTTCTTGCTCGACGAGACGAGGATAACTTAAGTAAGGGATCCAAATGCGCCCATAATCACTAGTGAGCTAGGCCCACCAGCATACATATTTGTGTATTTGTGGTTAATTATTGTATTTTCAAGTTGTAGATGTCATATTATTTATCCATAGCAAGATGTTTGTGTTGACTTTGTTAATATCTAAATCTACTAGCCTAATGCTTAGAAGACATTCTTTAGGGAGCGAGCGTGCTATATGTGTCAGCATCTTGTTTTGAAAAAAAAAATCTCATGCAATGGTGGTGAGTTGGATTTGACAGCAATGTTGCCTAAAATGACTCATGCACGATGGCTGCTTGTTTGGTTCTGCGGGTGTGTGATCTTTCTATCAAGTGGCTACACTAGCTTGGGCCATAGATAGGGTATTAGGGTTCACCGAGGGCTGTCATCCTTACGTAGTTACGTTAGCTGTTCCTAGAACTTACTGTCACCAACGGGCACTGGTATCCTTTTCACTAGCCATGCATGATCAGCGTCTAGACTTATTTTGCTGTCTGCTTTTTCTAGACCATAAAGTTTACAATAGACAATGAATTCGGATGTCAGAACATCCAAATTATCTGATATCTGTATCTACTAAAATATCAATATAGATATTCATATCTTATTTTAATATAAATGCTAAATGGATGTATCTGAATCATTTTTCACTATTTTTATCTATCCAATTCTAGATATGTATTCAAGAAATGTGACAGATTCAACATTTTTTCTATGGGATCCTACGTCATAAGACCTCAAGTTAGATATGCTAGTTTAGAAAAAGCTCTCATGAGTTTCAAAGCAAACCTCAATGCATATGATGTATAATGATATCAGGTAGTGTTCTTTATTTTACCAAAATAACTTCTAGTTACATATATACTTTTATCTCACATTCAAGTTTGATCTAAGTTGTAGAAATTAGTCGTCCCCAGACTTAATTTAAGTTTACAAAAGTTGACATAAAAAGTCCACTTTGAAATTCAGGATCCGTTCCAATATGATTAATTCGAAAGAGAAACCCAGAAGCAAAACTAAAGAGACCTTTTAATGTGCAATTTATAATGAACTGCATGTTTCAAATTTAAAACTTTACTAGTGCAAGCACTGTCGTACTCACAAGCAGCACATATGTTGTAACGATGGTGAGTCAGAATGGACGACAGCAGTGGTGCCTAAAATGATTCTTTCTGAATATGAAGCTCTAGAAAGAAGCTTGCTAGTCACACCTGGAGGTCCATCTTGGCCGGGAAGGATGTGCTTGAGCGTGGACTGATTAAGAGAATAGGTGGCCCTGTCCGCTTTGCTGAAAGTACTGTTCATTGATTTGTTGTGAGAGAAAAACACCGTTCAGTTCAGCTCATAAGACAAATGCAAATGGTGCCTCGACGTACTGATATCTGGAGAGACAGATGGATCCCACAGCACTTCAATGTGAGACAGCAGGTAACTTTGGTGTCAGACCTGCTGCTAGCTTCGGGTCAATGGGATGAAGAACTCGTCGAGGCCATCTTCCTTCCAATTGACGCGAGAGCTATACTAGGCATCCCAGTACGATCACAGGAAGAAGATTGGTGGGCGTGGGAACCCGAGAAATTTGGTGACTACACGGTGAAGTCTGCGTACAGGAAGCTATTTGAAGCTAATATGGCCCAGACTGATCTGTCACCTGGAGTTTCAAATGATCAGCTTGTTCGCTGATTGGTTTCTAGACTGATAAGCTCGGTTATTATTGATTTGTTGTGAGAGGAAAACACTGTATCATGATCATGGCCAGTCCTGAGTTTTCACACACCTGGAGCGAAACTGGCAAGCAGGGCCTCTCAACATAAACATAGTACTAGTAGTAATAATACTTAGTAGATTTTTTACTTAGTAGATTTGTAAGCTTGTTAGAGTTTGGCTTAAGACGAACTAAAAACAACTTACAACGGAGCAAAAACCTGCAACTTAATGTCTTAATGACGAGGAAACGTTCAATGAATCACGTAAACATCCTCATAAGATTAGGCTTGCTGTGGCCTTTGGCTGTGCCCATCGTTGATCTTGCAATAAACACTATAAATGACTTGTGGATCCCAAATCTCAATTCTAAAGATTTTAAAATTAAAAGATAGATTATAGTGCAGTAGGGCAAGTCGGCAACCAGCATGTATCTACCAGTACAAGCAATATCCAAGTATTGATGGACGGTGCTATGATGTCATCTGCTCAACTATATAAAATACGTACCTGCTGGCCGCTAATGGGCCCCTTGGCGTCAGGGGCCTGGAGCGTGTGCCCCGCTCGCCCTGCCCCGGGGCCAGGCCTGATCATGATTGATAAGCCCTGGCTGAAACCAACAAACGAATAGGCTGAATGAATCTTGGAACAGGCTCTGGAAACTGAATGTGCCGCCCAAAGTTAAAGTGTTTTGGTGGCGGGTTTTACATGAATTCCTTCCTGCAAAAGACATTCTCCACCATCGACACATTGAGCCGACAAGTTTCTGTGATGTCTGTGGAGCAGATAGTGAATCGATCAAACATGTTCTTACTGACTGCACCATTGCAAGATTGTTTTGGCGCGACATCAAGTCTCTGACGGGTGTCAAGCTCCCGCGGCTCCGTCCTCTTACATGGGCAAGTGACATCTTGAGAGGAAGTTTTTGTTCTGAAAAAGACAGGTGCCTCCTTACAATAGGAATGTACTCGCTGTGGGCGCAACGGAATAAGCGGGGACATGGTGAAGACCAGTTACCATTGCGGCAGGCTGTGCGCTGGGCTACTGACTTAGCGCATGACCTCTGGCAGATCACAATGAGTTCTAAGCTAAAGCCCGCAGCCAAAGCCAGAAGTTTTTGTTGCGCGCCACAAGAGGGCTGGGTCAAATGTAACACAGATTGTGCATTCTACCCGGAATCTGGACAGGGGGCCACTGGTGCAGTTCTTCGGGGTCCTGCCGGAATTTTTGAGGGAGGCAGAGCAAAGATGGTACGGCCATGGCCTTAATGCGCTCACGATGGAGGCTCTCGCTTGCAAAGATGGAGTGAATCTTGCCAAGGATAAAGGTATCCAGTGTCTACTAGTGGAAACGGATAGCCAAGAATTGGTGAAGGCCTGGGGAATGCCGAACTTTCAAAGATCATGCATTTCATCAATCATCAGAGAAATTAAAGAGTTGAGTGCTGTTTTTTGTAATTTTTATTTGGTGTACACCAATCGGTCTTGTAATCAAGTAGCTCATGTCTTGGCTAAGCAGGTCTCAGATGATAACAAGATGGGTGAGTGGCAAATAGCCCCAGCTTGTATTTCTCATCTGTTGACCAGAGATTGTAATCCTGCTGCTATATAATCAATAGAAGCTCTTTGTCACAAAAAAAAATGTTGCAACGATGGTGAGTCAGATTGGACGACAGCAGTGGTGCCTAAAATGATTCTTTCTGAATATGATGCGCGGGATTACTTGGATAGAGGATTAGTTGATCCTCCACTCCAATCCCTCTCAACCCATATAAATTAGGGTGAATTAGTTTATCAACCCGTACTCTATTGGATGTTTTTCTCTTTGTTTATCTTCTACAAAATAGACATAATAGATACTTTATAGTCTATGTCCGTTCATGTGGCATTAATTGTTTGAAGATTTAATAATTCATTTCTCGTGACAATTTGCTTCACAGTCACTTTGTTTCACATAGCAATAACCTCTACCCCCGAGGCAGCACGAGCACTGATTCAATTATTTGCAGAATACGAGAAATCTGTAGCATACCCAATTTGGTATAGTAACCTTCTGGATACTCATTTCATCCATCACCGTTCCACCCATTTTTCAAGCAATGTAATGTGAATCTGTTAAATTACATACAAGAACAGAAACACCTCTGTAATAAGCATAAAATCAATGTGATGGAAGTCGATAGTTATAGTGGGCCCCTATGTTACACGGATACTTCCCTGAAGGCGCGTATCGCGTGTCCGATACGTATCAGATACGGATACGTGTCCGATACATGTAGGATACGTATCCACCGAGTATCTGGTTTTTTATTATTTTTGTAATATTTAGATACGCCACCGGACACGTATCCGTCGTCCAGATAAGGCCCAGCCCAGTAGAAGCCCAGAAGACGTACCTTATCCTCTGCCCCAACGCCTGTAGTCCGCATCGGCGCAGTCCCGCACAGCGACAAGCTCACAGCTGCGCCCGCGCGTCGCGCCGCAACCCTGCTCGCCGGCCACCGACCACCGGCGACGAGCCTCCGCCTCTGCCTCCAGGTGCCACCAGCCTCACCGCTTCCTCCGGCGAAAACCGTTCCTCTCCGGCGCGCTACCTCCGTTCCGGGTGAGTCTAGGCGCATCGCCTCCTCCCATGGCCGGATCCATGTCGGCCCGGGTCTGCGCGATTCGTGGATCCGGTGGCCCGGGTCTGCGCCGTCCACAGCAGTACAACACCGCTCCTCCCCTCCCCTTGCTTCTACAGGCCTGCAACACACCCCCTCCTCCACTGTCCCCTTTTTTCACATGGAGACTAGTTGTCTCTCCGCTAGCCGCACGGATCCTCTCCATCAGTCCGTCCTCACCTCTTCTTCCTCTCTCTCTGCAGGTCTGCGAGGTAGTGCCAGCGACGAGGCCTCTCCAATCCATCCGGCGAGCTCCCCTTCCAAAGTGGTGAGGTAAGCCTGCCCCCGTTCCTTACCTCTCCTGTAGACTCCAGACTCTGAACCATGGGCTGTTTCCCCTATGACTTGGTGGACAAATCATGGACAATCTGCTCCCTTATTGATGAGTTTGGCCATGAAATTGCTTAGCCAGCCAGCCTCATCTTCTTGCTGTGAAAGAAACTGGAGCACCTATAACTTTGTCCATAGTGTCAAGAGAAATGCCTTTAACACCAAAGTGTGCTGAAGATTTGGTCTTTGTGCACTCAAATCTGAGGCATCTGTCAAGAAGAACTGATGCATATAAGACAGGAGAGACAAGGATGTGGGATGTAGGAGGGGATTCTTTTGATTCACTTGGTGGTGTTGGCATTCTTGAAGTGGCTGATCTGTCCCTTGATGAACCTGAACTGCAAGCTATGTCTTTTGGTCTGGATTAGCTGCCGGTTGATATTGTGGATGACAATGAAACAATTGAGGAATAGGAACTTGTTGCTGCATGAATTGCAAGCCTGAATGCCTTCTATTAATTTTCTAAATTTCAAACTACTATATTTGAGAGTTGATGAGACTACAGACCTTCTGTGCTATAATAATAGTACTCTTAGAGTCTTAAGTGATTAATTGCAATGTTTTATTGTTATCACTTATCAATTTTAGAACATGCTGACTGCTGCTGCATGAACTTGCTGGCTGCTGCATCAATTTCAGAGTTCAGACAATAGGAACTTGCTGGCTGCTGCTGCATGAACTGCAAGGTGATGTACTGAACTACTACTGATTAGTGATTACTGAATACTCAAGTAGTCAAGTTTTAGTAATAAATTGATTGATAGGTTGTTACTTGGTTTTTCTGTGCAAATTCTGGACTTCGAGTCTTGAAGAACTCGAGAATGGACAATTGAAGAATGGAGATGCTTCCGGAGTTCCGGTCTTTGCTTTGGCTGATAATTGCTATTGCAAGGTAATTTACTACTTTCACTCTTTCACAATTTTAATATGCGTTATTATCTATATTTATTAAAAAACAGTAAAACGTATCCGCGTATCGGGTTTCTTAGAAAATTGCCGTAATCATGTATCCGTATCCTTCCGATACCGATACGCGTATCCGTATCCGTGCAACTTAGGTGGGCCCTCATTTAGATGATCTTAATTACAACAGAGAAACATAGAGGTCTTCAGCAATTTGTATTTTTTTTAATGGTGCAGAAAAATATCAGCTACTCTGTAGTAATTAATTTTGAGGAGATAATGGAGGAAAAAACATTTTGATTTATTTCACCTACATGCCACATGAATGGAAAAGCACCCAAGGACCAGCAGTGAAAGCAGTACTAGTGCGTCATTCTGCATTTCGTGTCCCTCCATGCTGTAAGGGACAAAACGCTTGTTGTATGTTCTTGGGAGATGTGTTCTGCAAGAATGAGATGCATCTACCCATACATTGCTCGAATATATAGGGCAAAAAGGACTCCTATGTGGATGCATGATAATTAGGAAAAAAATGATCACTGCCAACAAGCTAGTGATGGATAAATTAAAGATATGCTGTTACAGTCAGCCTTTAGTCCATATATTATTAATCCCTAATTTTCATAGCCAATGTTAGCTACTCTTTGTTGGCTTAATTATAAATGTCAGCCAAATTGGCTGGTTCTAACATAGGTATCTTGTAAATTTAGAATTTATCTTAATCAATAGCGTGTACGATGGCCAAACAGTGTTGGGATGCTATCAATTTACCAGTCTCACTGTTGGCATCCTGACATGGAATTTGCTATGATGGATGATATGGATGACATGACCCACAAATATCATAACAAAGGACATAACCAACCCCCTAAGCAGGTGGACCAATCGACCACTCCGGGTCCGGTTCCTAGCTAGGGGCTCATCATCAACTTGCTATACAAAGTTAGGTAGAAACTTTTTCTTGCGAGACCCAGTTAACGTAGACGCTCACATATATGAGCGCACACTCACCTCTATGAACATACGCACGCACACCCTACCCCTATGAGCACCTCCAAAGAACTGAGTTGGACCGGTAAATCTCAAGATTGACGAAGTCACCACAGGCGCTTCACTGTTGACGGGTAGATCGCCTACCACTGAAAGAATAACGCCTTTAAATCCTAGAATAAATCCAGAAAAATGCGACACCCTTGTCTAAGTCGGTGACTTAAACCCAGGTGGGCAGGTTCCACCACAAGGAACCTACAACCAGCTGAGCTTTATCCCACATGAAATGGGATTTAGTTGTAACAAAGTAGAAAACATATCTGTAAATGTGATCCTAGGTGGTACCAACTTTGTAACCCAACTCCTCGACTATATAAGGCGGTAGGCAGTGTCACAAAGTTCCTGGTATAAAGGGTGTATGAGGAACACAGTACATGGGATGAGGATCGACAATTTTATGTTCCTGGTTCATAGAGGGGTATACCTCTTCGGTACGATCGGTTTGTGGAAGGGAACGTGATCCCTAAATAGTTAGAACAATGTATATTGAACATAAGTATGAACAAGGATCATGATTATCAATAAAATAATTCATAAATCAATCATAAGTAGTACAAGATGATTATAGGTACTTATTTATGTAAATGGGTACCGATAATCATATTGTACTACTTATGGTTGATTTATGAATTATGAATTATTTATGTAGGCTAGAATTGATTAAAAAACATGAATCCATTCTAGCCTACAATGTCTGGGCTGCAGGCCCATTGGACTGTGGCGTTAGGTCTCCAGCAGACAACAATCCAACCCTTCGTCCGATGGAATCAGAGACTCAGTCACAGTCTTGCAAAGGGAGTGTTTCGCCGCCGTCCAGCCTCAGCGCCGTGCTGCCTTCCGCCCCAATGCCACCGCCGGTCCCAGCACCACACTGCCACTCTCAGTGGCAACACTATGTTGTCGGACGCCAGTTTCCCATGGTCGCTGAGTGCCTTCTTCCACATGATAGGAAAAGCACCTAGTAAGTTTCTTCACTGGATTACGAAACGGCGATTTAGAATTCTGTGTGCCGCCTTCATCCTCCTCCTTGAGGGTCCAGTCATGTTCTCTCATACATCGTCCCAACTCATGTCCCTAGCACCGATCCGTAGTCATACCACGTCATCCCCGATCCATAATCTGGAACAATGTTCCTGGGATGCTAAGCGCCTCTATGATCCATGACCCTTCTGATTGTGGCGGTAGGGAGCCCTCAGATTAGTATTATCATAATACTCATTGCGTGCAATTCTTAAAGATCCTATGAGCATAAAAGTGGCTGAATTGGATGTCTAATTCAAACTTACAACCTAGTGAACAATTTAAACTACCACTAGAAAAATCATAAACTACCCTAGCTCACCCAAAAAGGAGTCTTGCAACATAAATCTGAACTTATCAACACTATACCGCACACCTAAAGTAGCATCAGATATTAGTCGCTAAAAGTAGAAGATTACAAGTGAACTATTGGTCGGTATAAATTTCTAAAAGATCATCAATCGGTATTTCAGGTTGTACTCACTCCCCGACGGTCAGTATGTATAGTTTACCATTGAACCATTGGTAGTAAAGCCTTGCTTTCATTTGGCACGCTCATCTCAGCCCATCCCACTCAGCGCCCAAAATTATTGGATGGCCCACCAATCAAGTGTACTATGTGTTGTAACCCTAGCTCAACTTTCAAGACATTATTTCTATCGCTACCCACACTTGCCTAGCGGCAGGCGCGTCATCCCATCTACTATCTCCGCTCATTGTCAAATGTAGTGTACCGGGTTTTGTGTAATACAAAAACACTAACTTTTTGAAACTTTCGCTTGATGTGTGTTACATGTAGTTGATAGGTCAAATCTAAGTCATCTCTTCTCTTCTGGACACATTTTGAAAATTGCAACTTCAAAACTTTTGGTGATAACTCCTTCGTTAGGATGTTGACCAAGTAAACACCATGACAAAAGGTATTTTCAAGGGAATATTTTTATACTAATTATACTTTTTGCAAGGGACTCATTTTATGTTTTTCATCCATATTCATATTTTGACTTGGTATGGCACCTTTGTATATTTTAAATATGTAATTAGTTTGAAATCTTGGCATTAATTATGGCGGGCCTTGCTGAATTGCATATCTTATGAAGTCATGAATGAATCTAGATTTTGTTTTATCAAATTATATACTTATTGACTGTTACAAAAAAAATATCCTTAAGTTAAAACTCTTGTGCTTATTGTATCTTTTATTAACTCTCCTTTTTGTACTTAATTTCTAAAAATATGGATTTAGGTCATAGAGTATGTTCTTAAATACTACAATTACATAATCATGTCACTTAAGATAAGAGATAGAGCTTGATGTGAGATCTCGGATGGGGTTAGCAATGCTAACCTCAAGAGAATTTTAATATTTATATTGTATAATGATCAGAGTTATACTCTAAAGTAATCTTAAAGTTATACTCTAAAGAAAATATAGCCACCAATGCTCCCCCATACTTGTCATGATGATTGAATTTTCCTATATCAAGAAATTATAGGTGCAGGTATGGTTATATACTATCAATATAGATTTGTCAAATATTTATTTAAAGTATATAAATATATCTAAAGTAATAACCTATGTATATTATATGCTATCCCTACTAATATTTTTTTTTAAATAATTTGTTAGTATCATTAGTATATGAGTTGTTAAGGGAATATTTTTGTGATGAAACATAACACATTTATTTATCACTCATGCATGATGGCAAAAGATGTTGATAATTTTTAGATGTAGATTTGAGAGAATACTTAATTTTCAAATAATTAGATAAAAATTGGGTTACGTAAGCTATCTATCATAATAAGACTACATGGGTAATTAGATGCAAATTTAGGTATACTTTAGATCATGTTTCTTAATAGCGGCGTATGTGGGTAGTTTAAATATAGAGTCATGTGCTACTTTATGTTGTTTTTTGTAGAGATGGGTAATTATTTAGAAAATAGAATAGATCTAGTAGCTATTATTGGCAACAATTATTAGGTTATACGAAAAATTGATTGTCAAATATTTTAGAATTTTTTGAGAATTTCTAGCTAGGATATATCTTTTCTTTCCTATCGTGTCTCATGAGGATTAACGTGGAGGTTCTATTAGCGACCTCTTGTTAGAAATTCTAGTATTTATAATTGTGGAGCATTAACGTGGAGGCTCTATTTAGTTGAAATCTAATATTAAAATATATAAACTCTAGTTGCACCTTTCTACGACTTCATGAATGATAATTAGCTTTCGAGTTTTTACCAAGTTGTGCAACTATTTTCACAAGTTAAGTACAAACTCTATTGTTTTTCATCTTTTATTCAAAAGTTACTTTTTATTAAAAAGAATTTAAGTCCTAGTAGTATTCTTTTACACATTTTAATTAGGTTGGAACTTTGATTGCACATTGGCACTATTGTTGAATTGTTATGTCACAGAATTATGTGTGTAGCATTGTTTTATATGTCATAGAGTGCTCAAACTACTGATATGACATTATGTTTCACTTAAAATATATAAACTTACTTAAAATAACAACTTATGAAATTGATTATCATGTAGTATTAATATAATTTAAAGTGAATTGTCTGTTTATGTTATTGCTATGTGGTTTGTCAATGAAATATTTTCCATGCTTCATAAGCTATTAAAATAAATAAGTATCTTAATATATATATATATATATATATATATATATATATATATATGTTTACTTGGTATACATAGTGAAACATAGTGTCGGGTTCATAAACCCAGGGTCCCCAATGGACCCACTTCCCCACAAAAACTTAGCCCAACAGACGGCGTAGCAACAACGCGTGCCTTCCGGGCTGGCCTAGATACATAATGATAGGCCGGGACAACGATCCGATCCCCGACTGGGAGGCCTAGCCAAGGTAAGGACATAGTCCAACTCTGACCTCCTTTTCCAACCAGAGAAACGCCAGACCTCTGCTCGTTGCTCTTCCCCGACCGACACTGTCGGGGCCGACCAGGAACGATCGACCGGGGACGCACGTTCAGTGAGGGCCCAAGGATCAGGCGGAGCAGATAAGGTAAGGCACTCAAGTCAACCGCAATACCGATGACCGTACCCTGCCATGTCCTACTTGAAAGCATCTAGGCCCCTAGTTGGGTTTCGGTGATTAATGACAATACGTGATTACTATGACTAACGTGTGTTTTGTAAAGGCAATTAAGTTAGGTCATGGTAATGGCAATTGATTGGGCAATCATGGTTGTCATGCCCCTATGATGGAAATCATTTTGGTTTTCAAAGGATGGACGACAAGGTTAAGGACGGACTAGTTCTAAGTGTCGTTTAGTATTGAAGAGACACTTAGTGTAGTTTAGGACTTTGTTTTTCCTTTGGCCATACTATTAAGGGGGTATGAACTAGTAGCTTGACCTAGGTAAGTCTAGTGGGTTAGGTGTGGTGCACACTTATCAAATCTAGCACTAGCTAGCTCCAAAGTAGCCCTAAGATCAATTGGAGCAAACTTCATTTACATGTGATTTCGAGTTGAAAGTGAATGGAGGGTCAAATGTTGACCGGACGCTAGTCTCGGTGTGACCAGATGCTGGCAGTAGAGTCCAGTCAGTTCATTTGATCAAGCTGATGTCATTTGGATGTGACCAGATGCTGAGTGAGAAGTGACCGGACACTGGGTGCCAGAGTCTGGTCAACTCCAGTAAGGTTCTAGAGAGGGAGAGTCCTGATCATACGTGTCCAATCAATGTTGACCGGATGCTGGTCAGGTTCCGGTTACTGACCGGACGCTGAATAGCAAAGTGACCGGACTCTAGGCTCCAGCGTCTAGTCAACATCAGTAAGGGTCTAGAGAGCAGTTTTTGTGACCGAACGTAGGTCAGAGTCCGGTGACAACTTAACGGCTATGTGGCGGGGAGAACTGACCGAAACATCTGGTCAATTTGACCAGAGCATCTGGTCACCCCACAGAGCACTGACGCAACCTCCTAACGGTTCGTTTTGAATGAGAGGGTATAAATACTTCCTCGATTCATCCAAGGGAGGTCTCTTGCCCATTTCAACAGCTGAGAAACACCCTTGAGAGTGCTTAGGAGAGCAAGAGCCTAGTGAGGTGATTGAGATTTGAGAATCCAAGATTAAGGCCTCATTAGTGAAAGGAGAGTAGCAAGTGTGCATCCACCCTTCTCATTAGGCTTGTTGTGGTCAAGTGAGAGTTGTGCTTGTTACTCTTGGTGATCGCCATCACCTAGACGGCTTGGTGGTAATCGGGAGTTTGGTGATCATCCAGTGGAGCTTGTGGATGACCCAACTTAAGTTGTGAGCGGTTGTGGGTGATTCACCATGATGGAGTGTCAAAGAATCAACCCATAGAGAGCACTTGATCCTTGCGCAGATCAAGGGGGAGCTACACCCTTGCGTGGGTGCTCTAACGGGGACTAGTGGGGAGTGGCGACTCTCCGATACCTCGGCAAAGCATCGCCGTGTTCCTTCTCCTCTCTTTACTTTGAGCATTTACTTTTGAGCAATTCAATTCTTGTCTTTACATTCTTAGAATTGCTATGCTAGAGTAGGATTGGAACTTAGGGTGCTAAACTTTTGTGCAGTAGATCATTAGAATCATATTCTAGGCACAAGGGGTGAAGTGGGCTAAGTGTAGGGTTTAATTATTGCAAAGAACTTTAGAATTAGCCCAATTCACCCCCCTCTTGGGCATCTTGATCCTTTCAATTGGTATCAGAGCATCATGCTCACATATTGAGGCTTAATCGCCTAGAGAAAGATGTCCCATGGGGATGGACGTCCTCCCATCTTTGAGGGAGATGATTTTTCTTATTTGAAAATCCGCATGGAGGCGTATTTAGAAGCTCTAGATGTTGGAATTCTTAGAGCCGCCTCTCAAGGTTTCCCAAAACCTAGGGATCCCACGCACCTTCAAGGTGATGAAGTGAATTACGAAAAATGGAATACAAAGGTTAGAAACACCATCTTTAGAGGCCTTTGCAAAGATGTGTTTAACCGTGTGCGGAACCACAAGGACACCCATGCACTATGGTCGGACATTTGTGCGCTCCATGAGGGAACAAAGAGTGAGCGTGAGGAACGCTATCATCTCGTCATGAAAAAGCTTAATTCTTTTTGAGATGCTTCTTAAAGAGAGTGCTAATGAGATGTACTCACGCTTAAATGTTCTTGTAGAGGAAGTCAATGGGCTTTGACTTACACAAATACAACCATCTGATGTTGTAAGAAAGATCTTGAGTGTCCTCCCCATTGACAAATATGGACACATTATGACCATGCTTCATCAAGGTGATCTTTCCACCGCTACACCAACTCAAATCTTGGGAAAGATCAACGCTCATGAGATGTATATGCATATCACACCATAAGATGGCTCTTCCTCTGACAAGAAGAAATACAAAGACTTGGCATTCAAGGCTAGTCAAGAGAAGGGCAAAGCAAGAGTTGAGTATGAGAGCTCAAATGATGATGAAATTGATGATGCAAGTCTTTCTCTTATGGTGAGAAGAACCGCCAAGATGCTAAAGAAGCTCAACAAGAATGGTGTCAAGTTTGATGACAAGAAAAAAAGTTCTTCACTAGCAATAGAGGCAAGCCAATCTTGGAGATGGATTGCTATAATTGTGGAGAACTTGGTCATCTAGCTCATCAATGCCCCAAGCCCAAGAAAGTCAAGTACAAGAAGAAGTACAAGGGCAAGAAAGATGACTCAAGTGATGAAGATAATGACGAGAAGAAGAAAAATAAGCCATACAAGAAGAAGGATGGCAAGAAGAAGGATTTCCACAAGAAGAAAAAGAATGGCAAGGCATACATTGTCGGTGATTGGCTCATGGATATTGATTCATCAAGTTGCTCATCCGATGATGATAGTGAAAATGAGAAGATGGCCGCTATTGTGATTGATTCTTCATCATCTTCACTGACACCACCTCCATCATCCTCTACACACCTATGCCTTATGGCTATAGTGAAAAAGAGAATAAGGCTCAAACTCAACACCAACAACAACACAAGTCAAAGCCAAAGCCAAAGAGGTGTTTTGAGTGTGGACAAGAAGGTCACTTTACCCATGAGTGTCAAACTCCAGCACCACAACCCTTTCCCAAGCATGCTAGACCTTTTGCCTTCAATGCTCATTACATGCTTAGAAAGGACTCAAATGGAAACATGAAAGTTATGTTCTTAGGACCTCCCAATAAGAATAGGCCTAAGAAAATTTGGGTTGCAAAGTCACTTGTTGAGAAAGTCAAGGGTCCTCAACAAGTTTGGGTCCCTAAACAATCTTGATCTCTTATGTGTAGGTGAACTACAGACCAGTGGAAGTCATTGGGTAATTGATAGTGGTTGCACTCAACATATGACCAGTGATCCTTGTATGTTCACCTCATTAGATGAAGAAGTAGATGGCCAAAAAAAGGATAACATTTGGTGATAACTCAAAGGGCAAAGTCTAAGGATTGGGCAAAGTGGCAATATCAAATGATCATTCAATCTCAAATGTGCTATATGTTGCTTCTTTGAGCTTCAACTTGCTATCCGTTGGACAATTGTGTGATCTTGGCTTCCAATGCTTGTTTACCGAGAAGGAAGTGGTTGTATCTAAGAAAGATGATGATCAAGTTATATTCAAGGGATTTAGATACAACAACCTATATCTAGTGAATTTCACCTTCGAAGATGCTAACTTGAAGACTTGCCTATTCACCAAAACATCACTTGGGTGGCTATGGAATAGAAGACTTGCTCATGTTGGAATGAGTTCACTCAAGAAGCTTATGAAGAATGAATTGGTGAGAGGGTTGAAGGATGTGAAATTTGAGAAGGACAAGCTTTGTAGTGCATGTCAAGCTGGCAAGCAAGTTGCAAACACTCATCCTACAAAAGCTTTCATGTCAACAACAAGAGTGCTAGAGCTCCTTCACATGGACTTATTTGGACCAACAACTTACAAGAGTTTGGGAGGAAATATTTATTGTCTTGTGATTGTTGATGACTACTCAAAATATACATGGGTGTTCTTCCTTCATGACAAGACCGAGGTTGCATCATGCTTCAAGAAGGTTGCCAAGAGAGCACAAAATGAGTTTGAAGTGAAGCTCTCAAAAAGATTAGTAGTGATAATGGAAAAGAGTTTAACAACACAAACATTGAAGCCTATTGTGATGAAGTTAGAATCAAGCATGAGGTCTCCGCAACATACACTCCTCAACAAAATGGTGTAGTAGAGAGAAAGAACCGAACACTCATTACTCTAGCAAGAACAATGCTTGATGAGTACAACACCCCCAAAGCTCTATGGGCAGAAGCTATCAACACCGCATGCTATGCATCTAACCGCCTATTCCTTCAAAAGTTTCTTGGCAAGACCCCTTATGAGTTGCTCAATGGGAAGAAGCCAGACGTCTCATTCTTCTGGGTGTTTGGTTGCAAATGCTACATCTACAAGAAGCGGCAACATCTAGGGAAGTTTCAAAGACATTGTGATATTGGCTTTCTTGTTAGTTACTCATCAAAGTCCAAAGCATATAGAGTATTTAATCACGCCACTGGCTTGGTTGAAGAAACATATGGTGTGGAATTTGATGAATCTAATGGCTCCCAAGGAGCACATGAGAATCTTGATGATGTAGGTGATGAACCATTAAGGGAGGCCATAAAGAACATTCCGGTTGGAGACATTAAGCCCAAAGATGATGTACAAGTGATTGATCCACCTTCTTCATCAAATGTGCCACCAAGATGGTGATAAAGATGGGAGAGTAGAAAATGAAGACACTCATGTCTCTCATGATCAAATGGTGGCATAAGCTCAAGATGTTGATGCTCCACAACCTACCTCTCAAGTGGCTGATAGAAGAAACTCACCTCTACTACAAGCTCATCCACAAGATCTCATCATAGGGAGTCCTTCAAAGGGTGTAATGACTCAATCTCAAAAACTTGCTTCATTCATTGAACATCACTCTTTTGTCTCTTGTGTTGAACCTAAGAATGTAGAAGAAGTTCTTAAATATTCGGATTGGATCAATGCCATGCATGAAGAGTTGAACAACTTCACTCGCAATGAAGTTTGGACTCTTGAAGAGCGATCACAAGGTGCAAGAGTCATTGGAACAAAGTGGGTGTTCCGCAATAAGCGAGATGATCAAGGTAGTGAGGAACAAGGCAAGATTAGTTGTAAAGGAGTTCTCTCAAGTTGAAGGGTTGGATTTTGGAGAGACATTTGCACCAGTTGCAAGACTTGAAGCCATACATATCCTCGTTGCATATGCATGGCATCATGAAATGAAATTATATCAAATGGATGTTAAAAGTGCATTTTAAATGGCTTCATAAATGAACTAGTCTATGTTGATCAACCTTCCAGGTTTGAAGACCCTAGATATCCTAATCATGTTTATAGGTTGTCCAAGGCGCTATATGGGCTTAAGAAATCCCCAAGAGCTTGGTATGAGCGCCTTCGGGATTTCCTCATTAAGAAGGGCTTCACCATTGGGAAGGTCGATACCACACTATTCACCAAGAAGCTTGATGGAGAAATCTTCATTTGTCAAGTATATGTTGATGATATCATCTTTGGATCATCAAATAAAGATTATTGTAAAGAGTTTGGTGAATTGATGTTGAAGGAGTTCGAGATGTCAATGATTGGAGAGCTTACATTCTTTCTTGGTTTTCAAGTCAAGCAAATGAGAGAAGGGATTTTTATCTCTCATGAAAAGTATACCAAGGATCTTCTTAAGAGGTTCAATATGGATGAATGTAAGCCAATCAAGACAACAATGCCATCTAATGGACATCTCGACCTAGATGAGGGAGGTAAAACGGTTGATCAAACTCTCTAATGCTCTATGATTGGTAGCTTGTTATATTTAACCGCATCTAGGCCCGACATCATGTTTAGTGTGTGTATGTGTGCTAGATTTTAAGCTAATCCTAAGAAAGCTCATTTAATTGCCATTAAAAGAATCCTTAGGTACCTTAAGCACACACCAAACATTGGCCTTTGGTATCCCAAAGGAGCTAGATTTGAATTAGTTGGCTATTCCAATTCAGATTATGCTGGTTGCAAAGTTGATAGGAAAAGCACATCCAGAGGGTGCCATTTGCTTGGTAGATCACTTGTGTCTTGGTCCTCCAAGAAACAAAGTAGTGTGGCTTTGTCCACCGTGGGTGCTTGTTGTGCACAAATACTTTACATGAAGCAAACTTTGCTAGACTATGGTGTAGTTCTAGAAAAGGTATCTCTTTTGTGTGACAATGAGAGTGCGGTAAAGCTTGCTCATAATCCGGTTCAACACACTCGCACCAAGTACATAGATATCCGCCATCACTTTCTTAGAGATCATGTTGCTAAGAATGATATATCATTAGAAGGTGTAAGGACCGATGATCAATTGGCGGATATCTTCACTAAACCGCTAGATGAGGCTACTTTTTGTCGGCTGCGGAATGAGCTCAATGTGCTTGATTTTGGTAACTTCACTAGAAAATGAGCTTGTGTTGTCCCTTGCATTGCATTGTAATATACAACATGTTTAATTTTTGGTAATGCATTTAGGGCTTGTCTAACATGGTTAAGATAACCACCGAGAAGCGTGTGAAGAAGCATAACCATGGATCAAACTTGCCAAGCAACTAGAATTAGTTTCAAGTATTGCATTGCATATGCATGTATGTTGTTTTGTCGTTTCTCTTCAATCACCCTTTTATTGCCTATTTTCTTAAAAAGAATTATAGCCTAAGGAAAAATACTTTGAAAAAATTGAGAGTTTGAGAGAGGTCACTCGCATCAGTCTCAATTGGTGTTTATTTGGATCTTATTGAAGTTGGGACTTGATTGGGAACAGGCAATACGAAGGAACTTTGAAGATTTGCTAAAAAAGGGCGACCGGACGCTGGACCGGACTCTGCTCCCTGCGTCCAGTCAGTTCACAGGAGGTGAACTATTGCTGCACAAGAGTGACCGGATGCTGAAATAGTTCCTTTCCTGCGTCTAGTCAGTTGGTGATCCTACGTCCGATCAAGCGAAGAAGATGAAGACAGGATCGACCAGACTCTGGCTACGTCCTATTAGTGGTAGTCGGACGCATCCGGTCAGTAGAAGTCGGTTGGATCTAGGACTCTATTTTGTTTCCTTTCTTAATCCATCACAGGAGCCACCATATAATCGTGCCTTGACCTAATCCCATACCGATCACGCTGACATCGCCCGCCACCTAGCCGCCGCATCCACGCCCGGGCCGCAAAATCTGATCCTCCGTCGTGCTTTGCTTCACGCTGCCATGTCCTCTCCACGCCGCTTGCCCACGCCACACTATGCCACCGCGCCCGCGCTGCACAACCTCATCGAGCCACGCACTGTCATGCCCTAGCGCCGCCACACAAGCTCCATTACTGCGCCTGCATCACCACTGCTAGTCCAGTGCCAATCATTGCCTTGTCGTGCCTACATTGCCACTACAATGTTTTACTCCTGATGCAACGACCTAAAAGCGTTGCAATATACCAAAAATGGTTGTGAAAGATAAAATTGCAACGGAAAATTTTCGTTGGTAGGCGTTCCCATAGTAACCATGGGGAAAGGTTTCCCCAACAACTCTCTTTGGTGTTGCAATAGATTTTCCCCTATTGCAACACCAGAAATACCTATTGCCACGAACCCAAAGTGTGGCAATAGGTGCACTAGCAACGGTATTTGGTGTTGCAAGAGACCTTATTGCCATGCATCAATAGCATTGCAATAGATGGATCCTCTATTGCCACGCTATCTCGGTGGTTGCGATAGGTGGAATCGTCTATTGCCACGATAAATATTTGGTTGCTAGAGGTAGCCTCTCTATTGCAACACTAAACATTGTGGTTGCTATAGGTGCATCCGTCTATTGCCACAGTAAATGTTTGGTTGCTAAAGGTTGCCTCTCTATTGCAAAGATCAATATTGGTTGCTATTGTTGGACCCTCTATTGTCACGCTAACTATTATGTTGCTACAGTTTGGAGACTCTATTGCAACGCCCACTATTCTGTTGGTATGATGTTTTTTGCAACACCGTTTGTTTGTTGATATATCATATATTGCAACGCCAAATTATTTTGTCGATAGTCCATATTGCAACGCTTTGTTTGCTTCAAACAATAATTACATGCCGAACAATATATGATGAAAGAAGCATTTAGACATTCATTAATCCAAAATATGCTTTGTTCGTACAACTCATTAATGAAACCACATTCAATGTCAAACTTAGTTGATAACACACGCACAACAACTAAAACACATAAGGTATCTGACGCACAGTAGCTACTTTGAACAGTTCAAAATGTAATAAGCTATGTGTAGCACTGTAGCAAAGGTTGGCTTGACATTGACCGTCCATCAGTTGTGCGCTCCACTCAAACTCTATCTTGCTCCTAGAAAGAATCATTATCATTGGCATATGCATCAGATAAATTGAAATTGTACTATTTTGGCAACATGGACTCAACAAAGTAAGCAATTTGGAATCTTAAACTAAAGACTAATAGGTTTGCAAATTTGCAGAATCATTGAAAAGTAAAATTCCTCATCAATAGCTATATGATTAAAAAAATGCTCTACAACATTGATCTTGATTTAAGAACATCCACAATGAGAACATCTACCATATGATTTTTATTTGATTTTATCAAGCCTAGAAGACAATCAGGTATATACAAAGAAAAACATTCACACTGACAACATATATGAAAACCATATACAATTTCAAAGCTGATACAGAAACATTCAGAGGTAGTAGAGTGGCAAAAAAAATTCGTGTGCATTACCGACTTGTTGATAAATACTACACTAATCCATATCTTCAGTTCATAGGCAGCGGCAAGTTTAATATGCAGCTCATGATGGCACTTGATTTCAGCAAACAACTTAAAAAATCCAAGTTCCAATGAAAATTCTGTAATTAACAAGATGTTAAATTTACCTTTACTTTCGTCTGGACTACTCCTTTCTATAGGTTCTTTAAAATCCCAGAGGCACATAGTATTGGTTGCATCTCCTACAAAGGTCCCACTAAAACACTCGACAAGTTAAATTAGACTGTAACATTATAACAAGCTGGCATGATCATGATTGGTTAGCAGAAGCATAAGCTTATAAAGGTTCTCAAGTTTTCGGTTCATGGGCAGCATGATGTTAACTAAGCCGAGCAAGCAGGAAAACTTGTGTGTACTGCAGAACATATGCAATCCAAGGCCAAAGAAAGGTAACGACAACAGAGTTATTATATTACTTTGGCCTTTTGATTTGATTGCTTAATCAAGGAGACAGTGATCAATTATTCGCTTTGTCTTAAAACAAACTTGTCACTAACCTGTCATTTGTATATGAAATTAAACAAAGTGATCACATGAGAACTGTAAAACAGACACCATTAGTTGGTAGCAGCAGTTCGCACTAGAGGGGCCTCTTTTGATCCCAGTAAAGAACAGAAAGATGAGGCATTAAGCATATGAATGAAAAGAAATAATCAGAGCAGTAATCATTGGATAGTGTAAAAGTTGAGAGAGATTCCCAACCCTTCAAATTTCAGACAAGACCCTAGTAAATCAATGAGGAACAAAGGAGATATATCAGATAAGCTCTGGACAGCTAGAAGGGAAACTGAGATTATGATTAATGCCTGCATAAACAAAAAAAAAACAAATTTATTTACCAATGAAAATAAGATAAAAAAAAGAACAACTCTACTACATAATAGGTTCAGCAAAACATCTTGCACGTAAGGACATTGTAACAAACCGGATTTTTGGAGAAGACAAAAATACGAACTTTTTAAAACTTTTCATGCATATGTGTGAAGCATATAAATACTAGGTCAAACAAAGAACAATATATAAATAAATTGTTGCATACATATAGTGTTGCTTGTAGGAGTTTGTTGGGATTCCTTAGTTGGTTTAAGGTTTTGTGTTGGAGAGCACAAGTCCGTAGCCAATCCTTTTGACTCTTTCTGGAATCTCTCATGAATCCCTTGACCTAATTTCTATAATCAACCAACTATCTTTATCAACTCAATGCCCGTGAGTTGCCAACCCTTGACATGGACCCCACTACCCCTAGTTGACCTTCAGTGGACCTCACTAGGAGGTGTACATGTTGGCAACACATGTATACAATATAGGAACCATGGAAGGAAATAGGTTGGAAATAGAAATAGAAAAGGACAGGAAATAGGAGAATGAAATAGAAAAGCCTTTCGGCCCAAGACGAAGCACCAGCCCAACCAGGCCATCCCCTCCCTCTTTATCCACTGCACGGCCCGCTCACCTCCACCTCACTTTGGCCCACGCAAGCAGCATGCCCGGCTGGCCTCCCAGCCGAAAGCCCAGCAGCCGCAGCGCAGTGCCCATGCCCTAGCAAGCAGCCGCTCCCAGCCGCCGCTGCCAGACCACGTGCGGGCACCCAACATCGCCCCGTGTTCCACGCCGCACGATGCGTGCCGTGTGCCCCTTCTCTGCACGGAAGCCGAGGATCGCTGTCCACAGTGCCTGGAGCCCTAGCCGCTCGCCCAATAAAAACGCCGCAACCGGCCGCCCCTCTTCTTCTTCCTCCAAGCCGCCGCCATCCCTCTGCACACCCCCCACGACATCGCCCGCGCGTGCTACGCTCCCCGGGCAGCCGTTCCTGGAACTGTGGCCCATAGCGCCAACCACGATGCCGCCTGAGCCAACGACGCCAACACCCACTCCACGGACCAAACCTTGGGCCATCACCAGCCTTCCCCGACGCCATGCTCCTCCTCTGCTGCACAGCCACGTGCCCCGCCCCCGAGCCGCGCCACCAGCACGATGACCGTGAGCTGCTCCGCCACGATGTTAATGACCTCGCACTGAGCCACGACATCGTCCATGTCCTCGCCGTAAGCCACCACGAGCTTATGCTCCGCCCTCGGCGCCGAACAGAGGACCCCGACCACACCGTCATACGATCGCCGCCTCAGGGAGCCACCTCGTCACCAAGCACGGATGCGTCCATGACACTGGCGGCCATGACGACGAAGGCCACACCACCAAGCCCATGACCAGTGCCATGAGCCCCAACGTCACCAAGCCATCGTGGCCACCGGAGACGAAGATGAAGCACGCCTTCTTCTCTGTTGCTGTTCGGCATGGCACTACGTCAACTCGACACGGCACCGAATCGCCACCGCACCACCAGCCTAACCTCACTAGCACCTCTGGTGAGCTTCCCCGGCCTCCTCCCATGTCTACAGTGCACGGAGTCACCATGCTTGTGCTGTCATGTTCCCCACAGCGAGGGGAGACGCGAGGCCAAGCCCACGGTTCCACCACGTCCCACACACGCACGCATGCATGGACACAGCCCGAGCGATGCCTTACCGAGCCCAACGCGCTCGGGAACGCCTCCGTCCCGCACGTGCACTGGGTGCATTCGCTGTGGCCGGAGTACGGCCATGGCGGAACTGTTCCACCCGCTCCTCAACAGTAGAGACACGGAGACCCTTTCTGCCAGCCTCGCCTCTTCGTTGAACGTATCCCGTGCTCGCCCCTTTGGTCGATGAGCCTCGGAAGCTGTCGTCTACGTCTGCCTTGCCGGACCACTGCGCCCACATGCCGTTGCCATGGCATGGCTGTTCTCACTGACTTCGGCCACCTCGCACAGCGAGGGGAGGCTGTGGAGCTTCATCTTGGCCTAGCCCGCCCTTCCGACTAGCTAATCAAGGAAGAAGACCTAGCCTTGCCCTGCCTCGCCGCAGCCGCAAGCTCGCTGGAGCTCCGCCGTGCGCCTTCGCCATGAGCGGGCTCCGCCGTAGCTGTTGGTCGCCAACGGTAAGCCCTTCGGCTTGCCTGGGACCTCAATCGGAGTGTATGAACCTCATCTAGCCCTGATCGTGCCACTACCACGCCACCTCGCTCGTCACCGCAGCCATGCTGAAGCCACCGTAGCTGACCCCACCAATGTCCCAGCTGCCTTCTCCGTCACCCTACCTGCGTTCATCAGAGCATCGAGGAGCTGGAGTGCTTCCCTAGGACTTCGATGGTGAACTGAAACACCCTGTCGCCGTTCCCCGTCGTCCCGCGCCGTCGCGCCGACCGCCAGAGACCCTAAGCCGCCACCCTAGGTTCACTAGTGGACTCGCCGTGCCCCCCCATGGATCTATAGAGACCCTTATCCGCCAGCCGAGCCACCAGGGAGCCCACACGCACAACCTCACCGCCGGCGAGGGCTTTGCTCCGGGAGAACGCCGGTGGAGAAACAGGGAGGGAAACGGAGCCTCCCATCACCACGTGCACTGGGTGCATGATGCACCGCATGGCCTATGCCCACGTGGACATGGTCCACCGCAGACTGTCCCTTTGGTCTATGGACCAGCACCTGTGAGCCCATCGTACACCAGCCCCATACACCGGAGCCCGATAGGAGCCTAGACCAAGCCACGTGGATGGCCTCCCTGCGCGACACGTGTTCGGGCTGGCCTGGTCCAAATCTAGCCCTGTCTAGGCCCGCCAAGGCCCAGTCGAGACCCAAACTGAATGACCGTTGACCGGTCAGCATTGACCATTGACCGGACCCACATGATAGTGACCCAAGAGCCCCGGTTCCACCTGTCAGTAGCTGATGACGTAGATGATGTCATGCTAACGTCATGATGATGTCAGCAGGACCCACCTGTCAGCCCCTATTTAGCTCTGATGACGCCATGCTGACGTCATGCCGAAAATGAGACCACGCCAGCGTCGGGGACCTCGGCGACCACTCCGACCACCTCCACGATCTCTCCGACCACCACGACGACCTCTCCGACCACTTCACCAGTTGGTACACCACTCCAAGTCCCTTCATGCCATGTGAACCAGTCACAGTGTGACACGTGTCAGCCCTGAAATAATCAGCCTTTATTATTTTTAGAAATGGATTTAATCTTCGGAAAGTCATAACAAATTCATATGACCTCAGAAAAATGTGAAACCAGTTCCCACATTTTTCTAAAATGAAGCTCTACGCCATGGACATGTTCTCGCCTGCCCGTTTTATGCCACACAAAATGAGACCAAGACCTGCCTCTCTTTTAGACCTGTGGTCTGGCCCTACCATCTTGCGAAACACTTTCTTCACTAACCCTTGCTGTGTTTGACAGTAGTAGGCACATCTTAGCCAGTCGCTGCCATGCCTGGCCAGCCATAGCCAGCCTTTGGCCAACCATAGCCACTTGTAGCCAGCCGCAGCTAGCCACAGTAGGCCGTAGCTGGCCTTAGCTGGCCAAAAGAAGCCACAACCCTCTGGGACAAGTCACAACCGCCTCTGGCCATCTTCACCTTTGCCACAAGGATGAATCCTAGTTGGACGCCATTCCCGATGCTGATGAAAGCCCTCCCTTCGCTCTTTCATGCACTCGATCTTACACCTGTCATTCATGATCTATGCCTATCTAAATCCACATATGCCACGCCCTTATGTAGGTTCCCTCATTGCTACAGAGATGTGCTACTCCATTCGTGTGGTCATGTCTTGGCTCTTATGTTGGGTTGTTGGGATTCTTGTTCTTATGTTGTGCTTAAGGATCGTGCCTTCAAGCCGGTTGAGGGATAGTACCGCGTTCGACCATTTCGGTTGTGGGTTCGCCCCACTGTGGCCATAATGGCGAGCATAACTCGCTCCCTCGCTTTTAGTTGTCTCCGACGTACTACAATTATTAGTAACCCGATTCGGCCCTAGGACCTGACCATTGTGGACTGAACATTGGTGTGGATATCACCCGCACACAATGAGCCCTTTGTGGCCTAACTTAGTGGACGAGTCGAGATATGATGATTGTAGAAGACGGATGCCAACTCGTGTAGGATAAGCTCATGGCCACGAGTCCCCTCGCCATGACCATCGGACTCTACCTCTTTTGCTTGTGTTTATCCTAGCCACCTTATATGATTGCACCACCTTGACCATAGCATTCCTTCGGGTCTAAGTGGTGACAACCGCACTGCTACGAACCGGGGAAATAGCATTGTGCCATTAGTTGCACGACCGTGATGCCCTATGGGCTAGTTTGGATCGTGGGACTGTATCTCTTCTCTCCAACCTTCGTCCATTCCATGACAAGTTGGTCGAAAGAGTACAGATTCCATTCTTCTCTCTCTTTGGTTCTCAATCCTCATCAATATAGTAAGATGTGGATTGAGCCCCTTGCTTGTTTGGTGTTTATTGCGCTCTTGATTCCATTCCTTTGATTCTCGTTGGCTTCTAGGGCAAGTAGATCAAAGGAAGGCAAATCTCGTGTTCTTCTGTTTTGGTTCTTTCATGCTTAAGCCCTTGTATGTTTGTACCCAATTGGACCATAGCATTTCTGTGGTTCTTGCGGTGACAACCGCACCGCTAAGAACCCTATGGTGTCTTAGTGCATTTAGTGCACCTAGGTCTTGGTACCCTACCAGTGGATTGGGCACTCGTGTCCTTTTGTGTGTCGCTCCTTTCCGATGCCTTGTCCTTCGCCATGACATGTGTATAGGAAGGAGTAGACCTTTGCCATACCTTTCTCTCTTGCCCCACCCTTTCTTGGTCCTCGTCAATTACAATGGCGTATGGATTGAGAGAGACTGGAATTGTATAGCCGCTCCTTTCGATTCACGTCAATCTCTATGATGCCCGGATCGAGAGACCGCGAGCCATGGTGTTTGCTTAGGATGAGCTGAGGTCTTGGCCATTGATCTTGAAGCTATATAGGTCGACCACAGTTGGCCCGGGAAGTACAAGCTAGGCCTTGACTTAAGCCCGTGCTTAGTGAACAACCACTCCTGTTTCTTTGGCCCATGGATCGGACATCAGCCGAGAGGGCCAAGTCATTTCCTCTTTGTGTTCCTTCTGGGTCTTGTTGCCTTTTTGGAATATTGTTTGTTCTCTTGCCTTGAGTGTGTTTTGGAGGTAATTGCCACGAGGACAACGTTGGATCGGAACCCGATGGAGAAGGAGAACGTGATCGACGATAGGACCCTGGGAAGAGGAGACCTTGTTGATCGACTACATCAACTAACGAAGATTTGTACCACTACTACCTCGAAATCGCAGGTGCCATGGCAGCACCCTCTTTTAGAGAATCCTATTAGACATTGCATAATATCTAGAACTGCTAGCGCTTTATATTTAATCATTTGCTAGTATATTGATGCATGCTACTACCTAAGCCATTATCACCCTGATGCAACCCACTCTATCATGTCACCCTGCTTTGCGCATTCGCTCACTTATATATGCTTACTTGCCTACTTGCTTGCATATTACACCACTACACTTATTATTAACTCCACTTCGCATTATATCGGGGATGTGATGCTGGTGGTGAACCCCTGGGAATGGTTTGGCTTGGGAAGCCGGACACGGTGGTGTATGAGCGTGCTGCGTGTGTGCCTTGGGTGCGTGGAGAGTGAGGGTTGCGTCGACCGAGCTAGAATAACGACGAGCCTGGGGCGAGTCTTGCCATGTGGTGCTACCTGGGCACTTGGATATGGAATACCTGTGGTGGGTAAATGGTAATTGGAGGTAGCCTTGGGTGTGAACCTGTGATGGGAGGAGCCTAGGGTGGAGGTGCTGTGGTCGCACGTAAAATGGAAACCCTGATGAAGACATTCTGGCTTGGTCAATCCCTAAGGACTTACTAGTACTCAGACTCACCGGGAATCCTTTACATCCCACTCGCCCTATATGGTGCGGGACGGTCGGACTACTTGGTAGAGCGATGCCATTACTACTAGGCAAACGTGTGCAAGGAGGTACGGGGCACGCGGTTTTCCCCCACACCCTTCCGAGACTTCAGGAGGCCTTGTGGACCCAGCTCTTGACATCCGGAGGGCCCCGGCTCTGTCTACGACTCACAGTATCAGCCATCCCAGACTAGACTTGGGATGTTCCAGGGCTGAGAGGTAGGGTGGCATCGTTCTAGGCTAGCAAGCGACCGGAATTCTGCCTAGGAGATTTTAGACTCCGAGGATGGCTAATCTTGTGGGTATATAAAACCTCTGCAGAGTGTTTGGTTGATCGATCGATACATATGCCGACTTGTCGGCTATGGACCTTTCCTGGGTTTCGCTTAAACTAGATAGGAGATGAGTCCTTCTTTCCTCCCTCCAGGGTTGGGGTATTTTCCGGTCGTGAGCCTTGGGGGTTGTGGGCCGTTGAGACAAGGCCGAGAGGGAGTTGGCCTGTCGACCTGAGTGTGTGAGACGAGATGTGGTGTGGTGGTGAATGTGTTAAAAATTGGATATTATTATTATATTACTAATGTTATTTACTTCTCATGCACTAAGGATGCAAACCACAGCCAAATATTAGGATCACCAGATCCCTTGTTTACCTTTTTCACTAAAGCTCATCGGTGCTGACCATGGCCTGCACACATCTGGCGGTGTGTAGATTTCCTGCTTCTCAGAGATGCTGACTTTAGAAGGATTAGAAGGTCTCGTGCCTACGCTCAAGTTTGGTTCGGAGATGGAATCTACGCTGCACTACGCCAACTCTGTGATGCCCGTGAAGGAGGAGCCTTCACTCGATAGTCTTCCGCTAGATTAACTCTGTAATAGGTGTGTTCCCCAGTGATGTAATATCTTGTATTCTTGTAATCTTACGATGTATGACTGTGACATCGACTGAAATATGATAATATGATGGAATCAGTTCTTGGTTTTATCATATTAAAATTCATTCTGTGGATTTTCCCTTCAAGGAAAATTGAGGATGTTTCAGACATCCTAAGATAAAATTCATAAAACTCATGGGGTTGCTTCATTTAAACTGCTACTACTGCATCAATTCATACTTGCTTTTAAATTTTATAAGGGATCACAGGATCTCAACTGAAACGGGTACATGAGCAGAAATCATTAGACAGGTGCAATCATACTTGCTTTCAAATTGAAGCTCACTTCCATTCAGCATGCCTCTTACATCACAACTACCGAACCTCAGTTATCTGTCAAGTCACAATACAAGCAATGGTAAACTATAAACTTTCAGTACCTAATTCATTCCGCATTTCAGTCAATTAAATAAGCCTTCAAGCAACCAAGCCTTGAGCCAGGAGAGAGATTATTTGCTTGGAGTTATGATGTAGGGAGATATCAGATAGGCTGTTGATGCTACCATCTAAAACAGAGACCGATTCTATTGCAAAACTAAGCAATATACTAAGACGAGAACTCTAAAAAAATCAACTTCATCCAATTCACTAACAAAGAAATTGCAGATCATGGCTAGACAGGACTTGGGACACAATTTGTGCCATGGCAAGTGGTAACACTTGGCATTAGATTAATAGGCAAGTCTAAGCATGTCTAGGTTTGCAAAATCCAAGTACAGAGAAGCACATACAAGCAATTATCACAAGGAACTGCATGTCCATTAGTACAATCCTAAGCCCAAAGTACACTTCACTATATTCTACACCGATCTATGAATGGGAATACTGTTGTTCTTTGGAAACACATACTATAGAATTTTATCAAGACATGATAGTTATGATATATCCAAATGCAAATGTCTATTAAAATAAAAAAGGTACAAATTGATTATATTTTCACTAACAATGCAGCCGTCATGGCTGTACATATCATAGGGGAATGTTCATAAATCTGCAAGTTGCACATGCTCATTTTATCGAACGCCTTCCAGACAGACAAAACACAACCTACTAGGTCCTAATGAACAGCATTGAACTTACAAAAGCTAAGTTCATCCTTCTTGTTCTGTCCATCAGCATCTTCCGCTAACTGTGCACCAGATCCTAGACCACCGGTGCCACCGAAGAGGATGTAGGTGGATGTGAAGGTCGGAGGGAACGCGATGAGGGAGATGTCTGTCCTGGTTGGCGGTGAGGAAGGAGGCTCGGCGGCTGTACGGTTGTAGAGCACCCGCGACCGCGAGGACAGGGCGGGCTTAGGGGACAGGGCCGAACCACTGCTCCTGCCATACCACCACCTCCTTTGCCGCCGGGGACAACAAATCACCGCCGGGGCCTATTTTTTCGCTCGCTCACCGCTACCGCCTTGCAAGTCCTGCAAAGGGGGTTGGCGCCTCGCAAGATCGAGGACGCGTGGATTGGTGTGCGGCAGGGGGGGCTTAGGGGCGGCGGCGGGTGAGTGGGCGTAGTGGAGGGAAGACGAGATGGGCCGGATAAGGCTTAGGGTTTCTATTCATATGTGGCCTACTGTTGTAATGGACTCTTTTCCAAATTTTCACAAGACGAGATAGCGGGAGTTCTCCCGCCCAATTCTCTAGTATACAATTTTAGAATTTTGAGACCAAATTTGTGTATTCTTATATTTAAATTTTATTACGCGCTGCTCCTGCTGCCATCGCCACTGATGCCTTCCCTGGATCTACAGCCATAGGATTTGGCCAGAGGAGCGCGGAGATGTGTTTTGGGCTGGGCCAGGAGGAGTCAAAGGCGGGTGGTGAAATTTAACTGAAAATTTTTAAAGGGTATACAACTTATTTTCACCCGCTCAATGTTTTATGATAAAAATCACTATTTTTGAAAAAATATAAAATATTTAGAACGTCAGAATTTTAGCATTCAAAATTATATATATATGGACTTGCTCAGTATATATATAAAATGTCTATGGGGGCATGAGCATAACAAGTATAAAGATTACACTTATATCAGTAAATAAATAGATAAAAATTCAAACTAGAAAAAACTATATGAAAATATCAAATATGAGGTTCATGTTCCCTAAAAGACAAAAATCATGTTTTCAACATTTCTGTACGATTTTTTCGTATTAGACCTAAAATTGTCATTTCTGTATGAACTTTTCTAATGTGGGTTTGAATTTCAACTTTTACATGTGAGTACATATTTATATACACTATGGATGTGCTAAGTTTCAAAAAAAAATTGAACGCCCGAAATATGTTTTTTGAATTGGTTTCCATGTTTCCACCTAGTTTGTGGTAGGACAAGTGGCATGGAAATACACCTATGAGTGAACAGCATCCTTGCTTATATTGTTGAACAACTATGCATCGATGATTTGGACACCTCGCCGCCTATATATCATACCAATATGGATAGGATCGGCCGAATACGATGAGGATGAGGCCTGTCAGAACTAGGGTACGTCGTTAGATGTGGTGGACAAGAAACCTACGAGGAAGATTTGAACGTCGGCTCCTATAGATTGTTTGTTATACTTTCCATGTAACCAATTAGAAAACATATATGTAAACCGATTGGATCTTGTAATCCTATCAAATAGACTATAGAAGGCAGGGTAGGGAACCCTCGATCTGAACATTGCAAGCTACAATCAGCGCCCCTGTAACTTGAGCATACGAGACAAAAAGATCTACCTCAAACTAGACGTATAGGGTACCATGTACCTGAACCAGTATAAACCCTTGTGTCATCATGTGGTACACATCAGATTTCTTGTACGTAATATGCTGATCCATATTGACAGAGCTAATACTTCTGATACTATGTCTCTAGCCAGAAAAAACCAGCATGATTTATTATTTCAAACGGAGGGAGCAGTTCAAATGTGAAGTAATTCCCATAAATACATTGTAATTACTCAAAAGGTACCTTATTGCCAAAATATTGAAGTTATTTAAAAATATATGAAATAAAAGTTTTGTTATTTTCATATAGGAATTAGTGCTTTTAGTTAGAAGACAAATGGAGCACATGACAATCTTAGTTACACTTTTTTTGAAATGTTATGAAGATGAATTTAAGTCCACCATGAAATTTCAAAATTTTCAAATAAGATTTGGATTGTTAAATTTTGGAACAGAAGGAGTACTTTCCTAGATACACAACTTTGCTATGTATTTAGATATACACTATGTCTAGATCCGTACTAACATCAATGTATTAAAAAGTCAAAAACATCTTATAATTTAGAAAAGGAGTAACAATGTTACCAGAGTGTGCAGTCCATCTATCCTCTCTAGTCCTCATTTTTTACATGTGGGATCTATATGTCAGTTTGTGGACTGTGATGACACCGCGCCAAGTTTAAAGACTGGCGAATAGAGTGGGTTAGGCAGATGAAGACTCAAACCAAGTTTAGGGGTTCAGAATGACACCAATGTCAATAGTGCCCTGCGGCTATTGAATGGGATGGCGGTGCAGTCTGCGCCTATCAGGCTCTTTCTGGCTAACATATTCTGAAAACTGGCACCCAGATCACGACAAGTATAGCTCTCGAGCCCTGGCTATTTCGCAGAGTTAGGCGGAGCGTTAGTCGGACTATCGAGTCCTCGACCCGAGACTTAACATACCAATGTTAAGACTTGCCAATGCTCTTAGAGCATATCTAGGAGTTTTGTAAAATAAATAACTCCCAAAAGTCCCCTCTAATAATTTGGGTAAGAGAGCTTATTAATTAAAAATAAAAAGTTATGAAATACCCTCTCTAACTCGTAAGAGGTGATTAATAATAAAGTCTAACCCTTTTGCTTGAAAGTATAGTATAACCTTTGATTCACATATTTGTTTATGTAGTTTCAAAAAAAATAGTTATCTTTTTTTGTTCGATAGTATCTTTTCAAACTTTAAAACAAATTAAATAAAGGACCTATTAAATTGGAAACCTATGTAAAATTTAGTTACCAGGTGATATTGGTTTTCGGTTCACTGACTTGGAAATAAATATTACACCGCTGGTAAGTTGACTACGAACAAGATAATTACATGACCACAAAAAAAATACAATTTCCCAGTGTTTGTCTCCCATCCACAAGGAAATTCACTTTTTCTGTTGGCTTACATATTTTTTGTTAGTTTTTTACACGTAGAAAATTTATAAAAAAGAATTAGTCCATAGGACCCTCGGCCGGTCGAGCGTGGGCGCGAAACAGAGGACCTGAACCCCATCTCCTGTGTTGGAAAAAATTCCTCCCGCGAGGACTTCGCCTCCTCGCACCTGCCGCTGCCTTTAAAAAAATTGCTGGCCAAGAAAAAAGTGAAAAACCTCCAGCACACCCTCCCCCAAGCATCCGCTCCTCCCCTGTTTGACCTCTGTCGCCGCTCGCCCTTCCCCCGCCCGGACCTCCACACCGCCCACTACACTCCTCGGGTCAGGCGGCCAGCCGCTGCCTTCACGCCATCGGCATCTAGCCCGTCGCCTCCATGACGCCGGCCACCGTTACCTCCACATCTCCAAGGGCCGCGTGCTTCCTGCATCATTACCAACTGCCGGCTGCCGCCTCCAATCCTCCACGGGTCCGGGCGCGCCTCCTCTTTAGGGACGAGCCCCTCATCTAGGGTTTGTGCTAGCCGCGGTCACCTCCTGTTTGGAGAATCACGGCACCCCCAATGCTCTGGTTGTCTACCATACACCAAGGTAATTGCACGTCTCCAGCCCTCCCTCGAACCCTCCCCTTCCGTGCAATAACGCATCTGCAGAGACAATGCATAAATTTCAGATCTAGCAGTTAGAGTCCTTTCCTTGGTTATACTTTGAAGACATGTGTGGTGCATCGTTCAGTCAATAACACATCATTCTGAATATACTGTGGCAAAATGGAACACATTTGCAATGTCTGAATGCAGAAGTTGGCTGGAAATCCACAAAAGAAGAAGAAATTTACATTTAGAAATTGATTTGAGCATGTCACTAGCTACAAAATTGTTCCTTTTCTATACAGAAAGGACTAGTGTTTCTGAAAATAACAAGTCTAATAAACTCTTAACATGATGAAATCCATACCCTTGTGCACAAATTGACAAGCTCGAACCATCCCTTTCCTTGCTGTTGTTTCATTATTTATAGATAATGCTTGCAGTTGTTTGTTAGCACTGAATGCAATTTTAGCTATTTCTCAATGTACATGGTGTTTTTATATGGCCAGTTAAATGAATTTGTCAAATCATTGGAACATGTGATTAGTTCTTGAGCCTCATTTACTTGTGTGTGTTGGCGGCAATTGCTCGGAGACGGAGGAAAAATTTCACGAGAACTGGTGATGGCCCCTCGGTGGATCTTGGCTCGGGCGCTCGCCCGGCGTGCGATGGTGGGTGGCGGCGCTATCCCTGCATCCTTCCCTGGCGCTCCTCATTCTGCACTCGATCTGGATCCCTAGTTGCCGCTTGGCCAGATCTGGCGGCATGAAAGGGCAGCAGCCGGTTGAAATTCTGTAACTTGTAGGATTCACAAATCAGCCAGCCACATAGATGTTCAGATATCTTGACACTTTAGGAGATCAGGAGTGATATATATGAATGCCACACTTACAAAATTGTGGTGTTGTTTCTATGCAGGATGAGTGATGAAATGAACAAAGATTGCCAAGATCCTTTAATAAGAGTTCTATCTGAAGATTTGGAAACATGGGTTTCTAGTACTACTTTAGACATGATTGGAGCTTTTCTATTTTCAAGACGGTGTAGAATGGAAAGTGACCATATTTGGACCCTTGCAACGTTGATATAGGCTTTTTTAGCAACACATATATGGGTTGCAAAAGGGAGTTTCATCTTGTAGTGGTAATGTAGGATAATACCTTCGACTTGGCTTTTAGCAACACTTTAGAGGATTGCCCAAGGTGTGTTTGGCAGATACAACAATGGAAGCCGAAGTGGTAGAGGAAGCTTGTCTCCTAGTTGGGACTTTTGTGCCACAATTTGAAGCTAGTTTTTTGGACCTCGCCTAGTAGTTTAAAAGATGAGTTTAGATTGGAACACCTGATATGGTTTTTTGTTAGAAGTATTTTGTGATGCCAACAAAAAAATTTATCTGATGTACTAGGAGATATGCAATCATGAGCAACCAACACAGTTCTGATATTTTGTGACTATACTACTATGGATTGCTTTGATGAATTATATGGCATGTACATGGCGTTGATGACTTTCGCCAAAGCTTCCTGATGATGGGCGTTGGCCTCTCCTGATGATGGTTGCCAGCCTAGCCTCCCACGATGACACCTGGGGCGCCGGGCGAAGGCTGATGGCTGCGTGCTCACCCTCCAAATGACAATGAGCGATGGCGTTTCACATGATCGTCTAGGGTGTGGCGTTTCTTGCGAGATCAATGTAGCCTGAACTGCGATCGAGCGAACAAACGATGCTCACGTAATGCAGCTGTCACTGAAAGGCTCACCAAATATATTATCTATAGCAACACAAAAACCGTGGCAACAGTAACATGATATTGCGTCCATTTAGAGTTGCAAAAGTACCTAACAATTGCAACGCCACTAAAGATTATTACAACCCCAAAAAACCATGGCAATAGGAACATGCTATTGCATCCATTCGGAAATCTTGTCGAACACACCTCGGTAGCCCAGTGGTAGATGAGTGTTTACTTGTACTTTAGTTCCTGGGATCAAATCCTCTGTGAAACATTTTTTTGTCAATAGAATACATTATTCAGAAATATGTGGAGCATTTTGTCTATTGCAACCATTTTTGGTATATTGCAACACTTTTAGGCCGTTGCATCAGGGGTAGTCTAATGCATGGAGCATTTTGTATATTGCAACACTTGTAGGCCATTGCATCAGCGGTAGCCTTTAGCAACACAAAAAAACCATGGTAATATTAACATGATATTGCGACCATTTAGGATTGTAGTTGCAATAAGTACTTAACAATTGCAACGCCACAAAAAATTATTACAACCTCAGAAAACCGTGGCAATAGGAACATGCTATTGCTTCCATTCGGAAATCTTGTTGCAATAACCACCCTAGCAATTGCAACACCATGGAACATTATTGCAACCCATAATAACCGTGGTAATAGTTACAAGCAAAAGCAACCAAATCCAATATAGTTGCAATAACACCAAGTAATTGCAACGAAAACCAATACTATTGCAACTCAAAATGCCATTGCAATAATGCCAACTAATTGCAACACAATTCTTAAATGGTTGCAGTAGCACAAGCCTGTTGCAACGACAAACCACACATATTGCAACAAATTTAGTCCGTTGCATTATAGGCACATATTGCAACCATTTTTTGAAAAGGTTGCAATATGACCCACCTATGGCAACCAAATTAGTGGTGTTGCAATTATGTAGCATGGCATTAGAGGTAGAACCTTGTAGTGTGTGCTGATTGGCCGTCGTCGGATCCCTAACCCTAGGCGATTCCCGATGGTTCCTCGTGATTCATTCCTCTACTCATAGATTCGCCGGTTCATCGGGTAGCAAGCCCTCGATTCTAATTTTGTATCTACTGCTTGCTTCTTAGAGTTTCATATCTCTAGATGTATATTGAAATTATTCATATTTTAGATCTATTCCATCGTGCAGTGAGTCGGTGTTGTTGAGGTTACTTTGGTAGTTGTCAGATAACTTGGGGCCAAGCTCGCGAGTACAGATCGAGACCAAGCCTCAGAAGTAATAGTTGGTAGTTGATTCTTGTTAGTGACAGTAGTTCACTTCAGTTCTAGCAATGGCTCATGTGAAGAATGCCAGAGGTGGTCCAGGTGATAAGGATCTGAGGCCTCTGCCTTGCTTTACTGCTGAGGTGAAAGGCAAGGCAAAGAAGCTGATGACAAAGAAGCGCAAGTATGCAGATGCTGATATATAGAGAGCAGCAGCAGTTGTAGCTGCCACAGAGCGTGCAGAGAGAGGAGGAGCCCGGAGTGGTGTTCGCATTGCAGACCAGCTTTCACCAGCTCAGAGGACCGCCGTCGACCAGGTTGAGCGTCATCATGGTAGTCCAGCTAGGACTATCATGCTTGAAGGACAGTGGGTCACTATTGATGAGAGTCAGCCTCAGGGGGAGCCACAGAGTTAGACATAGCTAGCAGAGCAGTCAGAGGGCACCCAGCAGACAGAGCAGACTCAGGAGGCAGAGTAGGACGAGGAGACAGAGCAGGCACCTCAGCCACAGTTTCGACGCTCTAGTCGTACTCATGCTCAGGTGACACCGAGGCCAGAGACACAGCGGAGGGGTTCTCGTCTACCTCCTAGACCATAGGGTTTGCCTCCCATGACTCACCTGGACTTGAGGACAGCCACAGCCAAGCAGGTGCAACAGCTTAGGTTTGTGCAGTTCGAGGACTGGTTCCCACCTAGGAGTGATGAGCGTGCTTCAGAGGGTTCTATACACCACTATAGGATCTCTACAATGCTTATCTGAACAGTGGTGTGGCATTCAGATCTTAGAGGGTTTGCTCTATCGAGTCAGTTATTGTAGTGGTAGGAGAGCAGATCCACCCTCACCTATCCTATCTACCAGGGCTGACAGACTTACTTGGATGGACTAGGAAATATGTTCCATCATGGGTCCATGAGTTCTATGCTTCACTTTGGATTGACCCAGGCCACAGGTTTATTCACTTTGCATTTAGAGGCCGTGACTACATGCTGATGAGCTTTAGGGTCAAAGAGATCCTCAGGATTCTAGAGGCACCCATTCGCCTACATGAGGTGTGCTACGATCAGATAGAGCCTCCCAGATGCCCTCATGGTGGTCTTGTGCCTCCCATAGACTTGGTCTAACCCTACTTCACAGAGCCTTTTAGCGAGGGGTCGAGCATGACATTGAGAGATCTTACTCCTACAGCGAGGTTACTTGATGCTATCATGAGGAGGACCCTACTCCTGAGGATGGGTTATCGTGAGGGATTGACTCGCATTCAGCTTTGCTTAGTGAACTCCCTGATCCAGCAGATAGTGTTTGACATTTGGGATGTCATACTATCAAAGATGGAGGATACTCTTGCAGAGGGGTTTAGAGGCCATCGTCAGCTGCTTATGCTCACTAGATTACATTCTTGATTTGCAAGGTAGTTGTAGTGAAGTCCCTAGAGACTTTGGCTGAGTACACAGGAGCTACTATAGAGTTTCCACCATATAACATGGCTTAGATGCTCCGCCATAGTGCAGCGAGGACACCTAGTCAACCGGGTCATCGCCCAGAGGTGCCAAAGACTGCAGCCTAGCAGGATGAGATCATCAGGGGCGTAGCAGCGACAAAGGAGGAGCAGCTAGATGCTTAGTAGGAGGGTATGGTCGAGAGCGACCCCAGTGATAGTTCAGATGATGACTACTAGGATATCCCTCAGATGCCTCCTCGATGTCATGACAGTGAGGCCGATGGCTCCAGCTCAGCTCCACCCTAGCCACCATAGATACACCCCGCTCTTCTTGCTATTCTTGAGCGGATGAGGTAGAATCAGGCTCGCTAGGCCCAAGAGACCGCAGTAGCTCTTGCATAGGTTCAAGCCAGACAGGATGAGTTCCAGCAACAACAGCAGGCTATACAGCAGTAGTAGCAGGCCATGCAGCAGCAGCAGCTCCTAATCCAGTAGCAGTTACTTGGGTTCATGCAGCATGTTATTACTGCTATTGGGCCTACACGGCCACAGCTTACACCATAGCTTGGTTAGCCTGTCACCACCACAGTGACTCCATCTATATAGCCTAGTGGGCTTTAGAGTTAGGGATAGGCAGCGACACAGTTTGCTTCACTAACAGAGTAGGTGTCCTAGTGGTTTGCTTCTCCAGTGCCAGCCCATGGTCCATAGTTCACACCGCTTGTTATGGGCTTCACTCTGGCTCAGAGCTCCTCAGTGCTTGTGACAGACACCCCAGTTTCTAGGAGCCTTGGTGCTACATTCAGTGAGTTGATAGGGCAGCCTACACCACCAGAGCTACATGTCTCTACTCCTTCCATAGTTGCTCCTATTATTGAGACTATAGGGATGCTCCCTTCATCTGTTGCATCATCAGAGCCGCCTGCTTAGTGATACCTATAGAGTCCCAGGCCACACCAGTCCTAGATCTGACCTAGACTGCTTCAGCTTTAGTTCTAGCGTTAGAGGGTCATATAGTTTAGAGCTTCGGATCAGAGGATGATGCTACCTAGTTTTAGATCGCTCACCACACCTTAGCGCCCAACTCATCTACTCAAGCCCCGCCGACCGACCCTTAGGTTTTGGTCATTGATGCTAAAGGGGGAGAGGGATCGAGTATGTTAGATCTAGGGGGAGCAGTATATTTAGGGGGAGCTTATGTTTTATTACATTTGGCTTTTTATGTGTGATACATTACTATGCATTCATGTTTACTTTCATGCATTGAACTATATAAGTGTGAGCGTGATATTTATGTGATATGTGATATTTATGTGATATGTGACATGTGTGCTCTCTACTTTAATCTATTTATATGTCATGTCACTTCATTATTCTCATTTGGTTTGCTTCCGCATTTTACTCTAATTCAAATGAGCTTTATTTCTTGTACTCATGCTTATTTCATATCCATTGAGTACATCATGTTGGCTTGGGTCATATAAGCTTGTCTAACCTCTTTGCTCTTATTATCAAAAGCTTATATGAACCAAGCATATTGAAAACCTCATCTCTTTTTACATACTCGAGGTTGCATTGTCATCAATCACCAAAAAAGGGGAGATTGAAAGCATCTAGGCCCCTAGTTGGGTTTCGGTGATTAATGACAATATGTGATTACTATGACTAACATGTGTTTTGTAGAGGCAATTAAGTTAGGTCATGGTAATGGCAATTGATTGGGCAATCATGGTTGTCATGCCCCTATGATGGAAATCATTTTGGTTTTCAAAGGATGGACGACAAGGTTAAGGACAGACTAGTTCTAAGTGCCATTTAGTATTGAAGAGACCCTTAGAGTAGTTTAGGACTTTGTTTTTCCTTTGGCTGTACTATTAAGGGGGGTATGAACTAGTAGCTTGACCTAGGTGAGTCTAGTGGGTTAGGTGTGGTGCACACTTGTCAAATCTAGCACTAGGTAGCTCCAAAGTAGCCCTAAGATCAATTGGAGCAAACTTCATTCACATGTGATTTCGAGTTGGAAGTGAATGGAGGGTTAAATGTTGACCGAACGCTGGTCCTGGTGTGATTGGACGCTAGCAGTAGAGTCCAGTCAGTTCATTTGATCAAGCTAATGTCATCTGGATGCGACCGAACACTGAGTGAGAAGTGACTGGACGTTGGGTGCCAGAGTCCGATCAACTCTAGTAAGGTTCCAGAGAGGGAGAATCCTGATCGAACGTGTCCGGTCAATGCAGATCAGACGCTGATCAGGTTTCGGTTACTGACCGAACGCTAAACAGCAAAGTGACCAGACTCTGGGTTCCAACATCTAGTCAACATTAGTAAGGGTCTAGAGGGCAGTTTTTGTGACCGAATGCGTCCGATCAGTGCTGACTGAACGTAGGTCAGAGTCCAGTCACAACTTAATGGCTCTATGGCTGGTAGAACTGACTCGAGTGTCTGGTCAACTTGACCAGAGCATCCGGTCACCCATCAAAACACTGACACAACCTCCTAATGGTTTGTTTTGAATGAGGGGGTATAAATACTTTCTCTATTCATCCAAGGGAGGTCTCTTGCCCATTTCAACAGCTGAGAAACACCCTTGAGAGTGCTTAGGAGAGCAAGAGCCTAGTGAGGTGATTGAGATTTGACAATCCAAGATTAAGGCTTCATTAGTGCAAGGAGAGTAGCAAGTGTGCATCCACCCTTCTCATTTCACTTGTTGTGGTCAAGTGAGAGTTTGTGCTTGTTACTTTTGTGATCACCATCACCTAGATGGCTTGGTTGTGATCGAGAGTTTGGTGATCATCTGACGGAGCTTGTGGATGACCCAACTCAAGTTGTGAGCGGTTGTGGGTGATTCACCATGATGGAGTGTTGAAGAATCAACCCGTAGAGAGCACTTGATCCTTGTGTGGATCAAGAGGGAGCTACACCCTTGTGCGGGTGCTCCAACGAGGACTAGTGGGGAGTGGTGACTCTCTGATACCTCAACAAAACATCGCCGCATTCCTTCTCCTCTCTTTACTTTGAGTATTTACTTTTGAGCAATTCAATTCTTGTCTTTACATTCTTAGAATTGCCATGCTAGAATAGGATTGGAACTTAGGGTGCTAAACTTTTGTGCGGTAGATCATTAGAATCATATTCTAGGCACAAGGGGTGAAGTGGGCTAAGTGTAGGGTCTAATTATTGCAAAGAACTTTAGAATTAGCCCAATTCACCCCCCCCCCTCTTAGGCATCTTGATCCTTTCACTATGCACCTACAGGATGGTGCCACCAGGCCATGCTAGACGGGCACTATGCAACATTCTAGGTGTGTCAGAGCATAAACAGTATTGTAGGCGCCGACGTTTGCCGTACCAGGTGAACATGGTTGAGCCTGCCACATACATCTGACATAAATAGTATTGTGGGCGCCGATGACCGTCTCGTACCTGATAGCGTGGGCAACAAGACTTGGTAGCACATGTATTCATTCTCTTTTTCTCTAACTTGTAAGGCCATCCCCTTCAATTGTAAAAGGGGATGAGCTCGATCCTAAAAAGGGCTGGCTTACTCTGGCTCTCCTCCAAAAAGAGAAGCTCAACGATCCGAGGACTCGAACAGCTCAACAACTCTAGAACTCAAAAGCTACACAGAGCATATGCTTTAATACTTAGCGCACATTAGAGCACCCATCACTCTCTTCCATTTGGTTTAGAGTCCAACCGGGCCTTTAACACCCCCTTCTCATTCCTACTCGTTTGTAACCCCATAGCAAACTTTGAGCACCTGGGCTTAGGAATAAAGTCACTGATCGACTAAAACTAGACATAGGGCACATTGCCTGAACTAGTATAAATCATGTGTCATTAAGTGCTAGGCCACATCCGATCACAACGCATGGCAAAACTACAAATATTTACTTGTTGGACACTTTTTGCACCGACAGTTGGCACCGTCCATGGGGAAGACGCCGTGCATCCTCGCTTTTGGTCATCGGATGGCCCACTTTTCCACCATTTTCGTCATGGCGAGCCCAAGTGAGATGATTCGCTTTGGCTCACTAGAGTTTCCTGCGCTCCCACCTATTGGGATGTGGGTTCCTACCATCTTTGAGCCGCTCTAGACTTTCCTCTTCGGAAGTCTGGACTTCATCGCCGACTGGCTCGGCATACTGCACCTCCATGAGGAGGCGCCCATCCCAGCATCCACTGGAGGAGGAGTGCTCTCCACCAGCCTTGGGCCACTCGACGACCCTAATGTTGAGACTCTCGCACTTCACCTCAAGCCCATGCTGGGCTCAAACTCTACGGTGAGTAACATACATGTTATTCTTTACTCATTATTTAACACCTTCTGCTGACTCTGTGGAGGGACCCCGTTGTCCCTACCACGACCGCCTTGTGACTGGTTCCCCTATGGCTTCGTGTCCCCCATGGACGTGTATGCGTGGGGCCTCCGAACGATGCTAATGCCGCCCCCTCTCACATCTGAATTCATGGTGATGGCAGGCTATGCTCCCGCCTCCTTTCACGACCTCGTGGATGACGAGGTCAAAAGCGCTAGCTCCAGCATTGGTGACATCGTGGCACCTAGGCTCCCTCTATCCTAGGAGTGCACTAGGTAGATGCTCTAGGACAGCCACTGGTGGAAGTAGAGTTTCTATAGACTCACACCCCTCTGGACCCTCATGTGGAGGCCCTCGTGCATGTGTAGAAGCACGACAAGGAGTTACGACAAAGGTGGCAGAGCCAGCCACCACCTATGCTCGCTTAGCATAGCACGCTGCACCACGCAGGCATAACTCGGTGAACAACACTTGAGGTCATGCCTGTCAGGTCCAGCGCAACATCCTGGATGGAGGGAACGACCCCCCTCAGTTCGCTCGAGCTGGCTAGAACATCACTGCTGTGGTGATGCTTCTATGCATCCTCCCTGAGCCGGCCGACCCCCAGGAACAAGCAATCCACCAAAATCTTTGGGCACTGGTGGAGACCACTACTGTTCAACAGGTGGAGAGCTCCACGTCATGACACCAGCTCGTGGCCTCTTGCCCGACTAGAGGACTAGGGCCGCACCAGTTGAATCGCTCCATCCACTCACCACTACTGTTGCTGAGGGTGGAGCAGGAAGCTAGGCTACACCGCGGCCCACTCCACACTAACCACCTATGTGTGAACGCCTTGGGCCAAACCATGATGCTCGCAGCGTCATCAACAATCGATGCCATTCCTGGCATGATGATGATGCCTATCGAGTGGCAGCGAGAGCAAGTGGTACAGGCCCTAGCCTGACCATCGAGGAGTGTGAGGACATGCACCACAAGCATGGTGGCCGACCAAATGACTAGAGTCCTAGCCCAGATAGCCTAGGACCATGGGCGTTTGGTCGTCGCATCTAGAAAGCGCCATTCCCATAGCGCTTCAGACCACCCACCAACATCGCCAGATACACCGGGGAAACGAACCTTGGTATATGGCTCGAAGACTTCTAGCTCGCCTATTGAGCCAGAGGAGTGGATGATGACCATTTCATCATTTAGTATCTCCCCATCTACATGGGGGAGCATGTTCGAGCATGGCTCGAATTCCTTGCCCCCGACAGCATCCATGACTAGGCAGATTTCAAGAGGGTCTTCATCGGGAATTTCTAGGGAACATATGTCCATCCTAGGAATTCCTAGGACCTCAAGAGCTACCAGTAGGAGCCCAGTGAGTCCCTATGGGATTACATCTGTAGGTTCTCAAAGCATTGCAACTCCCTTCCTAATGTCATTGACACAGACATCATCAGTGCGTTCCTCTTTGGGACAACCTATGAGTCCTTGATCCACAAGCTCAGCTATGTGAAGCCCCGTACCACCCGCGATCTACTTGACATCACCACAAACCACGCCTCTAGCAAGGAGGTGGTTGGAACAGTCTTTAGCGATGGCTGGGATAGGGGCAAGGCCAAGCATGGGGACCAAGGCGAAGGCACCTCCACACAAAGGGGCAAGAAGAACAAGGAGGATCAGCGTCAATCGGCCAACCTAGCCTTGGCCACCACAACCAATCGTGCGGGCAAGTAGCCCTAGTAGGGCTAGCCTGACCACTTCGACAAGCTCATGGAGAGTCCATGCACCAACCATGCCTACCTCGTGAAGCACCTCTACAAGGACTATGAGCTCCTCAAGTGCTTTCTGTGGCACGCCAGCAAGCCAATGTAAGGGAAAGGCAAGGAGGAGGCAGCCAAGAAAGGAGGTGCAGTGGGCAAGGATGATGATGGCTTCCCTAACCCTGAGGAATGCCTCATGATCTTTGGGGGATCCGATGCCATCCACTCCAAGTGCTAGCACAAGGTATGCTACAGAGAGGCATGCGCCGCCGAATCAGCCGTCCCCTCTTTCCTTAGCTGGTTGAACTCCCTGATCACTTTTGATTGGAGAGACCATCCTTGCCACGTCACCCAACCAGGTCGCTATCTGCTCATCATCGACCCCATGGTCCACAAGAAGTGCCTCACCAAGGTGCTGATGGACGGAGGCAGTGGCCTCAACATTCTCTACATCGACACCCTCGACGCCATGCGCATCCCCCGATCGAAGCTCCACCCAGTGAGCTCTCCCTTCCATGGTGTGATCCTAGGGACGCAGGCATACCCACTCAGGTAGATCGACCTACCCATCATGTTTGGCCACTGAACCAACTTCCGCTTGGAGGTCCTCACCTTCGAGGTGGTGGACTTTCTAGGGTCCTACCATGCCATCTTGGGGCGGTCATGCTACACTAAGTTCATGGCGATCCCCAAATACACCTACCTCAAGTTGAAGATACTGGGACTGAACGGCATCATCACCGTGGGTAGCTCCTTTTTGCATGCCTACATGTGCGACCGTGAGCATTAGGAGTTCACCATAGCCATCATCAACTCCGCTGAGCTCCTAGAGCTCAAGAATTCATTGGCTCTGGCAGTCCCAGACTGCAATGAGCTGACCTCCTCGAGCGCCTTCCACCCGACTGAGGAAACCAAGGCAGCAGGGATCAACCCCACCAACCCGACCAAGATGGTATTGATTAGGACCAAGCTCCTAGCTAGATAGGAGTGCGAGCTCGCTGACTACCTATGTGCCAATCATGATGTCTTCATGTGGAAACCTTCTGACATGCTGGGCATACCAAGGGAGGTCATCAAGCATGCACTATGCCTCATCCTAGGCTCAAAGCCCACCAAGCAATGCCTATGTCGCTTTGACGATGAGAGGCGTAGGTCCATAGGCAAGGAGATCGCCAAACTCCTGGCAGTCGGATTCGTCAAAGAGGTATACCACTCCGACTGGCTAGCTAATCCTGTTCTTGTGAAAAAGAAGAATGGGAAATGTAGAATGTGTGTTAATTATACTGGCCTCAACAAGGTGTGTCCAAAGGACCATTTTCCTTTGCCATGCATAGACCAGATAGTTGACTCCACCTAAGGATGCAATATCCTCTCCTTTCTAGATGCCTACTCTGGCTACCACTAGATCACGATGAAAGAGTCTGACCAACTCGTGACTTCATGCATCATCCTATATGGTTCGTACTACTATGTAACCATGCCTTTTAGTCTGAAGAACGCTAGCGCCACCTATCAATGGTGCATGCAGCGATGCTTCATCGACCAAATCAACCCATCCAACTAGCCTAACCAAGTTAAGCGGCCGAAACCAACAATCACCGTCTTTGTAGATGACATAGTGGTGAAAACGGCTCAAGCTAGCGACCTGATCACAAACTTGGCCGCCACATTCATGAACCTCCGAAGGTTTAGCATCAAATTGAATCTCAAAAAATGTGTTTTTAGGGTTTCAAAGGGGAAGCTGCTCGGATACATCATGTCTGAGCATGGCACGAAGCCAACCCCAAAAAAAATCATGACCATCTCCAACATGGGCCCTATACGCAACGTCAAGAGCATACAGAGGCTCACCGATTGTTTGGCCGCCTTGAGCCAGTTCATCTCGTAACTAGGTGAACGGGGGATGCCCCTCTACAAACTTCTCAAGAAGACAGAAGCATTCATCTAGATAGAGGAGGCACAACAAGTTTTGGAAAGCCTCAAAGCATTGCTGGTGTTAGCCCCAATCCTTGTCGCTCTCGAATGAGGAGAACCCCTCCTCCTCTACATCACGGCAAACAACCATGTTGTAAGCGCTGCCCTTGTCATCAAAAGGGAGGAGCCAAGACACCCCCTGATGGTCCAACGGCCGGTATACTTTGTCAGCGAGGTACTCTCTGATGCCAAGGTTAGCTATCCCTAGGTTTAGAAGCTTCTATACACCATGCTGATGGTGTCCCGGAAGCTCCTGCACTACTTCACCGACCACGAAGTCATGGTCATCACTTCATGCCCACTGGGAGACATCGTCCGCAATCGCGATGCCATAGGATGGATCTCCAAGTGGGTTCTCGAGCTCATAGGCCACGACATCAGGTATATCCCTCGCACTACTATTAAGTCTTAGGCTCTCGCCGACTTCATCATTGAATGGACGGAAGTCCAGCTCTCGACCCCAGACATCACCCACGAGTACTGGACGATGTACTTCGATGGGTCGGTCATGGTGCCTGACTTGGGGGCTAGAGTGGTTCTGATCTCCTCGGATGGGAGCAGGCTCCGCTATGTGATCTGTCTCCATTTTTTAGCCTCAAACAACACCATGGAGTACGAGGCCCTCATCAACGAAATGCGCATCACCATCAAGCTCAGTGCCACATGGTTGTATGCCCACGGTGACTCAGAGTTGATCATCGACCAAGTCATGAAGGAGTCCTCCTACAAGAGCCTAGTTTGAGAGATCGATCTTGTATTCCTTGCACCAAAGTGCTTGTAGTAGGGGGTTACAAGGTGGGTGAGAGAGGGAGCTAGTCCCTAGTCTCGGCGTGGAGCGGTGCGGGCTACTTGAGACATTGCTCTCAGGCAGCAGGGGAGTGTGCGTGTTACAGAATGTTGCTTGTGTGAGTGTGTGTTCGTCCTCTAGAAACAGCCCAGGTCCTTTCCTTTTATAGTTGAAGGGGGGACAAGGGTAATACATGTGCTAACTACATGGCATCATGTGAATGGAGGCGGCATGTCTGAGCCCTGTAGCCTATTCTTGTGGTGGCATGGCCGATGGAGTGGTCCGTCCTTGAAGTACTGGGGCGACGCGCTGGTCACATCCAATCTTGTGCGTCAAGGGAGCTCCAGGGCTACCTCGAAGTGGGCGTGGCGGTCAGCGTGCGGGTCACTATAGGTTGACTGCGCATGAAGCCAAGACTTGGTTGGTGCCTAGGCCGAACCATCATGGGGGTCTTGGCAGACATGAATCTCAAGGTAGCCGAGGCCCTAATGTAGAGTGCCAAGGCTCGGAGGGAACGGTTGATTTCGTGTGCTGATTCTGAGGCTATGATGACCCGGACTAGACTCCCCATGCTATGTTGTCTTTGGGGCGGGGGTTACGGGGCACAGTGTAGTGCACGCGCTGATCGTGGGCATAGCACCAGAACACAGTGGCCGGTAATACCCACCGCGCCTTGTCCTAGCCGGTATGGCATTGATGCGACTCCTTTGTCCCATCGGCCACTCCGTGGTGTCGAGCCGTCATCCGGCTGAGATTGCGGGAGTGGTTGATGCATTAATGGGACATGACGCGCTATTGGGAAGACTGGTCAAGGCGGGAGCGACGGGTTATTGCCAAGCCGGCCTCGAGCGATATGGAGAATCGCTGTCTCGTTCGAGGCTGTACGCATGGGGCCTCGGGCGAGACGGAGATTGGGCTCCTTGTCGAAGCCTCCCACGAGAGGCCTCGCGCGAGGCAGAGATTCATCAGGGCATCGAGACCTCTCATGCGAGGCCAAAGGCGAGGCGGAGAGCCGGTGGGCTCAGATGGGGCCAGTGGTTAACTAACGGCTTACCTTTTGGCTTTGTTGTTGATGGAGTTTAAGTGACTCTTTTGGTGTACGCTCAGGGTACCCCGTTTTATGGTACCCGATAGTAGCCCCCGAGCCTTAGGGGGGGTGCGAGCACTCTCCCTGAGGGTTTGTCGAGACTTGGCTTGCAGCCGCTCCTGTAGGGATTGTGTTTTGTTTTTTGAGATTTCGTTGGGTGCGCGTGAGCGCACCCGCCGGGTGTAGCCCCTGAGGCCCTAGAGGAGTGGATTTACTCCTCCAGGGGCTTTTTTCATATTGAGTGAGAAGTTTTTATCATATTTGCCGAGCCCACAAGTGCGAGTTCGGGTCGTGGGGTTTCTGCAAGGTCACAGGAAGAGCCCCCGAGCCTCTGTACGGAGCAAGAAGGCGATCAAGGGTTCCCCTGACTTTTTGTGTGACCCTCATGCTTCCTTTTTGCTCAGAAGGAGGGGGGAATATGCCAGGCTACCCTTGGTGGGTGCGAGCGGTGATATCTCTAGTGAGCTGTTATCGGGTAAGTCCGAGTGGAGGCCCGTGCCCCGTTCGCTAGGGGTCGGCTAGTGGTCCAGAGATGCACTCCAAGAGTACTAGAGGGTTTCTCTAGTGGGTGCCGAGGCCATTCGCTGAGCCACGGTGGCTCGGTGCCTCCCTACGGTGGGATCCCATTCGGAGACCTCCCTACTGGTCTTAGACACGACTTAGGACATCCCGAGCGATCATTTGCTCAGGCCTTGGCCATACGTGGGCTCGCCCATAGTTGTCCCTGACTCTGTTGCCCTGGGGCGGCTGTCGAAACCCTAGGGGGGCCAGCCTTCGAACCTCTAGACCGTAATGGGCTTGATGCCCTTTATCGCGTTTGTAACAAAACTTCTAGCGTGGGCTTAGGTCGCTTGTCTTTGTCTTGGGCGCAGGAGGAGCCCCTGAGCCTCCGCACGGAGCGAGAGGGCAGTCAGGGGTCCCCCTGACTTTTTTGTCCGACCCTCACATATCCTTTTCGTTCGGATAGAGAGGTTGTTTGCCGAGCCCATTCGGGTGCGAGCCTGGGTCGCTGGGTCTCGGAAAGGTTATAGGAAGAGCCCCTAGCCTCTGCACGGAGCGAGAGGGCCGTCGAGAGTTCCCCTGGCTTTTTGTATGCCCCTCGCGTGTGAGGGTTTGTTTGTTGTGCCCCCCTCGGGTGCGAGCCTGGGTCGCTGGGTCTCGGCAAGATTGTAGGAGGAGCCCCCTAGCCTCTACACGGAGCAAGAGGGCCATCAGGGGTTCCCCTAGCTTTTTGTATGACCCTCGTGCTTCCTTTTTGTCCGGAAGGAGGGGTGGAATATGCCAAGCTACCCTCGATGGGCGCGAGCGGTGGCATTTCCGGTGAGCTATTATCGGGTGAGTCTGAGTGGAGGCCCATGCCCCATTCGCTAGGGGTCAGCTAGTGGTCCAGAGACGCACTCCAAGAATACTAGAGGGATTCTCTAGTGGGTGCCGAGGCCGTTCGCTGGGCCTCGGTGGCTCGGTGCCTCCCTATGGTGGAATCCCATTCAGAGACCTCCCTGCCGGTCTTGGACACGACTTAGGGTGTCCCAAGCATTTCGCTTGCTTGGGCCTCAGCCCCGAGTGGGCTCGCTCGTGGTCGTCCTTGACTCTGTTGCCCTGGGGTAGCTATGGAAACCCTTAGGGGCCTAGCCTTTGAACCCCTGGACCGTAATAGGCTTGGTGCCCAATTTCTTCATCTGAAAGGAATAGGGTGGGGGAATTTCTCCCCCATCAGCTCGACAATGGCTGGCGCGCCTTTTGAGGTGATTTTCTGGGGAGACGGAACGACGCCTGCTGCTGCAGCGGTCGGGCGCGACGTGGTGTCAGCGGATGGGATGTAACTATTCCCACGATTAATGAGGAAAAGGTGGGCACGTGGGCGGTAAAATCGGATCGGGGTTAACCACACCGGATCTGGGGGAAACTTCCCCGATTTGGTCGCCCGTCCATTTCGCCTTTACCCTGCATAAATATGCAACGAGCCTCGCCCCACCCCACCTTACCTTGCCTGTGTTACCTCTGCCCCCATTGAGCCGTCGCTAGAGCAGCGGGCACTAGGAAGAAGAAGGGAGAAGGGCAAGCTAGAGAGAGAGAGACAGAGAGATAGACTCAACACCGCATTCGAACCCTCCACCGCGCTCATGGCCGGTGACATCATTATCATCGAGGCAGACCCTTGGGATCCATCTAACGTCACTATGGAGATGCTTCAGTCGCTCATCGATGGCGGACTCCTTTGTCCGGTGACTGACCCCAATAGGCCGGAGTGGATTGCTCTGTCGGGCAAGCCGGAGCCGAGGCCTCACGACGGTTACATCGTGAGCTTCGTGTCCTTTCACGAGCACGGCCTAGGCGTCCCGATAGACCGGTTCATACGGGCGCTCCCGTGCTACTATGGAGTGGAGCTCCATAACTTCAACCCTAATTCCATCGCGTAGGCGGCCATCTTCGTCGCTGTCTACGAGGGGTATCTGGGGATTGCTCCCCACTGGGAGCTGTGGCTCCATTTCTTTCGGGCGGGGCACAACACCAAGCCGACGGGTAGGTCAGGCACAAGGAAGGTGGTGAGGGCCGGCGGCTGCACTCTCCAAGTGCACCAGGACCATCAGCACCTCTACATCCTGGCCCAGCTCATGTCATCCAATCGCCGATGGTACACGAGCTGGTTCTATCTTCGCAACGATGACAGTGGACTTCCCTCCTACACCAGGCGGATTGTGGAGAGCAGCCCGGAGTGGTGGAAGTATGGCGTCCCGAGGGAGGATCAACCCAAGCTGCAGCCGCTCCTGGAGGGGCTAGAGAGGCTGCGGGACCGTGGCCTTACTGCGGCCGTGGTTGTGGCTGCCTTTCACTGCCGGAGGGTGCTACCGCTGATGGCTCGGCGGCGGCGCCTGTTCGAGATGAGGTTGGATGAGCCGATTGCGGGCATCCGGATGTCCGCCTCTGCCCTTTTCGATGAGGAAATTCTTCACCGGGTGAGGGATACGGTGGATGCGAAGCTGAGGAGTGGTGGTCTATCCACCCTTGTGATGCATCCGTCGCGGGGGTTCCTCTTGCTGGTAAGTCACGCGCCGCTGCAGCCCCCGAGCCTTCTCTGTTTCTCATTATTTCTCATTTCTTTATGCGCATTCGCCGTTCCTATAGGGGATGAGGGACGTGTGAGCCTCCCCGCCGCCCATTCCTGAGGACGTGAGGCGCCGAGCGATGAACTGGGCGCACGCCGAGGCGTAGAAAAAGCGGAAGGACGCCAAGGTGGCGAAGCGTACGAAGGAGATCCTCGCGCGCGAGGAACTAGATAAGCGCCGCCGGCAACAAAGGAAGGACGGTCTCCCGTTCGAGTCCCCGTCACCATCGCTATCGATGGATGCCTCGGCCGGAGATGACGAGGGCGAGGTGGGGCGGGGTCCCCTGGACCATCTTCCTAACATTAGGGAGACGGTGCCCAGGGCGTCGGTAGGCAGCCCGGCGCTCCCAGGGGGAGGAGGAGGAGTTGCCCTAGGGTCGGCAGCCGCCCGTCTCGGGGCCAAGGCCAACACGCTCGAGGCATGGGCGCTGGGAAAGTGTGTCATCAGCCCGATGGGCTCGATAGCCGCTGTGGAGCAGGTGGCGGTGGGGGCGACGCAATTGCCCCCGCAGAGGACCGAGGGAGCACCGGGGTTCGTCAAGGACCGGCCAGTGCCGACGGATACAGAGGTTGTGCCTCTGCCGCCGCCACCGCCTTTGCAGACGAGGGTCGTCGTGCCAAAGTGGTTGCAGCCTCGCTCGAGGTAAGCATATTTTTGGTGGAGCTGCAGTGTTTTCTGTTTGTTCTTCGGTCTCATGCTGACCCTATAAATGTTTTGTCCTTAGCCAGAAGCGTCTTGCAGAGGTGCCCACCTTGGTGCCCCTTAAGGCGCTCAAGGTGAACCCCGGCTCCACCGCCCATTGGGTGGTGGAGGCGCAGGCCGCCCTACAACGTGGCACGGTGTCGGTGAGGGCCGACCTGAAGGAGTCAGCCACCCAAGGAGGGGCTGCCAGCGCGGCCCCGACGCAGACGGGGGAGGGAGCGCCTCCGCCCCGTGGCAGCAGGGCCCGTGAGTCAGATGGGGCCAAGGTGCCCTCAGTTGCTGAGGCCACCACGACCAAGGTCCCCAGGGTCTCGGAGGCCGCGGCGCCTAGGACTGCTGAGGCCGCAGCGGCGGTGGCCGAAGCCCCTGTGACCACCGAGGCCACAATGGCGGAGGCCGAGGACCCCTCGACCATCGAGGCCATGATGGTGGAGGCCGGAGCCCCCGGGACTACCGAGGTCATTATGATTGCGGTGAGGCTGCTGGCCCAAGAAGTGGAGATGAAGGCGGCGGAGGCCTCGGTGGCACCCTTGGTTCAAGGCCCGCCGTCGTTGCGGGAGAGCACCCGAGAGGTGGAGGTCCTTCCGATCTCCTCCGACAATACTTCCCGGGCACAGGAGATGGCCAACGCCAAGGTGGCCGACGCCATGGAACAGCCGGTTCCAACCCCGAGCGAGGGAAGTTCGGCCCTCATGCAGGTACGACCCGAGCCCCACGGGTGGGATCACCTGTGCGTCCTGTGGTAGAGCCGGGATGACCCTGAGGCGGAGCCTCTGTTTGCCCTCGAGGACGCGGCCGAGGGCGGGCGCTAGGATACCTTCGAGCAGTACTACCAACTGGCGGAGCGGTCACTACGGACGGCGCTGTCCGTGGTGGCCGAGGATCTGCCTAGAGTCGCCCAGGTTTGTGTTTTCTTTTCTCCCACGGTGTTGTCTTTTTCTAAGTTTTCTTGTAGGGATTGAACCCCGCTCTATTTCCCCTAGGAGCTCGAGACCCGGTCCCTTGGGAAGTTGGTCTTTCTCCGGCGGGAGAGGGATGTCTGGGACCAGCTTCAATGGCAGAAGGGCCTTCTCGTCGGTGCCAACGAGCTTCTATCGGCACGGAGCGTAGAGGTGGAGGACCTCTGCCTTCGTTGTGCTGATGCAAAGGTCGAGGCGGCCACAGCCCAGGAGCAGGTCGCCCCTCTAGCTGCGCGGGTCAAGGAGTTGGAGGAGGAGCTCACCCACGTGGCCGGTGATTGGGATGCCTTTAGGTCCTAGGTCGAAGAAGCCATGGCCTCAGGCAAGGCTCTCGCTGGGCAGCTAGGAGCGGAACAGAGTGTGCAATAGCTAACGAAAGGTGCCTTCGATGGGGCCCTCATGGTGGTTGCGGCCTCTCAGACCAAGGCTGTGGTCTAGAGGGGAAAGGTTGAGGGTGAGTCCTATTCCCCTCATTTTATTCGCTTTTCTTGTATTCACCCCCCCCCATTCTCTGGTGTGATGTAGAGCTGGGGAGAGAGGCTTCTAGGGTGGCCGAGGCCACTCGGGTTGAGGCCCAGCACCTGAAGGAGAAAACCGAGGCTTCCTGGGCCGAGGCCCTGCGCTAGAAGGAGAAAGCCGAGGCCTCTTGGGTCGAGGCCCAACGCTGGGAGCAGAAGGCCAAGGGTGAGTCCCGTAGGCTTCCATCCCTATTTGGCCTACTTTCCTTTGTGCTCAACCCCATTCTATTTCCTATGGCGCAAAGTCAGAGGCGGAGGTTACCTGGGTAGCCGAGGCTTCTGTCGTGATGTAGGTGGTGCTCAAGACCGAGATCGAGGAGCATGAGGCGCTGAAGAGTGCCACTCATACCGCCTACGAGGCCTTGGAGGTCGAGGGGGTTCAATCAGGCAGCTCCCTTAGGAGCCGTCTAATTGCATTGAGCGGTCAAGTGCGCGAGTGGCTTCGAGGAGTGCTGCATACGGGCGTCAAGCATGCGCTGGCTGTCATCGCCTCACACTACATAGGAGTTGACCTCCAAGCCATCAGCGATGGCTACGTCCTGCCCGATGAGGAGGAGGAGGCCGACGAGGCGGTTGCGAAGCGGATGGAGGCGGCGGAGGGCCCCGGTACGGCGTTGGCCAAGCTGTTCGAAGAGGAGGTGGTCGCTCCTCCACCGTCTACCAATGCTGGAGGCCCTGAGCCGTGACCTAGGCCTAAGAGGCCATGTAAATAGAAAAGGGATTAACTTTGTATCGTAATACTTGTGGCCATCGAGGCCTTTCTTTTAAGGTACTCGTGTTTCTTAATCGTTTGTCTTGTATTTCCGAGCCTCTGCCCTCTTGTTGTCTCTGATCAGATTTCTTCGCAAAAAAACTTCCTTGGAGCCTAAGCCGTCCCTTGGGCGAAAGGTGGTGAGGGAGCACCATAGCCTAGAGGCTTAGGCCGTCTCGCGACTCTACTGGCCTTTCAGCCCTGAGACGGGCTTTCGGTCCTTGGGTTTTTCGCAACCGATTCGTCAGAGCGTGCTAGAGGGTTTGGCATAGGAATTTTTTTAGAAAATGACTAAAAAATGGTGCATGGGACTTAGGGGGGAACCCCCCATCTAGCCCCCAAGGGAGGCTCAGTTCTGTGGAGGCAGAGCCGAGTCTCCCTTACAGTGTTATCGTATTGCCGAGACCCACGATGGGCTCGAGGGGGGGGGGTTCTCGAAAAATTAGAACAACTAAAGAACGCTTCTTAATTGTATTTCGAGAAACAATATGTACAATGCTTGGAAATTTAAGGGTAAAAGCAACATAGCTGTTCTATGTTCCAAGCGTTGGTGAAGATTTCGCCCCTCTCGTTGGCTAGCTTGTAGGTCCCGGGCTTCAGCACTTGGGCGACGATGTATGGCCCTTCCCATGGTGGGGTCAGCTTGTGGTGGCGCTTGTTGCTCTGTGTCAGCCTCAACACCAGGTCGCCTACCTTTAAGTCTCAGCCTTGAATGCGCCAGGCTTGATAGCGCTGTAGGGCTTGCTGGTATTTGGATGAGTGCAGCAGTGCGACGTCTCGAGCTTCCTCCAGTTGGTCGAGGGCATCCTTGCAGGTGGTGCGGTTGCTTTGCTCGTTGTAGGCCTGTAGCCTCGGGGAACCATATTCCAAGTCAGTGGGGAGGATGGCCTCGGCTCCATAGACTAGGAAGAAAGGCGTGAACCCCATGGCTTGGCTTGGAGTGTTCCTCAGGCTCCAGATGACCGATGGGAGTTCGGCGAGCCATTTCTTGCCAAACTTCTTCAACCGGTTGTAAATTCTTGGCTTGAGGCCTTGTAGGATCATGCCGTTGGCACGTTCTACTTGGCCATTGGTCCTTGGGTGTCCTACGGCCGACCAGGCCACACGGATGTGGTGGTTGTCGCAGAACGTCAAGAATTTTTTGCCGGTGAACTATGTCTCGTTGTCGGTGATGATGGTGTTAGGGACCCCGAACCTGTGGATAATGTTAGTGAAGAACAACACTACTTGCTCAGATTTGATTCGATTGATCGGATGAGCCTCGATCCATTTGGAGAACTTATCGATTGCTGCCAGTAGATGGGTGTAGCCCCCGAGGGCCTTTTGCATAGGCCCAACCATGTCGAGCCCCCATACAGCAAATGGCCATGTAATGGGAATGGTTTGGAGGGCCTGGGCTGGGAGATGTGTCTGCCGCGCATAGTACTAGCATCCCTCGCAGGAGCGTACTAACTTGGTGGCGTTGGCAACTGCCATCGGCCAGTAGAACCCTTGGTGGAAGGCGTTTCCGACGAGCGTCCGAGGCACCGCATGGTGCCCGTAGGCCCCTGCGTGCAAGTCCCAAAGTAGGGCTTGACCTACCTCGGTAGTGATGCATCGTTGGAGGACACCGGAGGGACTTCGCCTGTATAATTCACCATTGCAGAGGACATAAGTTTTGGCTTGTCGCGCAAGTCATTGGGCTTTGGTCCTGTCGCTAGGAAGCTCTCCCTGAGCAAGCCCATCAAGGAACAGGATTCGCCAGTCCGTGTCCCGGTCGGTCTGGGGAGGCCCAGTGTTGACTTCCATGACCCTAGGCTCGGTCGAAAGAGTCTCAGCAGCAGAGGGGGCGTCGAGCCTCGTGGTGGTTTTGGCCGGTGGGCCCTCTTCTGCTGTCGAGGCGTAGTCAATGGAAGGCTTGTGGAGGTCCCTAGCAAAGACGCTCAGGGGGGACCAGAGCCCGTGCCGAGGCCATCTTTGCCAATTCGTCCACGGCCTTGTTGTATTTCTGCGCGATGTGGTTGAGCTCGAGACCATCGAACTTGTCTTCCAGGCAACATACCAACTTGCAGTATGCCTCCATTTTGGGGTCGAGGCAGTTTGACTCCTTCATGACTTGATTGACGACGAGCTACGAGTCGCCCCAGATGTCAAGACGTCGTACTCCAAGTTCGATGGCGATCTGCAAGCCGTTGACGAGGGCCTCATACTCGGCTGCGTTGTTGGAGGCGGCAAAATGGAGCCAAACCATGTAGCGCATGTGTACTCCGAGGGGCGAGATGAAGAGCAGACCTGCGCCTGCCCCGGTCTTCATTAGGGACCCATCGAAGTACACGGTCCAGCACTCCATCTGAATTTGAGCTGGTGGCAGCTGGGTGTCAGTCCACTCTGCTACAAAATTGGCCAAGACCTGAGACTTTATTGCTTTCCAAGGCACAAAGGTCAGGGCTTCCCCCATGAGCTCGACGGCCCACTTGGCTATCCTACCCGAAGCCTCCCGGTTATGGATTATCTCTCCCAAGGGAAAAGATGACACCACGGTCACTGGGTGAGACTCGAAGTAGTGATGCAGCTTGCGTCGGGCCAAGACTACGGCGTAGATCAACTTCTGGATGTGGGGGTATCGTGTTTTGGTCTTGGAGAGCACTTTGCTGATGAAGTAGATAGGTCATTGGATGGGTAGGGCATGCCCCTCTTCCTGCCTCTCTACTACTATGGTAGCGCTGACCACTTGGGTCATTGCGGCGACGTAGAGCAAGAGGGCCTCATCCCTGGCTGGTGGTACTAGGATGGGAGGATTGGTGAGCAGTGCTTTGAGCTTGGCGAGGGCTTCTTCGGCCTCGGGGGTCCAAGAAAAGCGTTCGGATTTTCTCAAGAGGCGGTACAGAGGCAAGCCTTTTTCACCGAGGCGCGAGATGAAGTGGCTCAGGGCCGCAAGGCATCCCATGACCCTCTACACTCCCTTGAGGTCTTGGACTGGTCCCATGCTGGTCACGGCTAAGACCTTCTCCGGGTTGGCCTCGATGCCGCGTTCTAAGACTATGAATCCCAAGAGCATGCCTCGGGGGACTCCAAACACACACTTCTCAGGATTGAGCTTGATGCCCTTCCCTCTAAGGCATTTGAAGGCTATCTTCAGGTCATTGACGAGATCCTCGGCCTTTCTAGACTTGACCACGATGTTGTCCACATAGGCCTCGACTATTCGCCCAATGTGGTCGCCAAAGACCTAGGTCATGCACCGCTGGTATGTGGCCCCTACATTTCTGAGGCCGAAAGGCATAGTCACGTAGCAGTACATGCCGAATGGGGTGATGAAAGAAGTTGCGAGCTGGTCAGACTCTTTCATCTTGATTTGATGGTAGCTAGAATACGCATCAAGGAAAGACAGGGTCTCGCACCCCGCAGTGGAGTCAATGATCTGATTGATTCGAGGTAATGGGAAGGGGACTTTTGGATAGGCTTTATTCAAATCGGTGTAGTCTATACACATCCTCCATTTCCCATTTTTCTTCTTGACTAACACAGGGTTAGCCAACCACTCTGGGTGGGATACTTCCTTGATGAACCTGGCCGCCAAGAGTTTCTGCACCTCCTCGCCGATGGCCCTATGCTTTTCCTCGTTGAATCGGTGTAGGCGTTGCTTCACTAGTCTAGAGCCAGCCTAGATGTCCAAGGCATGCTTGGCGACCTCCCTTGATATGCACGGCATGTCCGAGCAACTCCATGTGAACATGTCGGCATTTGCGTAGAGAAAGTCAATGAGCATGGCCTCCTATTTGATGTCAAGGGTGGCGCTGATCCTCAGCGCCCGGTCATCAGGGCAGGCGGGGTCGACCGAGATGAGCTTGATGGCCTCCATGGGCTCGAACGCCCCTGCACGATGCTTGGAGTCAGGCGCCTCGCCACCGAGTCGGTCGAGGTTGGCGATGAGGGTCTCGGCCTCCATGAGAGCCTCGGCGTACTCGATGCACTCAACGTCGCAGTCGTATGCATGTTTGTACGTGGACTCAATCGTGATGACGCCGTTGGGACCCGGCATCTTGAGCTTGAGGTAGGTGTAGTTGGGGACTACCATGAACTTGGCGTAGCATGGCCGCCCTAGGATGGCGTGGTAGGTGCCCCTGAATCCGACCACCTCAAAGGTAAGGACCTCCTTGCGGTAGTTGGAGGGGGTGCCGAAGCAAACGGGAAGGTTGATGCGTCCGAGGGGTCGTGTGCGTTTCCCTAGCACGATGCCATGGAAAGGTGCGGTGTCGCCCCGAAGCCTCGACTGGTCGATCTCCACGAGCTCCAGGGTGCTGGCGTAGAGGATGTTGAGGCCACTGCCTCCGTCCATCAACACTTTGGTGAGCCAGGTGTTGCCCATGATTGAAGATTGGGGGTTGCTCACTCCCTTCATCATCGTTGATGCGGTGGTGCACGTTATGGGCCCTCTGTCGGGCTCCTCCGCCCTCGCCACGTCCTCGCTGCTCCTGCTCGAGAGTGTCTCGAAGCTACTACAGGAGGAGTCGGTCTTGTTCGACTTTGGCCTAGAGCTCACGGAGCTGTTCCAGGTCCGGGCATTGAGGTAGTGCGGGGGCGAGGTTCTCGTTCTGCGCTGTCGATAGGACAACGCGTGGAGGTGTGGTGGCGCCTACACCCGGGCGAAGCGGGGAATGGCTTCCTACCCCCTCGTCCTCCTCACCCATCCTCGGCATCCCGAGCCCGATGTGGAAGCACTCGCGAGTGGGGTCGTAAGTACCCTCATCGTCGGAGTCGGAGTAGCCGAAGCAGTAGTCGCTCGCGGCCAAGAAGCGGCACATGGTTTCATGGTCATGGAGGTCGGAGAAATCTGCTTCGGCCCATCCCTCGTCCTCCTCCAAGGAGTCAGCGTGGGTGTGGGTCAATGCGGTGGTGTCGAAGTCAAGGGCGAAACGCTGGCGGCGTCCTGAGGGATCCGCGTGAGCGGAAGCATAGGCATAAGCGTAGGAGGTGGTGGCATTTCTCAACCTGAAGGGGTATGGGGATGGTGCCATTGCTGGGTCCTGCTCTGCTGGAGTTGGCTCCTCAGGATGTGGCGGAGCGGAGTTTGACGACGGGGCATCGCCGCACGCCGTCGGTGTTTCTCCCTTGTCCAAGCTCAGGCTAGATAGGTCCCTGACCAGGGACCCTATGCCAATAGCTAGGCACGGGATACCAGTGGAGCGTGGCGCACCGCCCTGGGCTTGTGCGATGTCATGGTAGTCCTACCCGTGTCGCGCTCGGTGAGCGCGATGAGAGCGGCCGCCCGAGCACTACCTGCGCCTAGGCTGCCGGTGCATGATGTCATCGTTGGTCGGTGGGGCTCAGGGTGTGAGGAGCACCATGTTGTACTCATTCCCCAGAGACATGAACTCTAGGCTCCCAAACCAGATCACCGTGCCGAGACGTAGTGGTCGTACGGGGTCTGCCATCCGGGACTTGTGGGAATGATGGAACTGACACGCAGAGGCCCCTACCTGGCGCGCCAACTGTCGGTGTTTTGGACCGGGGGGTCCTCAACCAACTAGTAAATTTGTACTGCGTGTTTCCAATCCCAGATGGTGATGCAAAGAGACACAAGGCTTATACTGGTTCAGGCAATCGGTGCCCTACGTCTAGTCTGAGAGATTGATCTTGTATTCCTTGCACCAAAGTGCTTGTAGTAGGGGGTTACAAGCTGGGTGAGAGAGGGAGCTAGTCCCTGGTCTCGGCGTGGAGCGGTGCGGGCTGCTTGAGACGTTGCTCTTAGGCAGCGGGGGAGTGTGCGTGTTACAGAATGTTGCTTGTGTGAGCGTGTGTTCGTCCTCTAGAAGCGGCCCAGGTCCTTTCCTTTTATAGTTGAAGGGGGACAAGGGTAATACATGTGCTAACTACACGGCGTCGTGCAAACGGAGGCGGCATGTTCGAGCCCTGTAGCCTGTTCCTGTGGTGGCGTGGCCGACAGAGTGGTCTGTCCTTGAAGTACTGGGGCGACGCGCTGGTCACATCTGATCTTGTGCGTCATGGGAGCTCTAGGGCTACCTCGAAGCGGGCGTGGTAGTCGGCGTGAGGGTCACTGTAGGTTGACTGCGCGCGAAGCTGAGACTCGGTTGGTGCCTAGGCCGAACCGTCGTGGGGGTCTCGGTAGATGTGAATCTCGAGGTAGCCGAGGCCCCGATGTAGAGTGCCGAGGCTCGGAGGGAACGGTTGATTTCGTGCGCTGATTCTGAGGCTATGATGACCCAGACTAGACTCCCCATGCCGCGTTGTCTTCGGGGCGGGGGTTATGGGGCACAGTGTAGTGCAGGCGCTGATCGTGGGCACAGCACCAGAACACAATGGCCGGTAATCCCCGCCGCGCCTTGTCCTAGCCGGTATGGCGTTGATGCGACTCCTTTGTCCCGTCGGCCACTCCGTGGTGTCAAGCCGTCGTCCGACTGAGATTGCAGGAGTGGTTAACGCATTAATGGGACATGACGTGCTGTTGGGAAGACTGGTCGAGGCGGGAGCGATGGGTTATTGCCAAGCTGGCCTCAAGCGATACGGAGAATCGTTGTCTCATTCGAGGCTGTACGCACGGGGCCTCGGGCGAGACGAAGATTGGGCTCCTTGTCGAGGCCTCCCGTGAGAGGCCTCGCGCGAGGCGGAGATTCGTCAGGGCGTCGAGACCTCCCGTGCGAGGCCGAAGGCGAGGCAGAGAGCCGGTGGGCTCGGACAGGGCCGTTGGTTAACCAACGGCTTACCTTCTGGCTTTGTTGTTGATGGGGTTTAAGTGACTCTTTTGGTGTACGCTCAGGGTACCCCGTTCTATGGTACCCGACACTTAGTATTATGACAACAGCAACTCTTAAATTAACAATACATCTACCAAGCTATTAAGCTAACTCTAACGACTAAGATACTAAGCTAGCTATTATTTTCATCAAACAAGGTATTGGGTTCAACTAACATCCTTTAACTTAGCAATTAAAGATATATCCTTACTTCCACTAATGATTTAATGTATATTGAAATAAGGAGCATCCAACTACCATAATACCTAGTCTATTCTATGGCTACAAAAATCACAATAAGCACATAATAATACAATGAAGCTACTGTAAAAATTTCAAGGCTAAAACTATCACCATTTTGCCACAAAAATTCCTACAATAATTAGTTTGATAATATTAAATACTCTCAAACGATTTAATAGCTCCTAAGGTCAACACATATAAGCATGAACTAAATACACCAAAAGATAGAGCACAATTTTAGGAATCTAACAAAATTGGTTTCATAATTTTTGAACACCTACATGATTTTATATGATTTACCAAAGATCAACTCAGAAATATAATCAGAAAACCATTTAACTAATTCGCTTAAAAAGAAAAGGCGACAAGCTCAGCACGACCCACCACGTGGACATGGCCCACGCGAGCCGGCCCATGACGGGGGCAGCCCACGCGCGTTGGTGCTCTGGCAAATACACCCTCGCGTTTCCAGGCATTAGCGTGAGCACTACGCGTACTATTCCTATAGACAATGACTTCACATCGGAGAGGTCCCCGACACCTCCGCGCTTGTCGATGTGACACTGGCCAGCACTGAACCGCTATGCTAGCCAACTGGGACCCGCACAGTCCGAGCTAGGGGGTTGACCCTTACCTACAGGCCGACGCGCAACTCCAGGTAGCGGTGGGACAAGTCAAGACGCAGTAGGATGGCCTCTCCATGACGGCGGGCACCCTGCGGCGGCAGCAACCATGTTTCGGTGAGCCTTGGCATAAAAGAGGTGATAGAAACATTGGGTGAGCATCAGCGACTCACCATGCACCTACCCGTGGTGGTGGCTTGGCTAGAGACGCCCCGAGCAAGCCTAGTCGCGTGCGCGCGGCAAGCATGACGGCGGGCCGTGGTGGCACGACCGCGTCAGCACCACGAAGGTAGCCGTAGGGGTACAGCTTAGGTGCACACAGCGAGAAGGGGTGCAAGGTGGGTCAGGTGGTGCAGCCAATTTGGCTTGAGGCGGTGAGCTGGTGGCTGCCTACGGTGGTGGCGGGCTGTGTCTTAATGGCGCTATGGTGGGGGCAAAACTCCAAAATTATAGCTCGGTCCGGCGCCATTCAAGGCGGGGTGGGGACGGTCGACTAGAGGACTTGATAGCGGCGCCAGAGACACGATGCCACGACCCGAGATGACTCCTCCCAGTCGTATTAACTCGCTCGGCTCAGTCGGACATGGTGGGGAGAACAAAGAGAGAACCGGAGCTCGACGTGACCGGCCTTGGCAGGATGCATCCGTCGTGATCCGAACGAGCCGCGCGTCACTACTATGGACAACACACACACGCCATCGACCGGCACTTCCTGCGGGGCTGCTGCGCCATAAATGGCAAAACGACGGTGCGGGCAGCAGAGGAGGGGGCAAGCCCTCGTGCGCGCAGCAAGGGGACGAGCACATCACGGCGTAGTATCAGCAGCGGCGGCATCGCAACAGAGCGGTAGGGACAGCGGAGCAGCAGCGGCTAGCGGCTCGCAGCACAACGTGGCGAGTGACAGCGACACAGCACGGCAGCGGGACGGGATGTTTATGCGGCTGGGCGGCCAGGGCACCGGGCCGGCGGTGGCGGCAGCACCGCACGGCAAAGCCAGACGGCCAACTGTGGCTGGCCAGGATGGGGCAGTTGCGGCCGACCACGCGTGGCAGTGCGCGAGCGTGCGTCCGAGCCTAGCCACACCGAGGCTCCGTGCGATGGTGACCGCGCACACTCAGCCAGGCAACCGATGCAAGCGTCGTGCACGAATTTTAAAGCATTGACCACGACTAAACCGTTGCTTCTAAGCCTAAATTGTCTTCTCTAAGCTCAAGGTGGTATATGAGGCTGCTAAATCGAGCTATAACACCTCATCACTCCTTAACCCAATCTCTTGCAATAATTTGCTAAACACGGCAATGTCTAGTTGTTAACGTACTTAAAATTTTCCTAAGTTTTTGAGCTGATTCTTATTTCAAATTGCATTTCTAGGCTAGTAGAAATATTACTTAGCAATATTATTTTTGAACAGCAAGTATTTCATTGTCATCTATAAAGTTTTTACTTCAAACTTTATTTAAGTATCACATACATGTTCTATAGCATTTTTGCTTAATAAAAATCGGTTTTAAACCCTAAGTGATATAACATGACTATCGAATCAACTTTCGTTTCACATTTCTGTCGATCGTTTCGAGTTACAGAAATTGATCTACACACTCTATTACATGCATTAACACATAAACATGATGCTCATGATATGTTTTAGTAAATGATTTACGGTGTAACATGGAGGTCTTGAAACTGGGCACAAGCACAACCGCAAAGTAAGATTCTTCAGGACGCACGCCCTAGGCCCTAATAATAAAACCGGCCGGTCGCTAGAGTATGTATGTACATAAATTCTAGGTCTACACTGCTTGTGGTAGCAGTATGTTGTGACTGATCTATATATACTAGTCATGAACATGTGCATTGAACGGTCTTAGCTTGCAGTTGTACCTGTACTGCTAGAGTAAACTACTGCTTCCATTAGTCGCTAGCCAAGAAAGAAGTGATCAAGCATATGCATGCATGTCAACTCCTGCTACGAACGAATAATGGTCCACGGTTGTAGTTGCATTGTAGCTGCTCGATCTCTTCAGTTGCAAAAGTCTCCGTGGCCCAGTAGCCTACTTCAAAGCAAGGCAGCCAGGCAGGCATGGAATATCTATTTATCATTTTTTTTAGATTATACACTGCAAAGCAAATTAAACGCGCGTAAAAATCATACCCCTATGAGCATCTTCGAAAATTGAGCAGGCAAATCCTCGAGACAAGATTGACGAGGTCACCACAAGTGCCTCGCTGTCGATAGGAAAGTCGCCTGCTACTGAAAACACAAAGTTCGCGTAAACCCTACCTCTATGAGCACCTTCGAAAACTGTGTCGGCAAATTCTTGAGACGAGATTGATGAAGTCACCAGCGGTGTATCGCTATCGACAAGAACATCGCCTACCACTGAGAGCACAAACCTCTCGCAAACCCTACCTCTATTAGCATCTTCGAAAACTGTGTATCTGATATCCCACAGGGAGTTGAACATAGAACCTCAGGTGCTATTGAGGCTCTTATAACCACTAGACTAGATGCCCTTTCGCATTTATCAATTTTATGTATATATAATATGCGAAGCTCGTATATGGTCACGTGGATTCCTAATTAATATAACTCTCCGTAGGTTCATATTTTTTTCGACACAAGAGAAAAACTCTGTTTTGTTGAAAGCAAATAAGAATTAATCCTTGGAACGTTCTGCTGTTGTTCCATCCTGCAGATTTCCAGCTTGTGATCATTAGGTGGTGGTGACAACGACTTTCGACTCTCTCGGTGGTTTATGTCGACGGTGCTTAACCGTTCAAGGGGTATGGTGAGACCAGAATCGCTGCATAGTACTGTAGCATCGATGAATCGTGTGGCGCCAAGCAAAGGGTTTCGGCTGCATGTCGTTGCTGTTGCTTCGCGATTGAACACCGCGGTTCATTCGTCTCACTTATCCATAGTGGATAAGGATAGAGACCATGGAGCAATGGAGATCTGTCCGTCGACATCGAATTACAAGGCCTTTTGGATCTCACAAACTTAACCTCTTGATGAGAATTGAAGTGTGTAGTTGATATCGGCCAGCATCGCGACTTTCTGCGCCTGGACACACTAAAAGCCAGGTCAATTTCGTCTACAATCATCATTGTCTCCATACAAAAGTGGTCATTTAAGATTTTGACAAATCACAATATATATATATATATATATATATATATATATATATATATATATATATATATATATCTTACTCTTCGAAGGTATATGTAATATATATATACTCAGCTTTACAAAACATAGATACATGGCCATCTAGAATCAACAGAAAAGGTTGAACATACAACATAGAACTTTTCGGGATTTATATACCTATAATAAAATTGACCCTCTATAGTATGTACGACGACGACTTCTCAGCTTACACTTTTATATATTGCATTGCATTGCATTGTTAACTCCGTCCAATCCGTAGAACATGGAGCAGTTGATTATTAGTCGCTGCTGCTGACGGCAGGAGGCGATGATATAAGACTATTAAACTCAGCTTCATCCAATCACATGGCCCAAATAAGTGGCGTCAGCTCTCTTCAGTTGATCACCTCACCCCCCATGTGTCAATTATTGGACAAAACAAACTTTTGTGTCCAAATCGAGTGACAAATCGTCGTCTCTCCACTAAGGCTGTCCTCTCGTCACGTAAACAACGACGCAACTATCATTTGGTTTATAATATACAGTATGATGATTAGCTCATTCCATACACATCCATCTGGATGGTGTAAACAGGAAATGGCTCCAGAACCGCCTTCTACTATATTCTTCGTAATAAATACTACGCCTTTCTCAAATTAATTTGACGATTGAGTGGAGAACAAGCATCATCACTTCAAGATGAAAATTAGGTGCCATTTACATCCATCCCTTCTACTGTTAATAAAGGCACTATAGGAATTAATGTGATGGGGGCGAAGTCTTGCTCCCGAAGGTTCACAAATTGAAAACTCACCAAATTTTCTTGTGGATAGTGCAGGTACCGAGGTCAAGGTCTAAATACACAAACGAAGGATCATCCGGGGCACTGACGCCGAAGGTCAGATGAAGCCCTCTGACGGGGACGCTGGGCCGAAGGCCCAGCAGACCTTCGTTGGGGGCTCCCGAGAGGGAGAGACCTTCGCATGGATTCTCCATTCTCCAAGGTGCCTTCGGGGGAGGATGACGGATAGAACCTTCGACTACCAGGAGCTCGCCGAGACGGTTGAAGACAGCGGGCAACTGAGGCACCAACGGCCGACGAGCGCAACCCTAAGCGGCAGAGGCTTTGGACGCTGGGCTACTCGGCTTGGCAGGCTGAAGGTCCCATTCGACAAGGGCCTGTTAGGAGAGCCGGTTGTGTGTGTAAAAGACACTAAGGCACTAAGGTGATGTACACTGTGTGAGGGAATATGCTAGAATATGCCTTAACTAACAATGCGCAATCTTGTACTTAGGAACTTATGTAATCATACCCTATAAAAAGGGGGACTCAAACCCCAAGAAACAAAGATGACTTTTTGGTTCAAAACCCTAGGATTCTTTACCTCGGTAATCGTGCTTGTTCACCATTGCAGGCCTTCACCGGAAGAGGCTGAGTGGCAGCGCGCTCGCCTCCCCTGTCGGGATCTAACTTTCGCAACAAAATGAACATGCCACATAAATAAAAAATCTGATGTGGCAACCGATTTAATGAAGAAAGAGAAAAAATGTGAAAAACAGTTCCTAAAGAAGAAACGGTGTTGACTCCACACTGAAGGCACGAAGAAACTATGACTTGCGTGGTGTGAGGAATGGATGGTTTCTTCGTCTGCGTCCGCAGCCGCACCTCGCTGTCGCTCTGTGCCAGCCCAACATGGCTGCGAGAGCTCATCACCGCCGCCCTGCATGGCCACCCGCGCCAGTTATCGCCTGTTTAATTAATCTTGACATATTCTGTACATGTTTAAATATGATTTATTCATATTAGTTGTCCTTACAAGTATATGCTTATCTAGTTTTTAACAATGATGTTTGTTGAGTGTTAAGTGAGCTGTTTTATTTGTTTTTTTCTAGGTAGCAAAAGCTTTACTGATAGGTATCATCATGCACACACACAAAAAAAATCCATTTCATTCGCAGTTATCAGTATCCTAATTCACTTGTCCAATTTTTTAGTTAAATTGTCAGCTTCTTATGTTTCTTTTATCTAAATAGTTTGATTTTTTTTTTATTTTGGATATGATATTTTGATTGGAACTAGACATTGGACACATGGGAATAAACAAGGGCCACCAGCCATCACATGAGGGGCCCACGTCATGCGTACGCTGCTTCATTTTTCCACCACAAAACCAATGGCTCACAACGCCAACTTGGCGCGCATAGCCAAACGTGATGATGAGTTGACGACGAATTCTTTGAAAATCTACAACCCAGTCGACAACGACGGGGAATATAAGTGCACAAAATGTCAATCGGGAGTGCATGGTTTTTTAATTCGCTTGCCTCTTAGCACCTCCTACAAGACAATTTTGCTTGACTCTTACAGGCCATTTAGATCATTTCGTTTGGGAGGAATCGATGTCTATTTTATGGATTAGATTCCTTTCAGAACTTCCCAAAGTTTAGATATAAACATATATTAAATTTATGGAGAGTAAGAGATATAGAATTCGTTGATCCCCATGTTCTGTTTCTATTATACAACTTAGGCCAATCTGAGCGAGGGTTTCACAAGAGTTTCGTTCTCATTTAAAGATATGACACATGAGCAAATTTGCTTAATTAGTTGGCATGGTATTTATGAGAAAAAAGAGAATTATAGTTGCATTAGGATTTAGGATGGAACTCGTCCATCACGGTTACCAACATAGTGAAACCTTCACTGAGACCAATTTACTTCATTCTCATGTGTTCTCGAGGATCTTCCACGTGAGATAAGAAAAGAATTGTATACAATTGTGAGGCTATATATTTCATATGCCACATTTGAGCATAGCACCATATAACAATTAAATGATGTGGCTAGCTTATTTAACTATGCATTGAGATGGGTTGCTTCATATTCACTTGTAAAGCTAATGTTCACTTTTGCTAACTATAAGTTGAAACTCTGTATTGAGACTGGCCTTATACTACGTTCTTCGGCCATGTGGCCAATGGCAGGTGATAAGTACATCTGCATGCGTCCATGTTTTTTTTTTTTTTTTGCCATGGTGTCTTAGCACGTTTTTCATTAAGAGAAACATGCAGCCATATTAACTTAATCTATCTATACTTAAATTATGATTACTGGAATGGATTTCAATTCCAAGGATCCAAACAAGGCCTACGATATGGCTAGAACACCAAACAAGAATTGTTCAAGCACAAGCAATTCCATTTGTCACGCTCAAGAGGTGCCCATTCATTCCTCTGCTCTTGATAGAACTACATATTGTTCAAACTTTGACACAAATTTAGTGGCAAGCAACATAATGCACACCACGAGTGTTGGATTTCATTGTTCAAGCGCTGGTTAACTACTTTGTGGTTCAGAAAAAAAGGTAATCAAATAGTATATGTTATCACCAATGGCCAGCGGTCACTCGGCCGTCTATTCGAAAGTCATTATCCACCACTTGACAAGAATAAACCAACTGCATGACATTCATGCAAGATGATGGGTGTCTGACTTTGCTCTAGGGGGCATGCATGCATGACGATCCATCGCAGCATTTAATTGACCTTGCTTATGGGGTGCCAAGTTTGTCATGTCTCTTCTAGTAGCTTAGCTCTTGGCAGCTCGAATAGATTTGTTAACCACCTGTCGGCCAGATATTTTCATTTCCTAAACTAATTGGCTCTTGCCAGTTTGTACCTATGCATTGATTTGATTTTAAATGCTAGCTGAAATATATTATTAGTTGGAATGTTATGTGCACACACTGAAATAGACATATCATTTTCTTTTCAGTTCTACTCCCTCTGTTATAAAATTATAAGTTGCTTTGACTTTATTGGTGCATATAATTTGCTATGTATCTACACATACATTATGTCTAGATACATAGCAAATTCGATGTACCCAAAAACTCGAAGCAACTTATAATTTAGAATGGTGAGAGTAATCAATTTGCCTGTCTGTTGGACAAAAGTTTACTTCTTAGTTTTAACCTCGGTGACATTAAACATTTTATCATTAATAGAACAGATTGGACAATTCTCGCTGCACAAATATATTTTTTAAGTAAATGTATTAAAAAAGAGCTCTTTTACAGTACCCACCAACCAATGCAATAGAGAAATTTTATTGTGGTGGGAAGAACGAGGCCCGTTAGTGAGAGAGGTACTCTTCTCACCAACGGTTCTTATTTTTTCAACCAAAATAAAATTTCTCTTAAAAAATTGTACCCTCACCAACTCCTCATGGAAACAAATCCTCATAGATATGGTACTTTAAAAAAATATGGTACTTTAAAAAAATCAAACTATGATATTTTTTTCTTTTCAAATTATAGTTCGTTTAACTTTGTTTTAAGTCAAGCTGGTCTAACTTTGACCATGCTTTAGGAAAAAAGTTTTTACTGATATCTATATCTTCATGTTTAAATAAAAACTTTATTAAAATATATTGCATGAAGAATCTAAGAAACATATTTGTTCTAGATGTTGGAGGATTTTTTTATAAACTATATCAAAATTAAATAAATTTGGCTTAGAATAAACTTAAAATATAAAGTATGATTTGGAACAGAGGAGAGTATTGAGGTTTCGGAACTGTTCCTAATCTCATTGTATAGTTATAAGATGTCATGTCTATTCAATCACAATTACTCGATTGACCTATCCAACCACCCGAAGAAACTTTTGATAGAAAAAGGAGAAGAAGAAACTTCTAGACTGTACATAAAAAGAGAATTATACAAAAAAGTGGAATATCATCAAGTCCACAGGATCTACCTACTCGTGTTTAGGTTGTGTTTGGATCTAATAGAAAACCCATTACTTACTACTCAATCCATCTCAAATTATAAGACGTTTGACTTTTTTGACATCAAGTTTGACCACTCGTCTTATTCAAAAATTTGTGTAAAATATCACTTCTTTTGTCGTGGCTTGGTTTATTAATAAAAGTTCTTCAAGAATAACTTAAATTTGACTATATTTGCACAAATTTTTTGAATAAAACGACTGGTCAAACTTAGAGCCAAAAAAGTCAAACGCCTTATAATTTGAGATGGAGCAGCGGCGGATCCACAGGGGAGGCTGGGGGGGCTCCAGCCCCCCCTAATTTCTTGATTTCAAGTCTAATTACTGTAGCAAAAGCTTGATTTCATCATTAAATCTTCATGCAAATCAACATCTCCATTGTTTTAGCCCCCCTTATCCCGCATCGTGCATCCGCCACTGAGATGGAGGGAGTACGTACTATGTCTGACTGCATATGTCCAGCTCAATTCTTTGATCTGCAGTTATTATTTTTTTGGCGATTGCTATATACTCCTATATGGCACTGCTTGGGTGTTTCTCTCTTCTACACCCGATCTTTTTCTTTACTAAATCTTCATCCTCCTCTTCCATTCTAGGGAGATTCATCTCCCATCTTGTCCATCTCTAGAAAGCTTCGGTTAGAGATTATTTTTTAGGGTTTGGGGTGGAGCGTCACGGGTTGGGGTTCTGGATTTGGGAATGCTGAGTTAAATTTAGGGATTTGTGCTTTACGATTGATGGGTGGAGCAAAAAAAAACATGGCAGGGTGCCACTAGCCCACTGGTGGAAGATGGCCGATGGAGAGAATTGCCAGTCAACTTAATATGATGTGCGTTAGTGTCAAGACGGATTCACAAACGAGACAAGAGGAGAGCTAAATAATTGAAGGCTTCGAGCCTAAACTAGCGGTAAACTAGATGATATAATAAAAGTAACAAAGAACATAAGTAACGATATTGTGGCAGAACCACCCAAATTATATGGCCCACATATGCCCGTCATTGTCTCACAGACCTCTGACTGGTGCACGGTAGTCTGTCGGATGTCCTCGGGGAACGCCGAATCATCCACATTTTACAACTCATACAAGATCAACATGGAGTTACCACAACATTACAACATTTGGTACAAAAATATCTTACATCAGAGTACGGAAGACTTATAACAGTAGTTTACAAAACATGTTCAGATAAGAACTTAACTTTAACTTCCAACGGGTGAGTAGAACTACAGAAGCAACTGAGGTAGACACCTAAGGTAGAGGAGACAGCCAGATCATGTCGAGCCCACCGACATGACCTTGATTAGCAGCACAAGTCAGATCCTGCAATAAGGGTTAACAAACCCTGAGTACTTGAGGGTACTCAACAAGTCTTACCCGACTAAAAGAAAAGACTTCAAGGGTATGAAAGCTTAAGGAAAGGTCTAAAGCAAGAATAACTTTTGCAGAAAAGCTTACTACAAGTGAATCCTTACTTTCAATGTTTTAGCTTCGTATTAAGTCATCACCGTATCCAATTTGCACCTGATCTAAATCAATCACTTCTATAATCACCTCATCACATGTTCATCCCTTATCCACAAGTAACCATGTTCTATTGATTAACTACGACTAGTATAGTGCCCGTGCTAACGCCACGGCGGCATTTTAGAGACGTTCATTAAAATAACAAAACGACGATGTTTCTTAAAACCAATTGTATCAGTTAACAAGGAGAACTACACAATCAAGTAACATATACTTTGCCCATTCTTAAAACCGCCGCCGCTTTCTTCTTGAGAAGCTTCCGTTTTGATTCAGGTTTAGCTTGAGACTGGCACCACCTTGACTTAGATGTCTTCAAACAGTCACCACTCTTCATAAACCAACAAGTAACAAAAGTCATCACAATATAGTGTTTTATAAAGTAGAAATTAATTTAAATGACAGAGAGCACTCATAAAATTTCCACCAGCTATAAATCTATTTGCTAGCAGTTTATATTTCTAAAGCATACTTTAATGTTAAACCCAGCTTATGCACTGGTTTCAATAAACATGACGCCAGGGTCATTCGCCTTGCCTTCCCCCTCCTCTTTCGAGACTTGCTGTTCCATGAGATGCAACAGAATTCAGCAAGAATATAAGAGTGACACATTGAGATTCTAGTTCTAGTGACAAAAACAAGCAATAAAAAAAGAACACGCTCATACAAATTGAGTAAACATATATAGCAAATGCTAAGTTAATCTAGGATTAAAGAAAGCAAAGCTTCGAGCTTTTTGCTAAATGACAACCCAAGATATGTGCTTCAGAAGAACACTCTAAATGCCACACTGAGATTGAGCCATGGACCCAGGTCCCACTTGATATACTCAGCAACTAGCACATGGGATTGTTCTGAATCACAAAGGCTGATATCCACCTGAAAATTCCTAGGAAATGCAATCCAAATATTTGAATTGAAATCCAATCCAATTGAAAAAAATGTGTTAGTGATGTTCTTCAAATAGAAAAGCGAAGAACTGAAACAAACACAACATAAATCGAAGTACCTGATATTTTGATTTTCTGAAGTCCTTAAGACAAACCAAATTCCATGAGATGTCAGATGGGAATAACCTGTTAAGCCCTTTCTTGCAGCTGCAACATGATGTACCATCCACAAATTAGCCAAATAAATTATAAATATGAGCCATATAGTGTAAATATGATAGATTAAAAAAAGAAAAGAAAAAGAAAGGCGAGTTCCTCTGTAGCTAGCTAGTGCAACATCAACTTATGCTAGTGCGTTAATGGTTCCAAACAATTTCTAAATCCCTGCACTCATGAACCTAGAGTAACAATATAGAAGTCAGAGGATCTTCCCTTCCTATTATGTTTGTAGCATGATACATTAGTTTTTCTCATTCCAAATTAAGAATATCATTTCCACTTCACTTAAAAAAACAAAAGATCAGTTCCAATTCAGTGGTTCAGCTAGTACAACACATACATGCATCCATGATCTCTGTTTGGAGTCAAACAAAAAATAGCCTGCAGAAATATATTTATACAGCCGTATGGCAAACAGTGGGCAACAATCACCGAAAGGATAATACATCAAGCAATTGTCAGTAATTCATCAAAAAACCTATAGTCTGCCTTTGCATTATCCAGTACCCACAAATTCACAAAAGAAACCTGAAACTACAAATGATGAAGATTTAATACGAAGAAAAAATAACTTACTAATGAAAGGATCACCATAATACTTCCTAGGGCCTCATCTAGCCCACATAAAATTGATTCTGATTGACCACCTAAAATCAGAACCATTTATCTAATTAAGTAATTAAAATAATTGCAAGGTACATATAAAAAAGCACTAAAAAGATCACTTATTCCTTCTAAATCCACTGAACAAACACTTCCAAAATCTAAAGTCCACTTAAAAATTAACTCAGCCAAGTATTAACACCTAAGTCCAAAACAATTATCAAACAGTTAGTAGTAACTAGATTTTTTTAGTGTCAAGATCATGGATTCAATGAATAAGTCACTACATGAGTAATCCCTATCTGATCATGTGGTTCATATGTGTCTACTTCTCAACAAGCTTGTCTGCTACGCCAAATATTTGAATCAAGCATGGGTGATAATGGGACTTGGAACTGGTGTCAGTTTAGGTAGAGAAATACTTACAATGCCACTGAAACTGCTAGCAATAGAAGTTTGATTCTCCTGAAAAAATCAAGGCATCAACCTGTACCTATTGATGTGTGCCTGATCATGTTATTTTCAAGTGCGAAATAGCAAAATTGTAATCGACTATTGCAGCAAAATTGTAGAGTGAAATAGCAAAGTACCATGTGTCATGCCACGCCTACAGCGCCCTGCAGAGCGGTCTGATGTCCACTGGCTTGACGCCGCCTGATGACGAACCCTAGAGCCCTGCAGAACGCAATCGTGGACCAAAATGATCTAGAGAGCACCAAACTAAAAACCACTTCTGCAGCATCATTAACGCCTCACCTGCATTTCCCTCTTCGAAAGCACCTTGTCGGCAGGTCACAAGCTTCTGGCATAGAGGTTCACACTGGTAATGAATCATCCCATGTGCCCTACAAAAGAATCAAAAGTTTATGAATTTGGGGGGTAGAGAAATCAGTAGGAGTTGGGTCTGGTGGCGTGGAGTCAGGGTAGAGATGTACCACGAGGAGGAGAGGAGGGTAAGCGCACGGGACCTCAGGCACAGCTCTAGCCTTGGCAGGAGATGGAGGAGGCGGAGGTTCGCCGCCATGTCCGTCATCCCTAGGCAGCGGGATCTAGCTTTTTTGATCCCCGCGCATTCCATGGCAGTGCAGGTGGCCTCATCATCCACGCAGATCGCCGCCACTGCCATCCCTAGGCAGCAGGATCCAGACACGCAAGGTGGAGCCGGCAGCATCGACGGAGGCAGCCCGAGTGCCCGATGTTTCTTTTTTTTTGGAAGAGAAGAAAATTGGACGCGGGGATCAGAATCGAACCCTGGCCGCTCAAGCGTCACGTGGTGCGGGTGCGGGTGCGTGAGAAGCTTGGCATCGCACATCGAACCCCGATGGAGTGCAGACACACTAAACACGAGTCATTGGATTTGGATGAGTAATGAGAGAGAATGGCTAAGAGATAATCTGGTGCATCCGTTTTGATGGTGTTATATTTTCTGGGTGCATTCATGGGTGTGGATGTAGCATAGGTCATGATTGTGGAGCAGGCATTTGTTGTGTGGCTGTAGATTTATTCTAACTGGTGTATTATAGGGTGGGGTAGATGCAGTTCAATTGATCGTGTCTCCTATTACCGTAGAGCAAACGACGATTTGAATCGATTTGGCCCAGCTAGGGTTTCCTTACCGCACGACATATGCAGGTCCTAGCTTTGAACTTACATATATCAACCCTCACTAGGATCCTCCAAAATGTGAATGGGTCCTGCGCTACCCGAAAGTACAGTACTCCACCTCCTTGCGCCACTCCGGTGGATTCACAGGATGTGTACACGCTACTCTCGCCATCTCTCCACTCCTAGTGTGTGGTTGGCCTTTCACATAATGGAATAGCCGAGGTATTAGGCTTACCGGAGTATGTGGCCAGTACTACAAGTCACGATCACAAGCGGCCCTACAACGATCGGTCCATAATCGACACAGGTGGGACGAGCACAACTAGGCGAACCTGTCTGCCTAAGAACACTTTCCATAACATCAATTCCTGCCCTGTCTCAATTTAAACATCTTCATTTATCATGGTATTCTCACGACCCAAAAGTAGAGCCAAGAAGAGCCAGGTAAAACCTATTTCCTACGAACAATGAAACCATCATTCGACTTCTATCGAAGTCTAAGCATTACTAAGCATTAGGGAAATGACCTACACATACTAGCAGGGTACGTCTAAGGATACCTGAATATAAAGGTAAACATGCAGCAACGGTATTCGACCAACTCCTAATTTACTTAATGCACATCTCACAAGACGTAAAGTGTAATAACGATTTATAAATGCTAGAGAAGGGTTTATGCTCTTGGGCTTGCCTGCGTTGCAAAGAAGGTTAGATTCCACTGCAGATCAAAGGTGCATAATAGAAGTTGATGGACCTTCTCCGAAACTTGATCAACATGAATCTTCTCACTCTCATGTGCACTACACGTAATAAATGATGTATGCTTAACATGATGGACTACATGCCATGATGCAAGATGAGACATACACAGGTGCATAATAGAAGTTAAATTAATCTAAGAAAGTTGAGTACAACTTTCCTTCATGGTACAACTAGGGTTATACTTCACAAAGCATTTTAGATTATTTAATTAATAAGTCAATCATGTGTTTAACAAGAAAGCAACACAAATCTCATTACAAAAGAGGGCTAGGTCTGCTAGGGTTCACTTAGACTAAATAGTTACCAACTAAGACTACAAAGAGAGGACATACATAAGCAACACACTTAATTTAGTCATTACATTACTAAGAGATCATATTTATATTATCCAAAAGATTAAACTAGCATTACTATACCCTAGCCACCATCTTAGGTCATAGCATACAAGAAGCAATCACAAGGCACACATATAAGCATCTACAAACTAAGCATTTGAGTAAACCATTTTAATTATTAAACAACAAGTTGATTATGAGCACATCAAAAAAGTAAATAAGTTGCCAAGGAACACCAAGGGTTTGGGTGTTCCAAGGTCCACAAACAATGTTCAAAATACACCCAAGCTATTTAAGTATTTTCCTAGTTCATTTTAGCATTTATTAATTAAGGAAAAGGCATTTAAACAAACTTAAATTAATTGACCTATTTAGAATTATCAAAATAACACCAAACTTTTTGTGGAGACAGATATTAGCACATAACATTTACACAAAAAGTTTAAGCATCACATGATTAGTATTTTTATTTATAAAAATCATACAAGGTTCATTTTTTAATTAGAACATGGAATTTTTAAGCATACCACAACTACTAAAAATGACCAACTAATATTTTTCTGTGGTAGATCATCTCATAAAAAAGCTAAAAAAATTTACATTTTTCTCACCTTTATAGAATTAGTTATGAATTAAACAAAAATCAGTATCATTTAATCATTTTTTGAAAAGAATAAACCGCCAGAAACTTTTCTTACTCACCCCTTCCTCACCCATAGTCACTGACACGCTGGGCCAAAGGTCAAACCCGACTCCGCCCGCTTTGACCGCGGCCGCGCCGGCGGGTACACGGCGGATCTCGCAGGTGGCGAGGTCTCCAGCGGTGGAAAGGGTACCAATGTGACCATGGTAGCCTATCGCATCATCTAAGGAAGCTAAATGGGTGGCTAGGGTTTTGCAGCGAGCTCGACACCGGCCATGGTGGACCGGCGATGCTCCGACACGGCGGAGGCGCCCGACAGCGTGGTTACTGGCCATGGGAAAGTCATCCATGCGCTCACTACACTCATTCGAACACGATTATGCTACTGGTTGCTCGGATTAGGATAGCAGCGAGCTTGCCCACGGCCATGGTGGCACGACAGGGCAGAGCACGCTGGTGCGACGGTGCTCCAGCCACTAGAGAGCAGTAGAAGTTTGGATAAAGGTTCTATTGGCACTAGGAGCTCACCACGACGTCGATTCACTACTTTATTGAGTCAGAGCCAAGACGGTGAGGTGCGACCGGCGTCGATGGTGGATCCGGCGGCATGAACCGGTGTAGACGGCTGCGTTTCGGCGAGTTTGGCACTCTACACTGAAACAAAAGGCCGATCATGACCATGGCATCAAGGAAAGACTAAAATGAAAGACAAGAAGGAGGGATATGCATAGGAACACTTTGGCCACCGGGAGGGGGTCATGAAGGCCATGGTGGCATGGCTGCAATGAGAATGTCGCGCGTGGTCGAATCCATTGGCAAGGGGTAGTGCAATCAGGTAGAGTGGAAGAGAGAGAACAATCAGAGGCTACTAGCGAGAGTAATTGGATGGAGGTAAAGCAAGGGCGGTGAATTTGGTTTGGCGAGGGAGCTTGCCGGCGGCGGCGGAAAAAGAGAAAGAGAGAGATGACCAGCGATGGGGTAAAAGAAGGCAAGGGCAAGGCGTCTAGAAGATCCTGTAGTTGTTTGCTGATGTCGTGGCAAAACAGCTGCATGTCGCGCACGGAGAAGCGGCGCTAAGGCAGTGGCGATCGACGGTGAGCAGTCGAGCACACTGCTGCCGGTTTTACTGTTCATGACTGACGACCTCTTTTCAACACTTCCTATCTCTTGATTTCACATAACAAATTTCAAAACTGTTTTGATAAAACTTGTTCTTTGATTAATGATCTACATCTTTGTTTACAGGCCCAACACTTGAAACCCATTAGTTTAAAAGATTTTGATTTCCAAAGACATGAACTTTGAAATTGAATCTGAATTCAATTTTAGGGTTTTGAAAACAGTTTTGATTACACATTTTTAGGTAATTAATTAGAGACTAAACAGGGATCAAGCATCACAAACAAGGGCACATTATCAAAGTTCAAACATTATACTAATGCGTAGAACCAAAGTTGCACAAACTTTATTCATGAAATTTCATTCAATAAGCCACCCAAAATTGAACTTATTAGCTGCATTTCAGGGACTTTAACCAAAATTGTTGTGGAAACAACATTGAATTCAATCTTTGAAGCTTAATTTCAACATGTTTGACTTAGAAACATCATCACATTTTGATTCCTCATTCAAGGGCATACTTTGTACTACAAAGTTTATTTTTACCAAATTTTAATTGCTTAAGCAATTTTACATATATAAATTCACAAAGAACCTTAACTAATATTTAAGATAACATTTCACTTAACATATATATCACAACATATGCAACATATGAAAGCTATATTCGAAACATGAAATACATTTATGTGACAATACTTGATGATTCTACATAATGATGCTCATGATCAAAATTTTAATTGCTTTTTAACATCTAGGATGTTATAGATATCAATTCGAATATGCTCAAGCAAAATCTAGAACAAACAAGAGCTTAAGAAGATGTGATAACCAAGACAGTATACTCTAGAAAGTGGTGCGCCTTGCCTCGTAGACCCAGTATTTGACCTTGCTCTTTGTCATCCTTGGTGTCTCTCTAGCCGTCGTCTTGCTGAAGCCCTCGTTGAGTGTCAGTAGATTTATATAGTCTAGGCAAAAGTGGCTTTGGATTAGGCGAAAGCTTCGATTTGTTGCAACGAAGGAGCTGTGAATCAAGAATACAGTGATAATCATAATGTCGGGCCAGGCCTTGAGATCATGCAAGTATATGTTGGCTCCTACAGAAGGCTGGCGAAATAGATCAGCCAGAGAATAAGCTATAGTGGCAACCATTTAACAGTAGAACTCCACACCAACCAATGCAATCGAATAACCTTTCTTAAATACAAGCTCACAGTTTTGGACAAATTTTCCATAACTGAAAAAAAACTACTGTATTTTGTTGCGTTTTACATTTTAGAATGGGAGCTTGTGTTGTGAACTTCATACCCAAATGGAAGGTTGTGGCTGCCCCTTTTTCATCATATTGCTTAATTAGAACTACGTAGCTATTTTACTTAAAAAGTCTTCGTTTGAACCATAGCATTCTGAAAAAGTGCATGTCATGTGTTTGAACCTGCAAACAGGAAGCAAATAAGTAACTAAAATTGTGGACTTCAAATCTCAAATTAGTTTGGAGGATGCGGGAAAATAGCTGCTCTAGGTTATAATTAACGGTAAGTTGCTTAAGAAACATTCAAATTGAAGTTGATAAATAAGATTAGGCCTTTTCAGGACAAATAGTAGACCTAGCTTATTGTTGAAATAGTCATCTATCATGTTACATGATGCTGCAAACTAATGGCTTCTATGTGGTCATTTGATCAGACTATTTCTTCCAAAAAAAAGATATAAATAGGAGTGTTGTCATAATTCAGCCTTCCAGAAAATAACACTACTTGAGACCCTATAGAAAGCAAAATTGTATCTAGGGCACACTGATAAATAAGATACTTTTCTTGAACTGACGAATCACTTGAGTTTTCAGTTCATAAGCTTGAAAATAAGGACATAAAGAAAACTGCGCTTCAAGCTATTTTTTTGTTTCTCATATTTTTTTTATTTAGGAAAAGACTTAACTATAGGAAGTTGGGTACAGACCAAACTGATGTTGATCACAATATGTGGATTTACCAAAATGTTTTGATTACACACTATATACATATATTTTTGAAGTTTTTGACACAACATGCTTTATACAGGACTTGCAACGAATATTACAAACAACTCCTGCTTAAGCATTAGCAAAACCAAATTCTTTTGGGGAATAGGTAGAACGCCTGTAAACATTTGTAAGTGCAATCGAGCCCTAATTGTGGGTTTTGGTGATAATGACCACGCAATTAGAGAACTAATAAGATTTATCGAGATGACAAGCAGGAGATTCACTAAAGAATATGTTATACATAACGGACGAGCCCCCAATTACAAAAGATGATGACTTCAAGCTCAAAGGAGGTTTATTTCATTCTATATTTTTGAATTTGAATATAGGAAAAGTCGTACTATAAAGGAGGACACAATGCTTAAGTCAACATGTGCAACCAAGTGCTCAATCCTACACTAAAGCATCCTTAAAGTTTAGCCAAAATAGCTAGCTCAAGACTCTTGTACCCTTTGCTGTCTGGCTCGGTGCGGCAGTGCCGCACCTGAAGCGTGGCACTGCCACAGATAGGCCGCATCACTACCATGACTTATCTGACCATTGGGACCAAGGGAGGTATTTATACCTCTCCCTCACCCTCATAATAGTTTTCTTCTCCACCCAGCAGCTCAAACCAACACATTGCTATTCAGTGCTCACTATCTCTCTCCTCCATTGGTGCCCTAAAGCTCGCAAGCTTTCACTTATGATTTCTCAATCAATCCTTAGGAGAAAAAGGTCCCAAACTTGATTAGAGAGCAAATCCATTGTTTCCCTAACTCTAAAGATCACTTAGTTCATGTTTTGGCCAGTGGTTATGTTTGTTACTCTTGGAGCTTGGCTCCTAGCCAGCTAGAGCATCGCCCGTGGAGCTTGCCAATGTGTGTGGCATCCTCGGGAGGTTTGTAACCATCTCTTGAAGCTAGTAAACACAACACTCATCTCAAGAGTTAAGTCTCTTGACTTGAGAACGAGGAAGGGTTGCAAAGCCCTAAGCCTTAGTGGTTAACCTCAACAACGTGGACTTAGGCAAGCCTTGGTGGCGAGCTAAACCATGGGATAAATCATCATGTCACCGTGTGCTTGATTTACATTCTTGTCATTCATATTATTGTTGAGGTGATTTCTAGGGTTTGTGGTCGATCTACTTGCTTGTGCTTCTCCTACCACTTCTAGCTATCGATCTGTGATCCATACACCTGTAGGAAGCTCAGTAATTTTTCTGATCTAAGTTTTAATACATATATTTTGAACTATAGTTCGAAGTTGTCTACAGGTGCGGTAGTGCCACTGTTCGGGCTCTACAATGCCACAGCTCAGTAGTGCCGTGGGTCAAATTTGACATTTGTTTAGGTTTTTTTTTAATAGGCCTATTCACCCCCCTCTAGGTTAACTAGAGATCCAACAAGTGGTATCAGAGCAGGTTACCTCATATATGCTTCACCGCGTGAGGTATCAAGCCGGGAGGAGGATTTGGTGTTGTGAAGCCTATGCACGTCGATCCGGAAGATGTGGGTCTGCACGACACCGACAGCAGCTAGCTCAATGCCTCTACAGCAAGCAATTCCACTCTCCCACTGCTCAAGATGACTGATGCTAAGAAGTCACAAAATGAAGAAGAAAGGAAGAAAAGAAAGGCTGCAAGAAAAGCAAAAAGAGAAGCAAGAGAAAAGAAGAAGAATGAGCAGCAAAAGCTAGAAGACAAGAAGCAAAGGAAAGAAGAGTGGAGGCTCAAGAGAGAAGCAAGAAAGAAAAGAAGAGAAGCTAGGAAGAAGAAGGAAGAGGAAGCAAAGGCAACCAATGAGTCATCAAGTGAGATATCAAGTAGTTCCAAAAACGAAGATGATGATGAGTCCAACCAAGTGCCCTAGGGAGGCAATAAGGAGAAGAAAGGAAAGGGTGGAGCCAACTCCAACAATAAATATGCAGCCGTATCCTTTAACTTTTCTTCTATGCCTATGACTAACCATGATCGGAGGTCTATCATCAATGTGCCTGCTGGCAAGTTATCTCATTTCTATGAGACTAACTTTGCCAAGTGGAAGCATTTGATGAGAGCCTATCTTATAGGTCTTCACCTCGACATTTGGGAGGTTGTTTGCAATGGATTTGAGCCACTAGTTGATCCCAAGAATTGAACTCCAACCGAAATGCAAATCATCCATCTCAATGGTCAAGCCACAAGTGTGTTGCTTAGCTCGTTGGATGGTGATGAGTACAATAGAGTGATGGGTGTTGATGTTGCCAAGCAAATATGGGACACTTTGCACCTTGCACATGAATGGGTTTACAAAGTGAGGAAGGCAAGAATTGAGTTGTTGATGGCCAAGCTCAACCGGTTCGTGATTTTGGATGGAGAAGGGCCACAAGAAATGTTTGATAGGTTGATGGTGATTGTCGGTAAGATTGGAGGCTATGGTGGTGATGAGCTAGATGATCACAAGGTAGTAAAAATCATGTTAGAAGCTTATTCACCAAGAAATGAAATCATGGTGACTCTAATTAGAGACAAGAAGAAGTTTGAGTACTTTACACCAAATGATGTACTTGGGAGGGTCTTGACTTTTGACATGCAAAGAGAAGAAGCAAATGAGAGGAAGAAGCTTGGTGAGTTGCAAACAAAGCTAGATGGCATGAAGATCAAGGATGTAGCTCTCAAGGCCAACAAATCAAGCAAGCAAGGCTCTACTAGCAAATCCAAGATCAACAAGCAAGCTTCAACAAGCAAGCCAAAAGCAATCAAGCAAGTCCAAGAGCAAGTAGAGACAACATCATCATCAAGTGAAAATGAAAGTGATGATGGACAATATGAGAAGGTTGATGATGTTGCTCTCTTTATGAAGAGATCAAAATGGACTAAAGAGGTAAGGCTACAAGGTATTGAAGAGGAAGTTTCCAAACAAGAAGAAGAGGACATGCTACAATTGTGGTAGTACCGAACACTTCATTGCTAAATGTCCACATGAGATCAAGGACAACAAATACAAGAAGGACAAGAAAGAGGACAAGATTGATCATAGAAAGAGGCTCACATTGGGCATGAATGGGATTCAACTAGAGAGAGCACAAGTGAAGAGGATGTGAAGATTGCAACCGTGGCTATTCACAAGCCATTCTCTATACCAAGGCTCTTCAATAACATGTTCGATGATGACTACTACTCCCCTCACACTTGTCTCATGGCAAAGGGTGAGAAGGTAAAATTAAAAGCCAAACCTCTTCCACCTCCTAGTGATATTAGTGATAGCTCTAGTGATGATGGATCTAGTGATAAAGAAATTAATCACATAACTAAAAATTTGGATGGAAAGACCAAATTGTTCATCACTAAGCTAATGGAGGATTTAGAGTGTTCAAGCCGAGCTAGAATCTAGAGATAAAACCCTTATCAAACAAGAGGATCTCTACATTGCTAGCAAGGAAGCTCTTACATTAGAGAGAAGTGAGGTGGAATCCTTACGCAAGACCATGGCCAAAGAGCATGAGGACCATGCTATCACAAAGAAAGCACATAATGCACTCAAGAAAAAGTATTGTGACTTAGATGAAAAGCACAAAGAACTTGAGCTGCAATATGGCATTCTTTGGGATAGCAACTCACATCCCTCTAAGGCAAAAGAAGTCTCTACTCCCTCTACTAGCCAATGTTGTGGAAAATACCATAATCTTGATTTGAATGTTTATTCCACTAACCTTGCAAATATGGAGGCTATGAGAAAAGAGATTGCAAGGCTAAATGAGATATAGGCCAAGGGTGCATGGATGGCAAGGCCCAAGCTAATGGCAAGAAAGTAGATGAACCAAAAGGGACACAATACAAGAAGGGAAGGCATCCCTCAATCAAGCATGGGCTCGGCCACACAAAAGGAGCTAAGACAAATGGAAGAAAGATAGTGAACAGCTATGAGTGTGTGCAATTTGAGAGGAAGGACAGAATAGGTGCAGAATAGCCTACATAGTCTGCGACAGTGCCGTGGTGAAGGGCAGTAATGCCGCGCCCCGCAAAAATGAGAAGGCTACCAATTCTATTCCTAATCAGACTAAGCCCATGAAGAAGGTGTTCTAGCAAAAGCAGGTTTCTCAGAAGCCAAAGGAATCAATATGGGGCACTATGAACAAGTATGCTTATCAACCGAAGACCCATGCACCACAACAAAGCTTGACATCATGCTTTGTGTTGAAGAATAATAGCAGTGGTCGAGTAGTTGCCAAATATGTTGGAAAGGAAACCAACATTTATAGGAATACTTCTATTTGGGTTCCTAAAATACTTGTGACTAACATGCAAGGCCCCAAGTCTAGTTGAGGACCTAAATCAAGGAACAAAATTTGTTTTGCATGCATACTCCTCTGGTGGATCAAGTTGGGTGCTTGATAGTGGATGTACAAATCATATGACTAGAGAAAGGAGTATGTTTTCATCATATTCCCCGATGGCACACTCAAATGAAAATATTGTCTTTGGAGACAATTCAAAGGGGGGTGTGATTGGTCTTGTTAAAGATGTTATAACCCTTGAGCATTCAATTACAAATGTATTACATGTTGATTCATTGAGTTATAATTTGTTGTCCGTTTCTCAGTTATGTGAGATGGGCTACAATTGTCTCTTTACTGATAAAGGTGTGGAAGTCTTTAGAAGGGAGGATTCATCTATTATCTTTACGGGTCGATTAAAGAATAAGCTCTACTTAGTTGATTTCAACAAAAGTAAAGCTAAGCTTGAGACTTGTTTAGTGGCAAAATCTAGCATGGGTTGGCTTTGGCATCGCCGACTTGCCCATGTTGGGATGAGGAACTTGGCCAAACTTCTAAAAGACAAACACATCCTTGGACTAACAAATATTCACTTTGAGAAAGATAGGATTTATAGTGCTTGTCAAGCCGGAAAGCAAGTACGTGTACCTCACTCACCAAAGAGCATCTCACCACCAAGCAACCATTGGAGCTAATTCACATGATCCTCTTTGGACCGGTCGCCTACCTAAGCATTGGGGGTAACAAATATGGTCTTGTTATTGTTGACGATTATTCCTATTTCACTTGGGTATTCTTTTTGCATGACAAGTGCCAAGTTCAGGAGAAAGTAGAGATATTTGTTAGAACGATGCAAAAGAAGTTCAGTCACCCAATCAAGAAAGTGAGAAGCGATAATGGGACCGAATTCAAGAACACCCTTGTTGAACGGTTGCTTGATGAAGAGGGCATCAAGCATGAGTTTTCAACTTCATACACCCCTCAACAAAATGGTGTAGTAGAGAGGAAGAAGCGAACACTCATTGACATGACAAGGAAAATGCTAGATGAGTACAAGATGCCAGACATCTTTTGATGTGACACCATCAACACCGCTTGTCATGCCATCAACTGTCTCTACCTACACAAGAAATTGAAGAAAACTTCATATGAGCTTCTAACCGGTAACAAACCAAAGGTGTCTTACTTTAGTGTGTTTGGGTGCAAGTGTTTTATACTTAACAAGAAACCCAAAACCTCTAAGTTTGCACCTAAAGTTGATGAAGGCTTTCTTCTTGGTTATGGATCAAATGTGCATTCCTATCATGTTTTCAACAAAACCTCTAGAGAGTTGAAATTGTGGGAGATGTGACATTTGATGAATCTAATGGCTCTCAAGTAGAGCAAGTTGATTCAAGTATTGTAGGAAAGGAGGATCCACCATGTGAAGCAATCAAGTAATTGGCTATTGATGATATTAGACCACAAGAAGACCAAGCTGCAGAAGTGGAGGTTCCTCAAGTTACTGCTGCACCAATTTCCGTTGACATACCTGATGCAGTTCAATAGCAGACCCCTACTACAACTTCACCATGTGGTAGTGCCGCACCTCAAAGCAGCAGTGCAGCGCCTACCTAGTTAGCAGCAGCTGATTCAACTTCAGTTCATGGACAAAACCTACAACCCATCTTTGAACAAGAAGAAGATGAAGATCCAGAAGATGAACAAGAAGTTATCGACCACCCAAGACTAAGGCAAACAATACAACGAGATCATCCCGTTGACAACATTCTTGGGAGTCTTCAAAAGGGGGTATTAACTCGTTCACTTTTAGCAAACTTTTGTCAATATTACTCGTCTGTTTCCTCTTTGGAGACTCTCAAGGTAGAAAATGCACTTGAAGATGAGGATTGGGTAATGGCTATGCAAGAAGAACTAAACAACTTTGAGAGGAATCAAGTTTGGACATTGGTGGAAAGACCCAAGACGAACGTGATTGGCACCAAGTGGGTCTTCCACAACAAGCAAGATGAAAATGGTGTGGTGACAAGGAACAAGGCAAGATTGGTTGCTCAAGGCTTCACTCAAGTAGAGGACTTGGACTTTGAAGAAACATATGCACCGGTGGCAAGACTTGAAGCAATCCGAATTATTATAGCCTATGCCGCTCATCACAACTTCAAACTATATCAAATGGACATGAAGAGTGCATTCCTCAATGGCCCCATTCAAGAACTTGTCTATGTTGAGCAACCACTAGGCTTTGAAGATCCCAAGTTCCCCAACCATATCAACAAACTCCAAACGGCGCTCTGTGGGCTTAAGCAAGAACCAAGAGCATGGTATGAATGCCTTAAGGAATTCTTGCTTAAACTAGGCTTTGAAATAGGCAAAGCCAATCCTACCTTTTTACTCGCAAAGTTGGTAAAGATATATTTGTGTGCCAAATATATGTTGATGACATAATATTTGGTAGTACTAATCACACTTTTGTGAGGCATTTAGTAGGATCGTGACAAAGAGATTTGAGATGTCCTTGATGGGTGAATTGAAGTTCTTCCTTGGATTTCAAATCAAACAAGTAAAGGATGGAACTTTTATTAGCCAAACGAAGTACACCCACGATATGATCAAGAAGTTTGACATGGTGAATACCAAGCCTATCAAAACTCCCATACCAACCAATGGACATCTTGATCTCAATAATAAAGGGAAAGCCATGGACACCAAGGTATATCGCTCCATGATCAGCTCTCTACTTTATTTGTGCGCATCTAGGCCTGATATTATGCTTAGTGTGTGCATGTGTGCTAGATTTCGAGCTAACCCAAAAGAGTGCCACTTGGTGGCCGTTAAGAGAATCTTGAGATATTTAGTACACACTCCTAACCTTGGCTTGTGGTATCCTAAGGGCTCTAAGTTTGATCTACTTGGGTATTCAGATTTTGATTATGTAAGTTGCAAAGTAGATCGAAAAAGCACTTCGAGGACATGTCAATTCCTTAGATGGTCCCTAGTGTCTTGGAGTTCTAAGAAGCAAAATTGTGTAGCCATTTCTACTACTGAGGCCGAGTATGTTGCAGCCAGGGCATGTTGTGGTCAACTACTTTGGATGAGACAAACCCTTCAAGATTTCAGATGTTGCTTTACCAAAATCCCATTATTGTGTGACAAAGCTTGCAAACAATCCCATAAGCCAATCAAGAACCAAACATATAGACATCTGACATCATTTCTTGAGAGACCACGAAACCAAAGGAGATATCGAAATTTGTTATGTGAGCATCAAAAAGCAACTAGCTAACATCTTCACTAAGCTCTCGATGAGTCAAGGTTTTATGCTTTGCGTAGTGAGCTAAATATACTTGATTCTCGTAAGGTGGTTTGAATTGTAGCACACCTTTGATTGATCAACTAGTATCTAGGCAAAGGTTTGAAAAGATTTAATTTAAGTGCTTCAAAATGATTTATGAAAAGAACTAGTATACTATGATCATTGCTTGTACTGCTTATCTGTTGCTGATCATAATATGCTAGAGATATGTGTCCATATTCTATATATATAGAGCTATTCAGTTGTAGCTAAACCCTCACTGTTGCGGAACCGGCAGTACCGCATATGTGCCGCGGCAGTGCCGCGTATAGGCTACGATAATGTCGTATTTTGAATTTTGCCTAGAAGTTGGGCCACAATGGCAGTTACTGCGGGGCCCATTTTCTTATCCTTTACCCCATTTGGCCTGTAGTAACTCCTTCTCTCTTTCTCCTATTCACCCTGACATGCTGCTCCCTTCTCTCAACGCGCGCATGCGTCGCTGTGCCATCGTCGTGCCTCCGTGGTGCATTCTGGCGGTGCCGCACCGATAGACAGAGCCCCTGTTCTTCACTAGCCACCGCTGCTGCTCTTGGGTGGAGCAGATTATGATCCCTTTCCTCTCCAATCCATGGTTTAGAAAGGTGAAACCCTAAACCTTCCTAATCTATGCAATGGATTTCATTTGCTACTGGAGTTTAGTTTCTGGTGACAGCATGATCAAATTAGAAGTAGATGTGATGGTTAATTTGAATGAAAATAAAGATTCATGGGTGGAATGTCATCAGTCCATGCGGTAGTGCCGCATATTGGACGCGGCAGAGCCACGTGCTACATGTGTTTCCTGTAAAATGTGTATGACATTCCATTGATGAATCTCTGTACTGATTGGATCTAATCACCATATCTATTACTGATCTAATCATGGTGCCACCTTACTTATCTATGGCATGAATCCATGTTTTTTATATGCTCATATACTATGAGATTGTATGATGGTCTAGAAGAGCATTTGAGAAGTAGTTTGAGTAAGCAAGAAGAAATTGATGATGACCTAGGTGAAGCACTAGGTGCGGCAGTGCCACCCCTAGGGTGCGGTAGTGCCACACCACCTGAAATAGTTATGTTCATGGTGGTTTCCTAGCTCAAGATTTGAATCATCTCGCCTATTCAAACCATTTCACAAGTGTTCTTCTACCTCCCATTTGTATAGTTTCTCATTTGGGTCTATTCTTTGGAATAGATGGCATCCAGAGGAGACGATGATCCAAGGGTCAGAAGGAAGTTTGATGCTCCAAGGGAAAAGCCTATCCCTCATCGTGGCAGAGGGGCAGTAGTTGTTGCTAGAGATAGGGGGAGTCATGATGAGCAAATCCAGCAAGAGGAGGCCTTGGAGAGGGCTAGACGTGTCATCCCTCCTAATGCATGTCCGGATACACCACCATACGTTGATGAGTTTGATCCCTCATATCTCAGGAATTATGATGAGGATGTGGTGCAAAAGAGAGCAAATGACACTCGTCAGCATCCAGTTGTTGACTATATGGGTAAGCAGAAAATGGTTGAAGAGGCTAGAGAAGAGAACCCATATTTGGTGTCGAAGGATTTGGGTGTTGACTATAGATTTTGGAATGTATTCCATTCCAACTTCTATACCTCAGTCATTTTCAACAACAAGAAATCCAAGATTGTGAAGATGAGGTATATTGACTGGGAGGAGTTGAGAGAGAAGAATGACCCTGATTTTAATTAGGCAATTTAGGCTTGTGAGAGATTTGGATTGACAGATATCATGGCCTTCAGGTACGACTAGAACATAGAGGTGCTAACTCAGTTCCATGCCACCTACTACTACAAGAGCGACAATGATGAGATACACTGGATGACAGAAGGTCATCACTATCGTGTTGATTTCATGACCTTCAGCCATATCCTTGGATTTGATGAGTGTCAACAGAATATTTTTGGCAGTCCACCGATTGGCACCCCGCGATGGTAGATTGATCGGCAGAGGTGCATGTAATCAAGAACAAGAAGGCAACAGAGACACACGAGTTATATAGGTTCAGGCCGTCGGTACGACATAATACCTTACTCCTGTGGTCTGTTGGTTTGCATTAGCTATCGTATGATTTGCCGTGAATTCGTAGGGGGTCCCTGCCCGCCTTATATGGTCTAGGGGGCAAGGTTACAAGTCGGTTAGATCTGAGAGATAACCGGAAAGTAATAACAGATTAAAAGAAACATGGGATCATACATATCCTATCAGATCTCATAACATCTTTAGGATATCCTCTCTGTGCCTTGCGAGGGTCGCCGAGCAGAATCGTGCCCCACAAGGCTCCTTCTTGCGGGCTGGGCCGCCCCTGGAGGCATAGCCCATGTGACCTGCCATGGGTATCTGGGGTCGTACCCTCCACAGCTAGTCCCCGAGCGCCTTGTACCCATTGTGCCAGGCCATCTTGAGACTTTTCTGAGCAGGTGCGAACCAAAACCGAGCTATCCAAATCATGGTCCGACCACCATAAGGAGTTGCCGATCAGTTGTGAGCAGCTGCCGAGCAGCGTACAACATTGCCGAGCAGTGTGTTCCGAGCACGGCTTGTCATAAGGGTGTAAGGAGCTCAAGTCCAAAATTAAAAATTCCTACATGGTAAAGGGAAGTGTGCCCACTTATAATCCGAAAACGAAAGTAAAAAAAACCTGGTTTTATCTTTTAGAGGCTCGGAGTCTTTCAGTAAAACAAACACATTCACCGCAAGGTGAAGTGTGCCCACTTAGTCCCCGAGCCTAAAAGTAGGTGACGTAGTCACGTGGTGCCAGGCTCAGAAATTAGCAAACCGTCCGAGCAGGCAGCCAGTCCCCAAGCGTAGCCTCGAGACAAAAAAAACGAACACATTCACCGCAAGGTGAGAAAGTGTGCCCACTTAGTCCCCGAGCCTGATAGTAGGTGACATAGTCACGTGGTGCCAGGCTTAGAAATTAGTAAACCATCCGAGCAGGGAGCCAGTCCCCGTGTTTCTGGTGTAGATATCGGATAAATCAAACCGCGGCGAGAAATTCGGAGTAATGGCTATACAGTATCAGTTACTAAGCCTCATTAAAATGCGGAGAATTCGGAGAATAAGTGGCGGCGATAAATGAGGGGTGTGGGCTACTGTGACGCGATAGCCCAAGTTGCAGCCCATTAAACCACTTTGGAGGAGTTGAAGTAGCGCTGATCGCGGGAATGGTTTCCCAAAAACCCTCAGAGTCAAGGGAGAGTGGAGAAAGTGCTTTATAACCGCGCCGCCACACACATCGCCTCCTACCTCTGTCAAACCACTCTGCTTCCTGCCTTCACAATCCCGTTGCTTCACATTCCGCACCAATCACGAGCATTCACCTCGAACCCTAGGATCCATCCATAGGAAATGGCGTCGAAAAAAGGAGCCACAAAGCCGAAGAAAGTGGCCACCGGAGCCAGCCACGACGAGGAGTGGGTGTCGTCGAAGACGTCGTCGGCGGATCTTGATAAGATGGTGGCGGCGGACGTTCTCCCAGACCGTCTCACTGCTGGATGGCGGCCAGCTATTGGTGAGCCCTTCCTGACACCACATACTGATGAGGCTGTAGTATTTGAGGATTATTTCTAGCGAGGATTAGGGTTTCCTGTCCACCCCTTTCTTAGGGATCTTATGGAGTTTTGGGCGATTAGCCTCTGTAATCTGCACCCCAACACCATTCTGCATGTTTCTATCTTTATCCATTTCTGCGAGGCGTTTCTCGGTGTTCTTCCGCACTTCAAACTCTTCAGGCACCTGTTCTGTCTGAAAAAGAAGGGGGCAGCGGTTCAAAGGTGGTCGGCGGCATGTACCTACAGCTCAGGGATGGGATGGCCAGCGAATATATCAACGTTCCGCTGAATACCTCCCTGAAAGGTTGGAACTCTAGATGGTTCTATATCAAACAAAGTCACCCATTGATTTGATGCGATGTCCACCACATCCCGGTTAACCATAGTAACTGGTCGGAGAGACCCAACAACACTGACATGGAGGAAGTAATGGAACTTCTGGAATTGAGTAAAGGCTTGGAGCTTAGGGGTGAACTGGTTGCAGCTAGTTTCATAGTTCGGCGCATCCAACCCTGCAAAGAGAGGGCCCACCCGGTGTTCGACTTTAAAGGTGACAACGACGGTACCCGTGAAAGCACGGACCGCCTGTCGAAGAAAGAAGTAATAGATCGTGCCATGGATCTATTTACTTCCAATGTCTCATTCAGCTGGCCCAAAGGAACGAAAGCATTCAACTGCGGCAATCCACCTCCTCAGGTAACCCTTTCACCTCGCATCGACCAGGCATCTATTTGCTGAGCATAGGACTGACTTACTTATGAAAAGATCCATTCGCAGGATAGGTCAATATACTTTTCAGACGTGCCAAGAGCCGATTGGCTGAAAGGGGTGGATGTTCGGAGGTCGCTACAGCCCGAAGAGGTAGAGCTGAGCTCCTCGTCGGATAGTCCATCCCCAGTATCGGAGAAGATCCGCGGGAAAAGGCTGGTAGTAGATGAGCCGGTCCCAAAGAGGAGGAAAACCACCAGCTCTCATGCACACAAATCAGGCGACATCTCTCTTGGTGAGGACCAAACAGTTAGACCACGGAGAACCGCTGTGCTGGAGTGGTCGGATGATGACGAAGATCAGTCAGTGCTTCCACCGAGCACGAAGGAGGCATCGACGGACGTTGAAGCTCTCAAGCAAGCAAGGGAAGGTTATGTTTGGGCAACGGTGGAGGTCCCGGTGATGCAAACTACCGAAGTCCCCGAACATCGCACAGAAGGCGGGGCCCCCGGGCACCAAGAAGAGCGGCAACCCGCTTCGGAGGCGCAGGAGTCCTCCCATAGAGCCGACCAAGCAGCCGCGCCTGGGGGGTTAGGCAGGCATTGCCGATTCAAGAAAATCAATTAGAAGACCAAACCGAAAGTATATTTGCCTTGGAGTAATATTATTGTTCCTTGATTTCCTCTTGTTACTGAGAAGCCGATATGACGCAGAGCGACGCCGAGGCCCATGACCTCAGAGAAAAAAATGACGACTGCCCCCGTCCAGGAGTCCCCGAGTGCTCGGCGAACAGAGGATGAGCCAGCCACCGCTCCCAGCAGACCTGGCGATGGTGAATCGTTGGCGCACACGATGGGCGCGTCGGCGACCGCAACCGCGGCTACGACCGAAAAGGTCGTTACCTTGGAAATGGAAACTGCGGCTGTTGTTGATGCGCCGGAGGTTACAGACGCCACCCCATCAACGGCCGAGGAGCAAACATCATCGCCCGTAGGGATGCTAGGAGTGGTCGGAGCGGCGGTTCGACCACAGAGCCCCCCGGTGGTGCCTCAAGCGACGGCGGAGGAGGACGAGGTTGTGGAGATCGAGCGTGCCGCACTTGAACCCCAGTTCGTCCGGATTCTCCAGAAATGCGGGGAAGAGGTGGTAGTCATCGAGGAAGAAAACACCACCAGGGAGATAAAGAGGTTGAAATCCGCCATTGCTGGAGTTATGACTCAAATCAAGGTGAGTGCCGCGCCAATGACACCGATATATGTTGTCAGAAGATCAAGGTTTATCTCTTTCATTGTTAATCCGTAGGGGATAGCTCGGACAGCCGATCAACGGCATCAACTGATAAAGAGGATGGAGCCCCTCGCCGAGGAAAATAAGATACTCCGGGAGGCGTTAAGTCTTGCGGATAAGAGTATTCAGAGGGCCCAGCGTGAGCGGGACCTTGCGGAGTCGAACTCACGGGACCTTGAACATCAGAATGGGGTTCTATCCGAGCGACTAACGGCTTTGTCCGAGCAGCTGAAGAAGACATCCGAGGAGCTGGCGATTGTATCCGAGGAACTTAAGACTATGTCCGAGCAGTTGAGCAAGAAAAACGGAGAACTCGATAGTAAAACTGAGCAGCTCGACCAGAAGTGCCAGCAATTGGAGGATGTATCCAAGCTGAAATCCGGTATTCTTTTTCGCGTAATGTGCTTTGCAGTAATTGGCCATATATATTTTCCTTTTCTTATCTTTTGTGCTTGCAGAGCAAGATGCAGAACTCAACCAGCTTCGCCAGACCGTCGAACAAATCCGTCAAGAGAAAACGAAGGAGTCAGAGCGAGCAGATAAACTGGCCGAAGAATGGAAAGGTAGGTTTCCCCTGATCAGAAGTGACGTCGTAATACTCTTTTGTTGTGATGAACCATTGTGATTCTTGCAGATTATCGACATAAAACTAAGGCACAGTTCGATGTGCTGGTGCAGGAAGCCAAAGTCCAGAAGGACAACTTCAACACTATAACTGCCGCAATTAAACCAGTGCTCGACTGCGTCGACGTTGAACTGGCGCCCCGTCCTGATGGTAGGCAGCAAGGGCCAGACACCATCGTTCAGAGATGCAAGGCAGCGTGGGAGAACTTCAAAAACTTCAACCGTGACGCTGTTTTGACCGCCGCTACTCATGCCCTTGCGGTGGTTCGGTCCCATTATCCGTCCGTTGACATCCAATCGATAGGTGGTGGGTTCACCGATGGGCTGAGCGACGCGCAAACCCAGCAACTGGAGGATGATGTTGAGGATGTGGCGAAAGTGCTTGTCGGCGATATAGATCTGTTTGGCGAAACAGAAACTATTGGTGAAGCTTAACAAGCTGCCCGAATATTACCCGCCTGTAACACTTGATTTATCTGGCTATGAAGAATCATCGTATTATCAACCGATGCAGTTATGCGTAGTATAAGCTGTATTCGATCAGTAAGTTTTCACTAAACTTGATGCCTTAGTTAGGTCGTGATCCGTAACGCATAACGGGGAGCCCATTCGTGTGTTGGAGAAACAGGCGTTGTCATAAGACCGTGGCCTACCGCCCAACACGTAGAGCACCGAGCTCATTGTACGTTTGGTGGGATGTTAGAGCCTTGGTGTCCTCCGGAGTTACTAGCGCGGGAAAACATATTGCCCAGCAGCCAACTTGAGTAGCTTGGCGAGAGAAATGGCTAAAGCGGCACCCGAGCAGTTAGTTCATTCCTGAAAGCTAGGCCTTGACTAGCCCATGGTCCATAACGTCGAGCTCCGAGGCCCTGACACGTGCAGGATGAACAGGCATGGCCAAGGAACCGCAGCCGACCAACCGTAATGCAGAGGGCGGAGCCCCTAAGCACGTGTAGGATGTAGTCAGAGACTGGGTCTTTTCCATAGAAAACAGAAGGAAAAAACACGTGCTGCTCGGAGTTTGGCGAGCTGTGTTTTAATGTTTGGAGCGAGAAATCGTCGTCGTTTTTGGTGGGAAAACCTATGCGACCCGGAGGAAGCATAGTAGGCGATTTTTGGAGAAAATCGTGTTCGGTGATTGGGAGTTAACGTGTTCGGCGAATTGGAGAAGTCGTGTTCGGCGTTGGGGAGTTAGCGTGTTCGGCGAATTGGAGATGAAGTGTTCGGCGATCGGGAGTTAGCGTGTTCGGCGAATTGGAAAAGTCGTGTTCGGCGTTCGGGAGTTAGCGTGTTCGGCGAATTGGAGAAGTCGTGTTCGGCGTTCGGGAGTTAGCGTGTTCGGCGAATTTGGAGGGTTCGTGTTCGGCGATTTTTGGAGTAACCTTTTTTGGCGATTTTAGGAGTCATCGTTTTTTGCGATTTTTGGAGTTGACGTGTTCGGCGAATTGGAGAGTTCATGTTCGGCGAACGTGTTGGAGATCGCCATGTCGTGGCGTATAGCCTGATGGCGATGAGTGAAACTTATAATAGATGAAAATTAATGGAGGAAAATTATGGAGACCAGAACTTTATTAATATGAAAGTGAAGAATACATATCTGTGTTATTTCAGGGATAGAAACATATAAGGTGTTCTATGTGCCAGGAGTTAGGAACATCGATTCCATCTAAATCACATAAGCGATAAGGCCCTGGCCGAGTAACACCTTTGACGATGTAAGGGCCCTCCTAGGGCGAAGACAGCTTGTGAAGCCCTTTGGTTTTTTGTTTTCGACGTAAGACGAGGTCGCCGATCGCGAACGAACGACCTTTGACGTTTCGGTTGTAATACCTCCTCAGACCTTCTTGGTACTTGGCCGTGCGAACGCAAGTAATCAGTCGTTCTTCCTCGGCTCGATCAATGTCTTCTATCCAAACAGCTGCGGCCCGCTCTTCATCATAATTTTCCACTCTAGGTGCTTGGAAAGCAATATCCGCTGGGAGTATGACCTCTGAGCCGTAGACCATAAAATATGGAGATACGCCGGTACTGCGACTAGCTTGAGTGCGCAGTCCCCAGACCACAGCTGGTAGTTCTTTGAGCCATCTGCCCGGGTGCTTTTCTTCTCTTTGATAGAGCCTTTTCTTGAGGGCGTCGAGGATCATGCCGTTAGCTCGCTCGACCTGACCGTTAGCTCTAGGATGAGCAACGGAAATGTATTTGACGGAGATGCACCTGTCCTCGCAGAAGTCCCAAAAATGATGGCCGATAAAGGTTGACCCGAGGTCGGTGATGATGCTATTCGGGAGACCAAATCTGTGTACGATGTCTTCAAAGAGCTCGATTGCTTTCTTAGCAGTGGCTGCGACGAGTGGTTTGTACTCGATCCACTTGGAGAACTTATCAATGGCGACGTACACATACCGGAAACCTCCTGGTGCAGGTTTGAAAGGCCCGATCATATCCAGTCCCCAGCATGCGAATGGCTAGGAAGCTGGAATGGTCTGTAATTCTTGTGCCGGCACATGTATTTGCTTGGCGAAAAATTGACACCCCTCACATCGTCGAACGAGATCTTCTGCATCGGCAATAGTCGTGGGCCAGTAAAAACCTGCCTGGAAAGCTTTGCCGACCAGTGTTCTTGAAGCCGCGTGATTGCCATAGGAACCGGAGTGGATTTCGGAAAGTAACTTCACGCCCTCGTCTTTGATGATGCACTTTTGCAGTATGCCTTCCTTGGCACTTTTCCTCATCAGGATACCGTCTACCAGCACGTAATGCTTACTTCGGCGAATTAGTCGTTCGGATTCGATTTTGTCGGCGGGTGTTTCGTCGCTGGAGAGGGATTTGATGAACTGTTCCCTCCAATCGGCGACCGGCGAAGGCACCATGAGTACCAACTGCTTGGCTGGGGGTATTTCTATAACTTCCTTATCCTCTTTTATAGATGGTGCCAGGAGGTCTTGGACGAAAACTCCTGGCGGAGCCGCGGCTCGAGAAGATCCTATCTTTGATAGCTGGTCGGCTGGCTGGTTTTGATCCCGTAGCACGTGGTGGTACTCGATACCATAGAATTTCCCTTCAATTTTTCTAATTTCGGCATAGTATGCGTCCATTTTTTCACTGGAACAGGACCAATCCTTATTGAGTTGGTTGATAACCAGCGTCGAATCCCCATATACCATGAGACGTTTGACGCCGAGCTCGACGACTATGCGGAGACCATGGAGACATGCTTCGTACTCCGCGGTGTTGTTGGAGGCCGGAAAATGTATGCGGAGAACATATCGGAGTTTGTCCTTTGTCGGTGTGATGAACAGAATGCCCGCACCAGCACCATTGATGTTAAGGGCGCCGTCAAAGTACATCACCCAGTGCTCGGGGTAAGTGGCGGCAATGGGTTCTTGGATCTCGGTCCACTCGACGATGAAATCAGCAAGCGCCTGCGACTTAACTGTTGGTCTGCTTCTGAAATCAATGGAGTAAGTGCCGAGCTCCACGGCCCACTTGATGATATGGCCATTGGCCTCTTTATTGCAGAGAATATCCCCCAGAGGGAACTCTGTGACCACGGCGATCTTGTAGTATTCGAAGTAATGGCGGAGCTTGCGTGAGGTAATCAAAATTGCATATAACAGTTTTTGCACCTGAGGATAACGAGCTTTGGGCTCATTAAGTACCTCACTGATGAAATAGACTGGGCGTTGCACCTTGTAGGCGTGTCCGGCTTCCTCGCGTTCGACGACAATAGCCATACTGACAACGCGAGAGGTGGCGGCGATGTAAACCAACAGAGTTTCATTTGGTCGTGGTGCTGTCATGATTGGAGGTTTTGTTAGGAACAACTTGAGCTGCTCGAAAGCTATATCTGCCTCTTCTGACCAAGAAAAGTTCTCAGAGGCCTTGAGGAGCTTGAAGAAAGGTAGCCCTTTTTCACCGAGATGCGAGATAAAACGGCTTAGCGCAGCCATGCAACCCGTAAGCTTCTATATATCTTTGACACGCGTCGGCCGTTTCATGTTGGTGATGGCGGAGACCTTGTCAGGGTTTGGTTCGATGCCCCGAGCGTTGACGATGTAGCCGAGCAGGATACCGGATGGAACTCCAAAAATGCACTTTGAAGGGTTCAGCTTCCATCAGTATTTGCTTAGGTTGGAGAAAGTTTCTTCAAGGTCGGTGATAAGATTGTCGGCGGTTCTAGTCTTGACGACCACGTCGTCGATGTAGGCTTCGACGTTGCGGCCGATCTGTTGGTCGAGGCATGTCTGGATAGCCCTTTGGTAGGTTGCGTCGGCGTTCTTTAGTCCGAAGGACATGGTGGTGTAGCAGTATGCACCGAAAGGCATGATGAACGACATTTTGGCCTAGTCTTCCTCCTTGAGGGAGATCTGATGGTAACCCGAGTAGCAGTCAAGAAAGGAGAGCAACTCGCAGCCGGCGGTGGAGTCTACAACCTCGTCTATCCGAGGCAGGCCAAAGGGGTCTTTAGGGCAGTGTTTGTTAAGATGAGTATAATCAACACACATTCTCCATTCTTTATTCTTTTTCTTAACAAGAACAGGATTAGCTAACCAATCTGGATGATACACTTCTTTTATAAATCCGGCAGCTAATAGCCGTTTTATTTCTACCCTAATAGCCTCCTTTTTGTCCGGCGCGAATTGGCGAAGTTTCTGCTTGACTGGTTTAGCGGTCGGCGAGACATTCAAGGAGTGCTCGATCTTCTCCCGCGGTACCCCCGGCATGTCTACAGGTTTCCAAGCAAACACGTCGGCGTTGGCACGTAGGAAGGAGACGAGCGCGCTTTATTATTTGGGGTCGAGGTGAGCCCCAATTTTCACCGTCTTGGAAGGGTCGCTGAGGCCGAGGCCGATCTCCTTGACTTCCTTGGACTTGGCGGAGGCACGGGGAGGCTCTGGGATCTCCATGTCGTTAGCAGATGCCGTCTTGGCTTCGGCGACCACGCTGGCCATCTAGATGGAGAGGTCGGTGGCTTCGGCGAGGGCGAGACTTTCTGTCTCGCAGGCGTAGGCGATGGAGAGGTTGGCCCGCAGAGACAGGACTCCTGCGGGCGAAGGCATCTTTAACACCAAATATGCGTAGTGCGGAACGGCCATGAACTTGGTCAGAGATGGATGCCCTAGTATGGCATGGTAGGCGGTGTCGAAGTCGGCGACGTAAAAGTTGATATGCTCCACTCGATAGTTGGTTGCTGTGCCGAGCTGTACTGGTAGGGTAATTTCCCCAAGTGGTCTGGATGCCCTGCCAGGTACCACACCCCAGAAGGAGGAGTCTGAGGGCGAGAGGTCTATTGTCCTGAGGCCGAGCTCCCTTAGGGCCCCGGCGAAGAGTAGATTCAAAGCGCTTCCACCGTCGACAAGGACTTTTCTGAAGAGCACCTTCTGGACAGTTGCGTCGAGGACGAGGGGAAAACGCCCTGTGTAGGGTATGTCCACCCACTGGTCGGCCCTGCTGAAGGTGATGGGGATTTCAGACCACGGGCGATAGCTGGGGTTGGCGGTAGTTTCCTCTGAAGTGACGGCAAGCACTCGTCGGGCGGTGAGCTTCCGTTCCCTTCTGCTCTCGTTAGCGGCGAAACCCCCGAAGATGGTGGCGACTACCTTGTCATGGTCCTGGAAGGCATTGTTATTATCCCCAGGTGGTCGGCATCCTCCGTTCCCACCATTGTCGTCGTTGTACTTTTTCTCCTGGAACTCCTTAGCCAAACCAAGGCAATCTTTCATCTTGTGTTTGACATTTTTGTGCAGGGGGCACGGTCCATCGAGGATCTTCTTGTACTGCTCATCGTAGTTACGCTTTGCGCATGGCTCATTGACGTTGGCAACAAAGTGATCTGGTCGGCGGCGGCGATTCTGACCAGGTTTGAATCCATCTGGCCGATCACGTCCGTTGTCCCGGTGGAAACTATGGTCGTTGTAGCGGCGATCGTTGTACTATTGGTTATCGTTGCGGTCATCGTGGCAGCGAACGTTGTGCTGTCGGTCGTCGTTGCGGTTGTCGTGGCGGCGAGGCGGGCGATTAGTGCCCGTATCTTCATTAAAACGCAACTTCGCTTCCTCGGCGTCGGCGTACTGGTTGGCGGTTGTGATCATCTCGCCGATGCTAGTAGGTGGCTTTCTATTGAACTTAGAACAGAGTTCTCGGTGATGAAGTCCTCGGACGAAGGCGGTGATGACTTCGGCCTTCGTGATGTTGGGAATAGAATTCCTCATCTCGGAGAAGCGTCTGATGTAGCTGCGGAGTAGTTCGGACGGCTTTTGGTTGATGCGGTTGAGATCGTGCTTGGTGCTTGGCCGCCTGCATGTGGCCATGTAGTTGTCGGTGAATACTCTCTTCAGATCTTCCTAAGAGCCGATGGAGTCCGGGGCGAGGCTTATGAACCAGCTCATGGCGGCTGGCGTGAGCATGACAGGGAGATAGTTTGCCATGACGTTGTTGTCTCCTCCGGCGGCGTGGACGGTAGTGGCGTAAGCCTACAGCCACTGAGTTGGGTTCATTATTCCTTCGTAGGGCTCGACTCCGGTGATTTTGAAACCATGGGGCCACTGGAGCGTTCAGAGTGCCCTAGTGAACGCAGGGGGCCCTTCCGGGCTGTCGGGGCCGACATCGGCAGTATTGCCGGCGACGATCGGCTCCAAAGCCAAGTCTAGGTTGCCGTACTCTTGCTCATACTCCTAGCGACATCGTACTTCATCTTCATGGCGCCCGAAATGTCGTTGATCGATACGCCGCCATGCGTCTCGAAGGTTGCTGAGGTGCACTCGGGCGTCCTGTTCGACCTCTTGGTCGTGCTGGCGATGATGCTCGGTGTGGTGGCCTCCAACTCCCCCCTGGAGAGGTAGTGACTGGTCGGCAAAGCAGCTTTGACTGGGGCGGCGATTAGATCTATGATCAGCTGATCGGCGGATCACGCTTGTGGAGCATGAAGGTCTCTGAACTTCTCGGATCTTGTTAACTTGACAGTGTGCCGCTTTAAGCATAGCGGCGACCTTGGCGAGCTTGGGCGTCTACGGGAGGTGAGCAAGTTTGTTGGCGGCCACGGCCAGATTAGCGCTCGGAGTCTTGAAAACGTCGTGGCTATCAACGCGGAGGAATTCTTCGTTGAGGTTGCGATGGAGGGGCCTTCCTTGTGAATCGAACTGGTTATCACGAGCGGCCTCGGCCATCGCAATGGCGCATTCGTTATCACGCCGTTGCGTGCGGTTGGCGTTCCTGTTTTCACGGGCGGTGCGTTCCTCATCTGTTTTGCCGTTCTGAGGGGGGCTGTCGATACTGACGTTGAAGATTGCGCCACCCCGGAAAGGCCAGAGAGGAGGTTGCTTGGTGAAGGTCTCGGCGAGGGGCTCGGTGGATCCTTGAGATTCAGAGTCCGGATTTTCCTCGAGGATAGTTTGGAGAGATGCTCCGAGACCCCGGCCAGCGTGTAGCATGTTGACGGTTGGTGGAAGCTGGTCGGCGAGTTTGCTCCTCAGGCCGTCTTGATATGTAGCTGCGGTGTTGGCGAGCCCGAAGGGCAGGGCGACGAGCCCTAGAGTCTGCCGAGCATTGAACGTCGACAGATCGGGATCGGAGGGTGCTCGGTGCTGAACAAGAGTGTCCAGAGCCGACTCAGCAATGGTGAGGCAATCGGCGAGTTTCAGGCCGACCCGATCGATAGATTCGATCAGATCGTCATTGTTGACATGCCTCCTCTGGTAGCAAGGAAACGAGCGGCGGGTGGCTGATGGAGTCGACCCCGGAAGTGGTTCCGAGATTGGATCTGCGGTTGTAGGTGCGAGGGTGGTCGGTGCAGAACGGATCTGCACCGGCTCGAGAAGCTCTCCAACTCCATCGGCGTTGATGACCCACGTGATGGATCCGACCGTGAATATCTGGCCGGGCTGCGGGAGGGACGAAGAGCCTGCGGAAAAAACCATCTTGTTTGGCAAGGAAACAGCACGCACACCCCTACCTGGCGCGCCAACTGTCGACAGAATATCATCGGCAGTCCACCGAGGGGCACCCCGTGATGGTAGATTGATCGGCAGATGTGCGTGTAATCAAGAACAAGAAGGCAATAGAGACACACGAGTTATACAGGTTCAGGCCGTCGGTACGACGTAATACCTTACTCATGTGGTCTATTGGTTTGCATTAGCTATCGTATAATTTGCCGTGAATTTGTAGGGGGTCCCTGCCTGCCTTATATGGTCTGGGGGGCAAGGTTACAAGTCGGTTAGATCTGAGAGATAACCGGAAAGTAATAACAGATTATAAGAAACATGGGATCATACATATCCTATCAGATCTCATAACATCTTCAGGATATCCTCTCCGTGCCTTGCGGGGGTCGCCGAGCAGAATCGTGCCCCGCAAGGCTCCTTCTTGTGGGCTGGGCCGCCCCTAGAGGCATAGCCCATGTGACCTGCCGTGGGTATCCGGGGTCGTACCCCCCACAATGAGGAGCACCGTGGCTTCTCATATATTCATGATGAGAGGAGGGTCGAGGTTAGAGGGATAGCATTCATGTATCCTGATGGTAGATAAGCGTATGGCAAGGTGAAGGGCCTAAAAAGCTACTATTACATTCTTAACAACCTGATCAGGCACACAATTAATCCCAAAGATGGATCCATATCTGATCTTAATGGATATGTGAGAAATATGCTTGCTAGGTTTGCTCTAGGTGGAGACAAGTTGAAAGGTCCTAATATGGCTAGAGGTGGGGTGAATAGCCTATTTAAAAATCTACAAACTAACTAGAGCAATTTGATTAGTATATCAAATAGTGAAATGCAAACTTGCTCTAGCTCTACAAGGGTTGCAAGCCACCTATCCAACAATTCTAGTTGTTATGATCACTAGGCACACAATTTACAAGGTCACTACTCACTAAGAGCTCTCACAATTGCTACACTAAAGAGCTCCACTAGATGAACTTAATCCACAAAGCAAGCTCTCAATTCTAGCTACACTAAAGAGCTTGTTATAGCTAGTTTGCGGAAATGTAAATGAGTAAGTGAGGTGATTATACCGCCTCATAGAGGAGTGAACCAATCACAAGATGAATACTTTATCAATCACTGGGAGAATACCAACGGGCAAGAGACAACTAATTTTCTCCCGAGGTTCACGTGCTTGCCAACACGCTACGTCCCCGTTGTGTCGAACAACACTTGGTGGTTCGGCGGCTAAGAGGTGTTGCATGAACCTCATCCACACAATTGGACACTGCAAGAACCTACCCACAAGCGAGGTAACTCAATGACACAAGCAATCCACTAGAGTTACCTTTTGGCGCTCTGCCGGGGAAGGTACAAATCCCCTCACAATCGCCAGAGATGGCCACGAACAATCACAAACTCATGCCAATCCTCTTCCGCTACTCCAAGTCATCTAGGTGGTGGCAACCACCAAGAGAAACAAGTGAATCCCATAGCGAAACACAAATACCAAGTGCCTCTAGATGCAATCACTCAAGCAATCCACTTGGATTCTCTCCCAATCTCACAATGATGATGGATCAATGATGGAGATGAGTGGGAGGGCTTTTTCTAAGCTCACAAGGTTGCTATGTCAATGCAAAAGGCCAAGCGAGTGAGCTTGAGCAGGCCATGGGGCTTAAATAGAAGCCCCCATGAAATAGAGCCATTGGGCTCCTTCACTGGGCACAACACGGGGTGACCGGATGCTCCGGTCAAATCGACCGGACGCTGGACCCCAGCATCCGGTCACGCGATGCATGCCACGTGTCCCTCTACGTTCATCCAGAGCCGCCCGATCTCAATGGTCAAGTGATGACCGGACGCGCTACTGTGAAGTGACCAAACACTGGACCTCAGTGTCCGGTCGTTTCCAGTAAGGTTCCATTCGCGCAAAATCACGACCGGACATGTCTGGTCATGCTCGACCGGACTCACCCAGCGTCCGGTCACTCGGTGTCTCCCCTATGCACTGCCATGTCAGTAGGACTGGATGCAACCCTCCAGCATTTGGTCACTAAGTGACCCAGTGTCTGATCAGAGATCGACGCCAGTGTCTTTGCAGCATCTACTGACCGGATGCGCCGGTCCAATTGAGGCCAGCATCTGATCACTTACAGTGACCTCTATCTTTTCTATATGGGGCACCGGTGGCACTGTTGGACTGTCCACACTTTACGGGTGGACACTTCGCTAGTGAAGTTCCTAACCCTTGCTCAAATGTGCCAACCACCAAGTGTATCACCTTGTGCACATGTGTTAGCATATTTTCACAAATATTTTCAAGGGTGTTAGCACTCCACTAGATCCTAAATGCATATGCAATGAGTTAAAGCATCTAGTGGCACTTTGATAACCGCATTTCGATACGAGTTTCACCCCTCTTAATAGTGCGGCTATCGATCCTAAATGTGATCACACTCACTAAGTGTCTTGATCACCAAAACAAAATGGCTCCTATCATTTATACCTTTGGCTTGAGCCTTTTGTTTTTCTCTTTCTTCTTTTCAAGTCCAAGCACTTGATCATCACCCTAGCATCGCCATCATCATGATCTTCACCATTGCTTCATTACTTGGAGTAGTGCTACCTATCTCATAATCACTTTGATAAACTAGGTTAGCACTTAGGGTTTCATCAATTAACCAAAACCAAACTAGAGCTTTCAATCTCCCCCTTTTTGATAATTGATGACAACCCTTACACAAAGATATGGATTGAGATTTAATTGAATCCTTGTTGCTTGCCCAAGCATATTTACCATGTGTAAAAGGATATGGACAAGTTTCATGAATCCCATTTGGTAGCAATTGCTCCCCCTACATATGTGCTACGAGTTTGGATTGTAGCTTGCATATATGCTTAGATAGGAAATATAGGAGACAATTTCTACCAAATGATGCTAAGGTATAAGAGATGGACCTTTGAAGCATGATACCAATCGGAGTGCACCAATATACCATCCTTAGCACCATTAGTAACTAGACATACACAAAGACTAGAATACCCCATGAGATCAACATTACTAGCAAGGGTCTAGTTTCCATAAAATGAACATAAGTCTAGTTACTTTAGCTTATGTATGCTAGTTTTTCATTTCACCATTCAAGCATATAACTAGCATACACCACACAAGCATGGATATTGAAATTAAAAACTTGTGCCATGCAAGCAAATATATGAAATGCACATCCAAATGCAACATACAAGTTTATGAGCTTGCTCCCCCTACTTGTGTGCATTGTGCATTTTTGATTGATCCCCTTACAATGTCACTTCATTTGTTTGCTCCTCCTTTCTATCTTTCTATCTTTGCGAATTTCTCTCCCTCTTTGTCAACAATTAGCACAAAAAGGTGAGCTCAAATTTTAGATAGGTTGGGGTGAAACCATGTGAAGTGAGGATCATTTCCCAATTTGGTTCAATCTAGATCATTTGCAAAAGATATTTATCTTGGTTTGATCCAAGGACAAGCTTCTTCACACCTCCAAATAAGGGTTATCTTGTACCATGTTGAGTTAAACACTTATAGCTTCTTTTCTAGATCAATCACTAGGTTTACAAGCCCACAAACATGTCATATGCTAACACAAGATCATTTCAAGCATACAAGCAATAGTGGTACCATACAAGCATCAAATTCATTTGATTTTTATGAATGAGTCTATTCAAATGTGAAATATGTCTAGATGCACTAAACATGTCCTTAGCAAGGATATATGCTATGCCAATCAACTTTTACCTTGGATTGCTCGAAGGAGAGGCATGTCATATAAGTGGGGGTGCATCAACACATATTGGAGAAGTCAAGTATGTTCAATTCATTTCTTAGCTTGCAAAACCTCTTCTCATCAAGTGGCTTGGTGAAGATATCGGCAAGTTGATCTTTGATGCCCACACTCTCAATGCAAATGACCCCTTTTTGGTGGTGATCTCTTATGAAATGATGGCGGACATCAATATGCTTTGTTCTTGAATGTTGAATCAGGTTATTGGTGAGCTTTATGGCACTTTCATTGTCACATAGCAATGGCACTTGCTTGAATTTAATTCCAAAGTCACTCAAAGTAGCCTTCATCCAAAGTAATTGAGCACAACAACTACCGGCCGAAATGTACTCCGCTTCAGCAGTTGAAAGTGCCACACTATTTTGCTTCTTTGATGACCAAGACACAAGTGATCTTCCCAATAGTTGACATGTGCCCGATGTGCTCTTTCTCTCAACTTTGCATCCCGTAAAATCGGAGTCCGAATATCCAATTAACTCAAATCTTGCTCCTTTGGGATACCACAATCCAACATTTTATGTATGCTTCAAGTACCTCAATATTCTCTTTGTTGCCTTCAAATGACTTTCTCTTGGTGAGGCTTGAAATCTAGCACACATGCATACACTAAACATCACATCCGGACTTGATGCAGTCACATAGAGTAGGCTTCCAATCATAGACCGATATATCTTTTGATCCACCATGTTGCCACTAGCATCACTATCCAAGCTTCCACTTGTTCCCATTGGTGTACTAATATCTTTACTATCATCCATTCCAAGCTTCTTGAGCATGTCCATGATGTACTTGCCTTGACTCACAAATGTGCCATTCTTCATTTGCTTGATTTGAAGACCAAGGAAGTAACTAAGCTCTCCAATCATAGACATCTCAAACTCACTTGCCATCATCTTGCCAAACTCTTCACAAAAATCTTGATTTGTTGACCCAAATATGATATCATCAACATAGATTTGCATTACAAACAAGTCATTTCCAAGCTTCTTGGTGAAGAGAGTGGTGTCAACCTTTCCCATTTTGAATCCCTTAGAGAGTAGGAAATCCCTCAATCTCTCATACCATGCTCTTTGTGCTTGTTTAAATCCATACAAAGCCTTTCTCAACTTGTAAACATGGTTGGGTTTCTTTTCATCTTCAAAACCGGGAGGTTGCTCAACATACACAAGCTCATTGATGTACCCATTGAGAAATGCACTCTTCACATCCATTTGGTACAACTTGATGTTGTGGGCACAAGCATAGGCTAACAAGATCCTAATTGCTTCCAATCTTGCAACCGGGGTATATGTTTCTCCAAAGTCAAGACCTTCATTTGAGTGTAACCTTGAGCCACTAATCTTGCTTTGTTCCTTATTACTATCCCATCTTGATCTTGCTTGTTCCGAAAGACCCACTTGGTTCCAATCACATTATGATCCTTAGGCCTCTCAACTAACTCCCATACTAGGTTTCTTGTGAAGTTGTTTAGCTCTTCATGCATAGCATTGACCCAATCAACATCCTTCAAAGCTTCATCTATCTTCTTAGGTTCAATAGATGACACAAATGAGAAGTGCTCACAAAATAAAGCCAATCTTGATCTAGTTTGCACACCTCTTGAAATATCACCAATTATAGTGTCCAATGGATGATCTCTTGCAACATTGGTTGGTTGAAGCACTTGCACTTGATTGCTTGCATTTGATTTATCACTTGATTGGGATGATGAACTAGCCACTTGTTGTTGATCTTGCACTTTGTCATCACTTGTTCTTGCTTGAACTTGATCATGAGAACTACTAGCTTGCACATTTGAGTTAGAGAGCACTTGATTCTTGTCATCTTCAACATCAATCACCTCTCTAGGCCTTATATCATCAATGTCCATGTTCTTCATTGCATTGACCAATTGAGTGCCTCTTACATCATCTAGATTCTTATCTTTCTCTTGGGAACCAATTGTTTCATCAAATTCCACATCATGAACCTCCTCAAGAGTAACACTAGCCAAATTCCAAACTCTATATGCCTTGCTAGTAGTGGAGTAACCAAGCAAGAAGCCTTCATCACATTTCTTTTCAAACTTGCTCAATCTAGTGCCTTTCTTCAATATGTAGCATTTACAACCAAAAACCCAAAAGTATGCTATGTTGGGCTTTCTTCCATTCAATAGCTCATAAGGTGTCTTCTCCATCATGGGGTGACAATAGAGTCGGTTGCTATAATAGCAAGCCGTGTTGATTGCTTCGGCCCAAAAAGAATGACTCACATTGTACTCACTCAACATTGATCTTGCCATGTCAATCAAAGTTCTATTCTTTCTTTTAACTAAGCCATTTGATTGTGGAGTGTACTTGGCCGAGAATTGATGTCTAATTCCAAATTCATCACACAACTCATCAATTCTTGTGTTCTTGAATTCACTACCATTGTCACTTCTAACTTTCTTGATGGTCATTTCAAATTCATTGTGAATGCCCTTGACAAATGATTTAAATGTTGCAAACACATCACTCTTATCCACTAGAAAGAATACCCATGTGTATCTAGTGAAATCATCCACAATCACAAATCCATATTTATTTCCACCAATGCTAGTGTATGTGGTTGGTCCAAACAAGTCCATGTGCATCAACTCAAATGTCTTAGATGTGCTCATCATGCTCTTCTTAGGATGTGTGTTACCAACTTGCTTTCCGGCTTGACATGCACTACATAGCTTATCTTTCTCAAATGTGACATCTTTCAAGCCTCTAACTAAGTCATGCTTAATCAACTTGTTCAATTGTTTCATTCCAACATGACCAAGCCTTCTATGCCATAACCAACCCATGCTAGACTTAGTGATCAAACATGTTGTCAATTGAGCTTCTCTAGCATTGAAATCAACTAAGTATAGATTCTCATATCTAAATCCTTTGAATATCAAGTTAGAGCCATCTACACTTATAATCTCTACATCATCAACACCAAATATGCACTTGAAACCAAGATCACATAATTGAGCTACCGACAATAGGTTGAAGTACAAGCTCTCTACTAGTAGCACATTGGAAATGCTCAAGTCATTGGATATTGCAATCATACCAAGTCCTTTGACCTTGCCTTTGCCATTGTCACCAAATGTGATACTATCAATCCCATTGCTCTTGTTTTCATTAATTGAATTGAACATTCTTGGATCACCGGTCATGTGTTGTGTGCACCCACTATCAAGTACCTAATGCCTTCCTCTGGCTTTATAATTGACCTACAAAAGAAGATCAATTCTTTTTAGGCACCCAAACTTGCTTGGGTCCTTGAAGGTTAGTTACCAAGGTCTTTGGTACCCAAATAGCCTTATTCTTTGGGCCCACAATTGGTGTACCAATGAACTTAGCCTTCACACCATTGGTACCCTTAAAAAGCATGTAACAAGAATCAAATTTAATTGAGGATACATTAGGTAGCTTGTTCTTGTTAATCTTGCAATATTGCTCTACATGCCCAACTTGCTTGCATCTATTGCAAAACCGACCATTGTCCTTCACAAAGCTAACTTTGGGAGTGACAAATGCCACCTTGCCTTTCTTGGGGGTATAGCCTAATCCCTCTTTGTTGAGAGAAAACCTTTGGCTACCCAAGCACTTTAGCAAGTGGACATCTCCACCATAGGCATTGCCTAAGGCACGAGTAAGCTCATTGACCTCCTTCTTAAGGGTCTCATTTTCCACCAATAGTGAGGTATCACAAGTAAGACCATCACTCAAAGGTGAAGTAGAAGTAGTAGTGCTACAAGAAGTATTAGTGGGAGCAACTACAATGGGCTTACAAAAAGATTCATCAATAAGATCACATGTTAGTCCCACATCACAAGACACGATCACTTGCCCCTTCTTGGCCTCCTCCTTCTTGACTTGCTCGATGAGAGAGGAGTGAGCTTTTTCAAGCTTAGAGTGAGCTTTGCCAAGCTTCTCATGGGCTTCCATTAGCCTCTCATGAGTGGCATTGAGCTCATCAAGAGATTGCTCAAGAAATTTTACTTTCTTGTTCAATTCTTTGCACTCCTTTCTCTTCATCTCAAAGCAAGTGTGCACTTGCTCACACATGTCCATGAGCTCCTCCTTGGAGTATTCCTCATCATCATCATCACTCCTACAAGCATCACTTTCACATTCATCATCATCACTCACATCATATTTTACCTTGGTAGGCTTTGCCATGAGGCATGTCGACAGAGTGTCGAAGATGGAGGACTTGTTGTTGATGGCGATGCTTGCTAGTGCTTTCTTGATAGATTTCTTGACATCATCACTAGAGTCATCACTATCCAAAGATCCATCACTATCCCAAGTCACCACATAGCCTCCACCCTTCTTCTTCTTTTGGAAGATCATTTTCTTCTCCTTCTTCTCCTTCTTATTCTTCTTCTTCTTATCTTCATCATTGTCACTATTGTAGGGACAATCCACTACAATGTGATCGGGGCTCTTGCAATTGTAGCATCTTCTCACATATTCTTTGCTTTTGGTGTGATATCTTCTCTTTCTTGCACCATAGCCCTTCTTTTTCATGAATTTGCCCATCTAGCGCGCAAATAGAGCCATGGCCTCATCATCAATGTCACTAAGATCCTCATCATCACTTGATTCTTTCTTGGACTTGCCCTTGTTCTTGATGATGAGCTAGCCTTGAATGCTACACTCTTCTTCTTGTCTTCTTCTTCCTTCTTGTCATCCTTGTCAACCCCTTCCCTTTCCACTCGGTATGTCTCTTGTGTCATGACATCACCTAGTACTTGGTTAGGTGTAATCTCCTTCAATCCTCCTCTTATGATAAGCAATCTCAACATCTCAAATCTTGGAGGTAGGCACATCAAGAACCGATGAGAGACATCATCATCCTTGATCTTTTCTCCCAAAGCCTTCAAGTCATTGACAATTACTTGCAACCGATGGAACATCTCCGGAATGCTCTCATCATCCTTTATCTTGAAGCTTGTCAACTTATCCTTGAGGATGTATAACTTGGCACTCTTCACCGTTGGTGTGCCCTCATATGTTTCCTCCAATCTCCTCCATACCTCATTAGCTCTTTCATAATCCTTGATTTGCTCAAACACCTTGGAATCAATGGCATTGTATATGGTGTTGAGAGCCATTATATTGCATTGCTTGTTGGTCTTGTCTTGGTTTGTGGGATCATCGGGATCAATGATAGCATAGTCATTTTTTGTCACATCCCATACTTGATCATTGATTGAACCAAGGTACATCCTCATCTTTCTCTTCCAATAATCATAGCATGTGCCATCAAAGAATGGTGGTTTGCCTCCCACATGGTTGAACACAACTTGAGCCATAATTTGACACCGAGGTTGTTAAGGCTTCAATTAAACGGTGACCACGGCTCTGATACCATTTGAAAGGTCCTAATATGGATAGAGGGGGGTGAATAGCCTATTTAAAAATCTACAAACTGACTAAAGCAATTTGATTAGTATAACAAATAGCGAAATGCAAACTTGCTCTAGCTATACAAGGGTTGCAAGCCACCTATCCAACAATTCTAGTTGTTATGATCACTAGGCACACAATTTACAAGGTCACTACTCACTAAGAGCTCTCACAATTGCTACACTAAAGAGCTCCACTAGATGAACTTAATCCACAAAGCAAGCTCTCAATTCTAGCTACACTAAAGAGCTTGTTATAGCTAGTTTGCGGAAATGTAAATGAGTAAGTGAGGTGATTATACCACCTCGTAGAGGAGTGAACCAATCACAAGATGAATACTTTATGAATCACCAGGAGAATACCAAATGGCAAGAGACAACCAATTTTCTCTCGAGGTTCATGTGCTTGCCAACACGCTATGTCCCTGTTGTGTCGACCAGCACTTGGTGGTTCGGCGGCTAAGAGGTGTTGCACGAACCTTGTCCACATAATTAGACACCGCAAGAACCTACCCACAAGTGAGGTAACTCAATGACACAAGCAATCCACTAGAGTTACCTTTCAGCGCTCTGTAGGAGACGGTATAAATCCCCTCACAATCACCGGAGATGGCCACAAACAATCACCAACTCGTGCCAATCCTCCTCCGCTGCTCCAAGCTATCTAGGTGGTGGCAACCACCAAGAGAAACAAGTGAATCCCGTAGCAAAACACAAATACCAAGTGCCTCTAGATGCAATCACTCAAGCAATGCACTTGGATTCTCTCCCAATCTCACAATGATGATGGATAAACGATGGAGATGAGTGGGAGGGCTTTTGCTAAGCTCACAAGGTTGCTATGTCAATGCAAATGGCTAAGCGAGTGAGCTTGAGCCGGTCATGGGGCTTAAATAGAAGCCCCCACGAAATAGAGCCATTGGGCTCCTTCACTAGGCACAACATGGGGTGACCGGACGCTCTGGTCAAATCGACCGGACATCGGACCCCAGCGTCCGGTCACGCGATGCATGCCACGTGTCCCTCTGTGTTCAACCAGAGCCACTCGATCTCAACGGTCAAGTGATGACCGGATGCGCTGCTGTGAAGTGATCGGACGCTGGTCCTCAGCGTCCGGTCGTTTCCAATAAGGTTCCATTCATGCAAAATCATGACTTGATGTGTCAGGTCATGCTCAACCGGACTCACCCAGTGTCCGGTCACTTTGCGTCTCCCCTGTGCGCTGCCACGTCAGTAGGATCAGACGCAACCCTCCAGCGTCCGATCACTAAGTGACCCAGCGTCCGATCAGAGACCGACGCCAGCGTCTTTGCAGCTTCTACTGACCGGACATGTTAGTCCAATCGAGGCCAGCGTCCGGTCACTTATAGTGACCTCTGTCTTTTTTGTATAGGGCGTCGGTGGCACCGTCGGACTGTCCACACTTTACGGGCGGACACTCCACCGGTGAAGTTCCTAACCCTTGCTCAAATGTGCCAACCACCAAGTGTATCACGTTGTGCACATGTGTTAGCATATTTTCACAAATATTTTCAAGGGTGTTAGCACTCCACTAGATCCTAAATGCATATGCAATGAGTTAAAGCATCTAGTGGCACTTTGATAACCACATTTTGATATGAGTTTCACCCCTCTTAATAGTGTGGCTATCGATCCTAAATGTGATCACACTCACTAAGTGTCTCGATCACCAAAACAAAATGGCTCCTACCATTTATACCTTTGCCTTGAGCCTTTTGTTTTTCTCTTTCTTCTTTTCAAGTCCAAGCACTTGATCATCACCATGGCATCGCCATCATCATGATCTTCACCATTGCTTCATTACTTGGAGTAGAGCTACCTATCTCATAATCACTTTGATAAACTAGGTTAGCACTTAGGGTTTCATCAATTAACCAAAACCAAACTAGAGCTTTCACAAGTTCAATGTTCCTCGCTTTATGTGATAAGAGATTAGAGTGGCAATGGATGATGCAAGGAAGGGGTTGCCCTATGCTCCTTACTTGATGTTTGTGATTGAGAGAGTTACTAGCTATAGGTTCGTCACGGATGGTTTGCATGAGCAATACAAGATTGAGAAGGCTAGACATGCCAAGGCCGGTGAGACTATTGCCTCTCCTAAAGATGTGCCTGAATCTTCTCGTAGTGGAAGGTGAAAGAAGAAGAACAAGATAGTGCAATGGATCCAGGCCATTTTTGGCAAATGCACCAATGCAGCTGAGAGGGAGATATAGATGGAGTAGCATGAGATGCGTGCAACTGCAAACCTACCACCCCTTCCTCCACTGCCTCCTCTTCCATAGTATGACTTGCCTAGTTTCTCAAACTCTGAGGAGGATGAGGAGGAGACCGAGGAGGAGTTTGACTTCCAAACGACCTTGGGGTTGACTTTGCGCTCTATGCGCAGCTCGCATCACACTTCGACCACCCATCACAAGGGGAGGGTGGTAGTGTCTTCCGATGATGACGACAATGATGATGGTGGTGGTGCTGCTCATGCAGGTGATGACGTCGACTGGGAGAACATCGGAGAAGATGATGAGTGAGTGTTTGGCTTCTCTTTTTTCTTCTCTTTTTGGTGCTTTATGCCAAAGGGAAGAAATTAGAGGGGTCAAACTTCTTTTCGACGCCATGTGCTGCAGCTAGTGGAGCATCATGTCATATTAGGGTCGCTCAAAACTCTATTTTATTATAATATTGCTACCTAAGTACTCTATGTGTATCGGATATGGACATGTATCAATGTGTGCTATAGCTTGTTGTATACCTGTGCTAGATTGTTGATCTTTTTATATATAATCTATTGTGTGGTGCTTGGTTTAACCTGTGCTATTGCAGTCAGTGCGATAGTGCCGCACGTTTCTGCCTAGAAGTGCCGCATTGTGGCAGTGCCGCACCTTGCTGCATCAGTAAACCCTTGTGTGCATAATCTATCATTCACATCACCTTTATATATATGACACAGTGTGCAGCACCCCACAGGAGCATGGTTGTATGGGGAGCCCTATCACTTTGACTAAAGTGTGAATCTTGGCCTCTAATGTCAAATTGAGAATTCAATTCTCAATTCACACATTTAGGCTCAAAAAATCTCAAGTATATTTCATATCTTTTGTAAGCTCTAATTGGATTGTCATCAATCACCAAAAAGTGAGAGATTGTAAGTGCAATCGAGCCCTAATTGTGGGTTTTGGTGATAATGACCACGCAATTAGAGAACTAATAAGATTTATCGAGATGACAAGCAAGAGATTCACTAATGAGGATGGTATACATAACGGAGGAGCCCCCAATTACAAAAGATGACGGCATCAAGCTCAAAAGAGGTTTATTATATTTTATATTTTTTAACTTGAGTATAGGAAAAGTCGTACTATAAAGGGGGACACAATGCTTAAGTCAACATGTGCAACCAAGTGCTCAATCCTACACTAAAGCATCCTCAAAGTCAGCCAAAATAGTCAGCTCAACACTCTTGTACCGTTTGCTGTCTGGCTTGGTGCGGTAGTGCCGCACCTGAAGCGTGGCTATGTTGCAGAGCGGCACTGCCGTAGATAGGCCACGGCACCACCATGACTTATTTGACCGTTGGGACCAGGGGAGGTCTTCTTCTCCACCCAGCAGCTCAGACCGACGCATTATTGTTCAGTGCTCACTCTCTCTCCTCCATTGGTGCCCTAAAGCTGTCAAGCTTTCACTTGTGATTTCCCCATTAATCCTTGAGAGAAAAAGATTCTAAACTTGATTAGAGAGCAGATCCACTGTTTCTCTAACTATAAAGAGCACTTGGTTCACGTTTTAGCCTACGGTTGTGTTTGTTACTCTTGAGCTTGGCTCCTAGCCAGCTAGAGCGTCGCCCGTGGAGCTTGCCAACGTGTGTGGCAGCCCTAGGAGGTTTGTAACAATCTCTTAAAGCTAGTAAACTCACCCCTCAATGTAACACCACAAGTGTTTGCCTTCCACATTTGCACTTGCATTTCATGAACATGAGCATCATTCATCCATTCCTGAGCTTGTGTTGCCTGAAACATGTTTTTGAAACATTGCAATGTATCGTTACATTTCATGTGTTTTCATTGTTTCAGTACATACGATGCTTGATTCTTGTGTGACCAAGGTGTGGTGTGGCTAATAATTCTTTTAAACAACTTAGTGACACCTAGAATGCCATTTGGAACATTGTTCATATTGATCATGTTGCCTAAATAGGATTTCAAAAAGTGGTTTGACTTGTTTTGACCCCTAAACCCTTTTGTTTGACTATTTAAAAAGTGTAGCTTAGGATGTTTGCATGTCTGAGCAACCTAAAACAGATTTGTAGCAAATTTGATAAGGAACAAACTTTGTTTAGAAGCCAAGTCATGAAAATGTGCACAACATGTTCAAAAAGGACCCACAAGCCAGAAGTGAAAGCCGATTCAACACTTGAAAATATTCTAAGTCCTAAATGCCATTTCAGTTTGATTGGGCCAACTTTGGCTTGATACAACTCTTGATCCTCTGTGATTTAGCTGTTGATTTCTAAAGCAAAGTGGTAGACCTAGCTTAACTCTACAACTTTCATGTACATTGCTCCCATTGATTCGCCACGAATTGAGAGATCAAACGCTATCAAGTTTCACTGTTAGTCGCCTAGCTTGCTAACCGCCGCAAAAACGTGAACTACGTCTTCACCATAGCTCTGCCGTGTCCTCCTCTACCTCCTCCACCTATTAGCCGCGTCAATTGGGTCTCGGTAAGGGCGCATTTGCCGTTCCCACCACCGCCACCATGACGGGGTCCTCGCCGGAGTTGAGGCCGCCATGGCCGGGGTAGCTGTTGACACCGTTTTTTTGCACGTGTCAAAATGATCAGAGTGGGCTAATTGGTAGGAGGAAAGTTACTATATACACTGACAGTCGATGAAAATTAGCTTGTAAAGATGGTTGCCGATGAATGGTGGTGATCGATGGAAAGGTTGATTTAGACTCGGGCGTTGCCGATGAGGTTGGAGATGTTATTGTCGATGCCGATGAAGGAAGGCTTGAAAACTACTGCCGATGAAACAGGAAGTATGCCGATGGAAAGGAGGTCGGTGAGAATTCCATCGTAATTGTGGCGGACAGGGAAATAGATAGGAGTTGATTTTCTTTTCTATATTTGTTAGAGTATGATTCATGTAAGAGTCACATGTTTCCTTAGATATAGACTTGGTGTCCTAGTCGTATTTGGTTATGTCTCTTTAGATCAGGGTATAAATATAGATTGAGGGGCAATGTAATATATATCAATCAATATCAAAACCAATTTTTACTCCTATTTGCATCTACTTACTTTTCGGCGACTTCGTCAATTTGCATATTTTTTCCTTTTTACGAGTTCTCATTGATTCGGCGAGTTGCATCGCTTCAGTGCGACCTTCGGCGATTCTCGAGTTCCGCGTGAGTACCTCTTGGCCATGACTTCTAGGCATATCGCTGTTGTCAGGACCAAAGTGCTCGTATCTTCATCCTTGTCGATTAACAGGTCAAATCGACTGGCACGCTTTGGATATCGATTCGGGTATTAGCCCTTTGTGTTTGCAGATCCACTTTTGCATCAACACATCTTTTGGCACGCTCGGTGGGACAAATCAATCCGATCAATATGTTCAATCCCGAGATCGATTCAGGGAACATTATCGCGTTATCAGAGAAGATCTTAAGGAAGAGCAGAGGCAGGCTATGGAAAAGGCTATAGAAGAATACAGGCAGCTTTGTCTAAAATCGTTTAGCCTGAACAAGAGTGGACAAGTCATCCAGAAGCAAGATTTGCTGTTGCCTCGGCAGGTTACCTTTGACTCCAATCCTGGTAAACTTCAAGAGATGGTTAATTCTGCAGTAAATCATGCTTTGATTAATCATTCCAATGTGCTGTCCAATACTGTTCATAATGCTGGGGTTCGAACTCTCAAAGAAGGACAAGCGTCACCGCATTACGTTGGGCCTACCTATCACCAACCAGAGCCAGCATCTGTCAATACTCCATCGGCTCCCTCGGCCGTTGTGGGTACAGAAGTTACTTCTCCTCCAGTATCGGTAGGCTTACCTAATATTCAATCTACACCGATACGATCAGATCCGGTACTACCAGGAGGATGAGTTCAGCTTAATACAGATTTATCGGCATCAGCTATGTCAGGCCCTGTGTCTTAGAATAGCCAGATTCCTGCTAATTGGTGGGGATATGGTATGCCTCCGGAGTCATCTGCTTTCAATCCTGGGTTACCTCAAGTGTTTGATGTAGTAGGAAAAGCTCCTATACCATCGGCTATTTCGCCGATGGCTCAAGTGCCTCAATATGCCACAGCAACTACTGTGCAACCAACTCCAGGAGGTTTCCAGATGCCTTTGGTTCAAACACCCAATTCAAGTCCATCGGCAAGCTTACTGCCAATGCAGCAGAAAGCCCCTGCTATGAGTCAAACTAGGGTTCAGTTCATGCCTCAAGCTGGTTTTAATTATCCAACAATGTCAGCAAATTACCAGCCATCGGTAAGTTTTGTACCGATGAGTTCTAATAATGGTTGGTCAGGACAGTTACCTGTTCAACATACAGTTCAGCAAAATCAGCAGGTTGCAGGGATTCAACAAGGTCATATGCAAGCTGGTTTCCAGAATCAAGCATCGGCAGCTCAGCCGATGAATCCTTTCCAACAGGTTAATGGACCACAAGTAACGGCAAATATGCCGATTGCTGGAGATCGTGGGCCACAAAGATATGTGGAGGGATATCAGCAGGCACCTCCTGTAGAAATTCAGCCAGTTCATCAGCAGGAGGCTGATGCTTTTTGGGCCGATAAGATAGCAGAAATTATGAAGGATCAGTTTGGGATAAAGCCCAAGGTCAATACTTATTCTTATCGGACTCCATACCCTCCTGCATATGATTTAATTCCTCTCCCAAATTGGTACAAGGTACCAGATTTCACTAAATTCTCTGGGCAAGATGATACATCAACAATGGAACACGTCAATCGCTTCATTATTCAATGTGGAGAGGCAGCTAGCAGAGATGAATTAAGAGTTCGATTATTTTCATCATCTTTGTCTAGATCGACATTTACATGGTTCATTTCATTACCACCAAATTCTATTATTACTTGGGTTGATCTAGAAAAACAATTTCATAAGTATTTCTTTGCTGGAATCCATGAAAAGAAGCTTACCGATTTAGTAAAATTGAGACAGCGTAATGATGAATCGGTAGAAAGCTTTGTGCAAAGGCTACGAGATGTAAAAAATAAGTGCTACAGCCTGGTGCTGGATGATCGGCAGCTTGCCGATCTGGCTTTCCAAGGGTTATTGCCACATCTTAAAGACAGATATGCTTCTCAGGAGTTTGAAAGCCTCAGTCATCTTGTGCAAAGGATCTCTGATCAAGATACTAGGGTTTTTGAACCTAAAAAGAATTGGAGTAAAAAAGTATCATTTGTTGAAGAAGTAGGAGATTTTGATTCTGATGAAGAACCAGTTATCGGCTTAGCTGAGTGGGTTAAGAATAAAAAGCCAATATCTTGTCCCTTTGGTCAGAAAGAGCCAGAAAAGTTTACCTTTGATATCACCAAGGCCGACAAGATATTTGATCTTCTGCTTCAAGAGGGCCAAATTAAGCTGTCACCTAATCATGTGATCCCGTCGGCAGAAGAGTTGAAGAAGATCTTGTACTACAAATGGCACAATGCAACTTCACACAATACAAATAAGTGCAAGGTGTTCAGGCAACAGTTACAATCGGCTATTGAATCTGGGAGAATTAAGTTTGGTACTTCCAAGGCCCAGAAGCCGATGAGAATTGATCAACACCCTTTTCCAGCAAATATGTTGGAGGCCAAAGGGAAGACCAAGGTATTGACGTCAGAGCCTGCTGAGAAAAACGCATCAGTGGATCCCCAACATCGGATAACTACCGATGATGCAAAAAGTAAGGGTTTGCTGGGAGAAAGCAGTAGTTTCAAAAACCCTCCTCGACCTAGCATTGTGATTACCCATCGAAGGCAGCAGGAGGGTTGGCGTCAGCGTAAGGACCGATATCGACAATAGCAAGAAGAGAGACGTCGGGAAGAATGGTATCGGCATAAAGATCATTGGAGGTGCCCGTTTTTCATCCATTGCTGGGAAGAAGGTATTAAATTGCCAACTGTTGAGAATTGCCCTGAGTGCAATGGTTATTATGGGGTCAATCGGTCAGAAAGGAGGTTTCAACCTGGCCATCAGAGTTTATTTATCAATGAGCCGATCAGAGGCAGAGCATCAGTGCATGATCGGCTGGGGGGCAGACTTAGTGTACATGAAAGGCTTGGTAAACGCGCTGGATATTTTCCAAGGAATCAAGAGGAGCTTGAGGAGATGGCAAACGCAAGAGTTCCCGATGAAGAAATATTCTACAGGGACCCTAATATACGCCGTGTAGAATCAACTGGGACCTATTATCAGCCAGTTTGGAAAACCAAGTTTCCTCGATGGTGCCCGGAGGGTCTGACAAAGACACAGAAAAGGAGGATGCAACGTGAGCATCAGGAGGATTTATACCGAGAGGAAAATTCCTCCAATGAGAGGTCCGGTCATCAGCAGTGGCGGGTAAAACACAAAAATAAGGGTCCATCGGCAGATGTTAATATGGTATTCATGTTGCTGATGGAGTTTTTGGCACTATCTGATAATGAGGAAGAAGTTGTTCTCTCTGATCAAGTAGCTCAGTTGACACTAGATCCAATGATGGCTGTTTTTGAGAAACCTACCGATGACGAGAGACAGCATCTTAAGGCTTTGTTTGTGAAAGGCAGAGTTGATGGGCAGCCTGTATCTAAGATACTTATCGACGGAGGGGCTGCGATTAATATTATGCCTTATGTGATGTATCGGAAACTTGGTAAGGGAGATCAAGACTTGACCAAAACCAATATGATGCTAAAGGATTTTGAAGGCAATGTGTCACCAGCTAAAGGGGCAGTATGCGTTGAATTGACCATCGGCAGCAAAACCTTGCCGACGACGTTCATTGTTATTAATGGTAGGGGTGCATATAATCTGCTTCTAGGGAGGGATTGGATTCATGCTAATTGTTATGTTCCTTCTACAATGCATCAATGCCTCGTACAGTGGATTGGGGATAAGATTGAGTTTGTCCCTGGTGATTCTTCTTATATCATCGCATCGGCAGAATCAGATACTTATGAGCGAACTAAATGCATATTAGGAGAAGTTTGGGAAAAAGAGTTCCTTAGAGTTGCTGATTATGAAATTCCACCGATCCAAGCAGTCGGTTCTGAAGAAGAGTTTTAATGGATAGGTTTGCCGATGATGGAAAATTAGGTCAAGGGTTCACATCGGCAGATGATTTAGTAGAAGTAGATATTGGTGATGGCGATAGGCCAAGACCTACTTTTATTAGTGCTAAGTTAGATTCCAAGTGTAAGCAGCAAATAACTGATTTGTTAAAAGAGTATAAAGATTGTTTTGCTTGGGATTATACTGAGATGCCTGGATTAGATCGATCGATAGTTGAACATCGGTTACCTATCAAATCTGGATTTCGGCCACATCAGCAGCTAGCACGCCGATGCAACCCTAATATACTTCTTGACATTAAGGCAGAAATAACTAAATTAATTGAGGCAAAGTTTATTCGGCAGTGTCGATATGCAGAGTGGATCTCTAATGTGGTTCCTGTTTATAAGAAAAATGGAAAACTTCGTGTTTGTATTGATTTCAGGAATCTCAACAAAGCCACACCGATGGATGGCTATCCAATGCCGATTGCTGATTTGTTGATTGATGCTGCAGCCGGACATCAAATTATCAGCTTCATGGATGGTAATGCAGGTTATAATCAAATATTCATGGCTGAAGAAGATATTCCCAAGACTGCTTTCAGATGTCCAGGTCATGTAGGGTTGTTTGAGTGGATAGTCATGACGTTTGGTTTGAAAAATGCCGGCGCTACTTATCAAAGAGCTATGAACTTTATTTTTCATGAATACATCGGCACATTAGTGGAGATCTACATTGATGATGTAGCGATTAAGTCTGGAGATATCACAAAACATCTAGCCGATCTACGAAAGATACTGGAGTGCACAAGGAAGCATGGATTGAAGATGAATCCTAATAAATGTGCATTTGGTGTATCGGCAGGTCAATTCTTGGGTTTTATAGTGCATTAGCGGGGCATCGAAATCAGTAGGAAGTCTATTGATGCAATTAACAAGGTGGTTGCTCCTGCCAATAAAACTGAATTGCAATCTTTGATCGGTAAGATTAATTTCATTAGAAGATTCATATCTAATATGTCGGGTAAGATCAAGGCTTTCAGTCCATTACTTAAATTGAAAGCCGATCAGGAATTTGTATGGGGAGCTGAGCAGCAGTTAGCCCTAGATGAAATTAAGAAATATTTAACAAATCCTCCAGTGCTAGTTCCACCTCAACACGGGAAACCTTTCAGGTTGTATTTGTCAACTGATGATACCGTTATCGGTTCAGCTCTTATTCAAGAATTTGAAGGGAAAGAACGTGTTATTTATTATTTGAGCAGAAGATTAGTGGATGCTGAGACAAGGTATTCGGCCATCGAAAAATTATGTCTGTGTTTATACTTTTCTTGTGTCAAATTAAGACATTATTTGTTATCTGCCGAATGTACGGTCATATGCAAAGACGACGTAGTCAAGTATATGTTGTCGATGCCGATATTAAGTGGTAGAATCGGCAAGTGGATTTTAGCATTATCAGAATTTGAACTACATTACGAATTGACTAAGGCAGTTAAGGGGCAGGTTATGGCTGATTTTGTCACTCAGCATTGTAATACAGTGGACTCTCTGGAGGTTGCTCCTTGGACACTTTTCTTCGATGGGTCCACATGTGGTGAAGGAGCAGGTATCGGCATTGTGTTGATTTCACCTCAAGGAAGGAAGTATGAGTTTTCATTGCCGATTGTTGCTACATCGACAAACAATCAGGCTGAATACCAAGCCTTCATAAAAGGGTTAGAATTGCTGAAGGAGATACGTGCCGATGCTGTTGAAATCTTTGGTGATTCTATGCTAGTTATAAATCAATTGGCTGGGATTTATGAATGCCGAAGTGAAGTTTTAATTTCGTATTATGAAAGATGTTTGCAATTGTTGAAAGGGTTTAGAGATTTTCGTCTTGAACATATTTCTCGACTGCATAATGAAGAGGCTAATCAACTAGCTCAGCATGCTTCAGGGTATCAGCCTATTCAGGAAGTGCTAACATCGGCAGCCGATACCGATGACTGGAGAAAGGAGATTATCGATTATTTAAAGGATCCATATAAAAAGGTTGAAAGACGTATAAGGTTCCAAGCTACCAAGTATGTGCTCCTCGATGATGAATTATATTATCGAACTATAGATGGAGTTTTACTCAGATGTGTTAGCAGTGATGAATCGAAAAGCTTGATGGGTGAAATTCATGAAGGAGTGTGTGGAGCGCATCAATCGGCTTTCAAGATGAAGTGGATGATCAGAAGGAATGGATACTATTGGCTGACTATTCTTGAAGATTGTTTTAAATATTTTAAAGGATGTCAGGGGTGTCAAAAGTTTGGTAATATTCAAAGAGCGCCTGCATCGGCTATGAACCCTATAATTAAACCTTAGCCGTTCCGAGGATGGGCTATCGATCTCATCGGTCAGATTTATCCGCCATCGAGCAAAGGACATAAATTTATTCTGGTTGCTACCGATTATTTCACAAAATGGGTTGAGGCAATTCCTTTAAAAAAGGTGACATCGGCTAATATGATCGATTTTGTGAAAGAGCATATTGTTTACTGATTTGGTATTCCTTAAACTATCACTACCGATCAGGGTACTATGTTTACATCGGGAGAATTTGATGAGTTTGATGTAGGTATGGGAATTAAAGTTTTAAATTCTTCTCCATATTATGCTCAAGCTAATGGTCAGGCTGAGGCTTCTAACAAAGGGATCATCAAACTCATTAAGCGCAAAATTAAAGAAAATCCTAAGAGGTGGCATACAGTATTAAATGAAGCCTTGTGGTCATATCAGATGTCATGTCATGGTGCAACCAAAGTAACGCCTTATCAGTTAGTATATGGACACGACGCAGTATTGCCTTGGGAAATTAAAACTGGCTCTGGGCGAATACGTTCTCAAAATCAGCTGACAGCCGATGATTATGATACTCTTATGAAGGATGAGTTGGAAGATGTGGCGGGTCATCGGTTAAGGGCTTTAGTTAGCATCGAAGAAAATAAGAAAAGAGTAGCCAGATGGTATGACAAGAAGGTGAAGGTAAAGGAGTTTGCCGATGGAGATCTGGTCTAGAAATTGATTTTACCGATTGGGACTAAAAGTTCAAAGTTTGGAAAGTGGTCTCCTAATTGGGAAGGTCCATATCGGATAAATCAGTTTGTTCCTGGTAACGCATATATTCTAGAAACCCTCGAAGGGGTTGTGTTTCCCAGAGCATTAAATGGAAAATATTTAAAGAAATATTACCCTAGTATCTGGATGGATGCATAAAAGTATAAGTGCCGATAACAGTCCTATTGGCTAGAATTATACAAGGATGTCAATGTCTCATAAAGTGCTGATGCAATAGACAAGATTTACAAGTTTAACAAGGATTGGATAGCCAATATCGCACGCAGGCGAATCTGGTCGGCTTCCTTCATTTCTTTGATGTCTTCATCGGCAACACCCTCCACAGGCTTGAGTTTTTTCTTCATGGCCAAGACTTTACGAGCCTGGATGTCTCTTTCTTGCTGAAGGGCCTTGATGGCATCGGGTAGCTGGCTTTCTTCTTGTTGGGCATGAGTTAAGGCTGCCTCGACTTCTTTCAATTCAGCCAATAGAGCCATCCTCTTTGCCGATAAATCTAAGATTTTTTGCTTAAGTTCAGCGCCCGAAGTCTGCAAGTTGCCGATGCCCTTGTGCTTCTCATCGGCAATCTGTTTCAGTTGTAGCATCTCTTCTTTGAGTTGAGCCTGAGCTGCTCTATCGGCAATGCGTTGAGCAGCCCGTTGATATTGCAGTTGGCGGCTTTCTAAATGGGCTGCTGGGAAGAGTGCTTCTTCAACATCGGCAGGGACCTGGCCACGGATTGTTTTGAAAATTGCCTTTGCGGGGTCCGAGTCATCTACCAGTTGGGCGGTATCCTGCTGTAACAAGTCCAGGAGAGCTTCCAACTTGGACTTAATTTCTGCCGATATTGTTCCCAGTGCAAGGGAAGAATTTGCTTCCTCTCCATCATCATCAGAAACGTCAATGGCAAAGGAAAATAGGCTGTTTGGGGAGTCTTGTTCCTGAGAAAAAGAAAAAGAGGTCAGTTAAGGATAAGTATGAATATTATAAATCGACTAGGTCAATCGGCTTACCTGTTTCAAGGCAATTTCCTGTACTTGGCTGGAGGAAGCAGCCTAGAGTATGCCGTGTGGAGGATCGGCTGAGCTTACCGATGGGATATCCTCTGTGGCCTCATCAGTGGTTGGCCCTTGGGGTATGATGACTGATGGTATGTCCTGTACAGGAGGATTAACTGCTTGCTCAGTTGCATCGACTGATTCTTGCCGGCTTGCAGACGTTGGGGCAGATGTGGGGATCGGCATGGACTTCTGTCATTTTGGCTATGCCTCGGCATCTGTTAAGGCTTTGCGCTTTGCTTGGGCCTTAGCAACGGTTGGCTGGGGGGCATCGGCACTTGTTGGTTGTGGAGCTTGAACATCTGGTACGCTTGCCGATGTACCCATTTGTTGCTGCAAAACAAGTGTAAGGTATGATATTTAACAGATAAAATGTAAAATCAAAGGAATACCTCTGAAGGTTTGTCAGAGGTAGTGGTGCTTGATGTCGGAGGAATTGCCGATGATGATCCAGCAGCGGCTCTTACACCCTGATGATTAATGTTAATACAGTTTGTGATCGGCATGAGTAGAAATAAACAGGGTTGTTACCTTGAATGCCTTAATCAGGGTTGTAGCAGCAGCCAATGGAGTGGCCCTAGCTGTAGCCAATTTGGACTTGGAGGTGATGGTCTTGGCACGGGTCTTCTGGTGAGTCAAAGCAGCTAAGGTGGGGGCGTTGTAGCCGGTCGGTGATATCGGGGAAACAGGCCGAAGATTGAAGGGTTTCCCACTTTTGCTCATAGATGGTGCTGGGTTGTTAACCTGTCACGAGAAAGTTAGTTACCGATATATGAAAGGAAAAAGCAGAAGGGAGTTAAAAGAAACTTACTGCATCATCGGGAATGGCGTATTCAGGGTCGATCATGTGCCGATATGTGTGAGCAGATGTTGCAAATAGTTGTTCCCTCCACTCTCGCCACCATTGCTTATATGATTCGATGATAAAAGATGCTGGCGTCCAGATGGATAGATCGACATCTGTAGTATCAGCATCGGGGGAGAATCGCACTACCCTGCTCCAATCTGTTCCGCAGGTGATTGTTTCTCTGGGTTTGATCACATCGGCAAAACAAAGTTTGATTGGCAGTTGCCCAAAAGCCAATTGACGGGATACTACCGATGGATTGTAAAATTCATACGTGATATTGGTGTTTTTCCCGCTACCAAATGTGTTTACTGGGATTGCCCTGGGAGTAATGATGGCCATCATGAGTTCATTATCCTGATTCAGAGTGTCATCGGCAAAGTTGAAAAGAAGGGGGAATCTGTTTTCTTCGTCAATATAAGGTACCCAGGCCCTATGATCACGAGAAAGACCATTGTAGAAGCTTTGGAAGAATATGTCGATCTGGTCTTCATTGGCCTCTGTTCTAGGGAGGACAATTATGGCTTCACCAAAATTGAGGGGTGAGCGTGTTGCCAATTCCTCATCCCCAAGCACGTGGTCTTCAGCAATTTCTCGTGGGAATTGTTGGGTAAAGAAGTCCCATTGCAAACGTTTGTGCATATGGGCATTCAGCCACATGTTGATAAACCACCACGGGCCTCCTAAGTTGTCGATGGGTTCACCAAGCAAAAGTTTCTGAGACACTTGATGAAGAAGATGATAAGTGGAGCTCAGAAGGTATCGGCCAAGAGGGAACCTTACACCATTGGCCAAGAGTTCAGCCGCGGGGAGGAAGGCGTTGGTTGGTCCTACTGATCGACCACAGAAGATAAATTTTTCTAACCACATATTCAAGAATGTGGCATGTTCCGTCTGGTTAACGGTCCCGGTCCTCTGGCATTCTTGAATATATCCCGTCCAACCGCCGATGTTGCGGGTATTCACCCTATATTCAGATTTTCTGCCATAGATGGAGCCTTCATCGGCAGTTGAAATGTCCAAGCCAGTGAGCATGTAGACATCGGCAAGTGTGGGAGTAGCTGAGCCATGTCCAAACATAAAAGTGTTTGTTGTGTCTGACCAGAAGTAAGCAGCTGCAATCATCATTGACTCATTCTTTTGCATATCGGCAATGGATAGCCTAATGCATTGGTCTAGCTTCCGTTCTGCCCAATGTACTTGCATCGACCTGTTGACCCTCAAGTACCAATCTTTCCACCCTTTGGTGGTTTTGGGCTAAGATCGGAATGTATCTTTCCATAAATTCAGAGAGAAATTTTGGGCTCTAAAAGGGATTCTGTTAACCTCTGCATTAATCAGATCAGTTGGATCTAGGTTGCCCATTGGTCCTAGGCATTGGAAATGCGGCTGATCGGTTGGAATAACTAATTTGTTGCAAAGTTCCTAAGTTTAGAGGATCCGAAGAACAAAGAAAAAGAGAAAAAATTACCAACTGTATGAACTCACAAAGACCAGAGGAATCGAGGTAAAAAGTAACGGAAGTGAAACGAACCGCAGGGACGTTGAAGTTGATTGCCATTATCTTGAGGTAGATGGAGGCATGAGCTGGAGACTCGAGGTTGACGCTGGAGAAAAGTTCTTGTTGGTTGAGGTCGCACAGTTGTTCGTCGGAGTCGCCGCCGGAAAGAGAGAATGCCAAAGGTTGGAGTCTGAGGGTAGAAGACGAGCGTTCCGGAGAAATCTATTTATAAGCCGCTTGGAGTAGGGGTATTCTGGACTTATCTCTATGCCGCGCGCATGTGGGTCAAGGTGGTTCAGATGGATATAGTAACTGTTCGCACGATAATCAAGGGATTGTACAGATGATTTGATGGCAAGTAATCATGACTTGGAAGAGATCTCGGTACAGGATATTTTAATTCTAAAAATGGCGGCATTATTATGTTAGGATCTTGCCGATGGATTATTGTTTCGGTATCTTAACCATAATCAGGGCAAGAGTGGTTGGAAATTGTGCGATATTTACTGAGGTGCGTGAATCAGGACTAGATTTGATTAGATTTGATAACAGATCAAGTTTTGGCTTGGAGGATGAGTTACGGTAATTGGGCGAAGGCAAACATTATCTGGAGTAAATTTCGGAGCATTAATGGTTTTATACTCCGAAATTGGGGGGCATGTGTTGACACTGTTTTTTTGCACGTGTCAAAATGATCAGAGTGGGCTAATCGGCAGGAGGAAAGTTACTGTATACGCTGACAGTCGATGAAAATCAGCTTGTAAAGATGGTTGCCGATGAATGGTGGTGATCGATGGAAAGGTTGATTTAGACTCGGGCATTGCCGATGAGGTTGGAGATGTTATTGTCGATGCCGATGAAGGAAGGCTTGAAAACTACTGCCGATGAAACAGGAAGTATGCCGATGGAAAGGAGGTTGGTGAGAATTCCATCGTAATTGAGGCAGACAGGGAAATAGATAGGAGTTGATTTTCTTTTCTATATTTGTTAGAGTATGATTCATGTAAGAGTCACGTATTTCCTTAGATATGGACTTGGTGTCCTAGTCGTATTTGGTTATGTCTCTTTAGATCAGGGTATAAATATAGATTGAGGGGCAATGTAATATATATCAATCAATATCAAAACCAATTTTTACTCCTATTTGCATCTACTTACTTTTCGGCGACTTCGTCAATTTGCATATTTTTTCCTTTTTATGAGTTCTCATTGATTCGGCGAGTTGCATTGCTTTAGTGCGACCTTCGGTGATTCTCGAGTTCCGCGTGAGTACCTCTTGGCCGTGACTTCTGGGCGTATCGCTGTTGTCAGGACCAAAGTGCTCGTATCTTCATCCTTGTCGATTAACAGGTCAAATCGACTGGCACGCTTTGGATATCGATTCGGGTATTAGCCCTTTGTGTTTGCAGATCCACTTTTGCATCAACAGTAGCTAGGAATCTTCCCGTCCCCTGTTCTTTGCTTGTGTAGCACGGTAGTGACCTCCTGAAGCTCGAACCGAGCTCGGTTGAGGCAGCCATGGCTTGACGTCGCCAGTAGCCCACGCCGAAGCTCTGCCGTGCCGCCATCACCGACGACGAGCCCCTCCGCTAGGTCTTAGGTCTTGCCGGTAGCACCAATAGAATCACCTCATCACGGAGATCACGCCGGTGTCCTCGGTTTCGCCGGAAGAGCCGCCGTCGGCGAGCTTCACCGTGTTCAGCGCCGTCGAAGCCGCCTCCCCTGTTCTATCTCACTGACAAGCGGGTCCGACTGACAACCGGGTCCCACACGTCAGCGACTGCCTGTCCATAGGATAGTTCAAATTTTCAGTTTTGAATGCTGTTTTGTAAATTTTGTAACTCCCAATGTGTAGATCCAAATGGTGTGATTCAAATTTTGTTAGACTCACAGTGAGGTCTAGTATTTAAGAAAAATATGTCTTGAGCACATGATGTAGAAAGTTTGGATGAATTAAATAGGAACTTGAAAGGTGTTTTTGAATGCATGCAAACTTGTTTAAATCATATCTTGAGTTTCTGTGATCCAAAAATTATGAAATTTTGTGGGTAAGCTAGTCTTGCTTAGTAGAAGCTCTGATTAAAATTTGAGAGGCATTTCATGTATGGTTTTTGAGTTATAGATTTTCCCTTTATCATTGATGGATACTTGTGTGAATTTTTGTAAATTATCTAAGAATCCTATGACCATGAAACTTGATAGGCAGTATCTTAGTACCTTAAGGATGCTAGGAAAAATATGAAATCTGTTGCTTGACACTTTTCACTAAGGTTTCCTAATTATGCCATTCTAAGCCATTCTGCCTTGTTATTTTTGTGTAGGCTGTTATACTTGCTCAAATGGTGTGAAATTTTGATGGTAGTCTACTTAGAGCATGTAGTATCTACTGTAATTTTTGTAGATTTAATGGTGTAGTTTTCATATATGTTTACCATTTCCTCTAATTAATTAAATAAATTAAGAAAGGTATTAAAAGAAATGTTTTGGTGATGAACACCCTACTTTCTGGTGTTCTTGTGATATGTGTGATATGTGAGTAGAGTGAGTTTTGTCCAATTATGTGTTTGCATCATAAGTTAATAATTATTTTGTTTGCATTATGTCCTCTGGACAGATCTGGGGACTTTAGAAAGTTCCCCATGATATTTTGATTTGCTGTGAATGTAATGAATATAAGGGTTATAGATAATTTATGTATCTAGCTCCTGTCAAAATTTGAGGGCATTTGGCCTAGTAGTTTAGAAACTACAGCTGTTTAAAGTTAGGTTCCAGTTTTGCTTACTCTCTGCCTTGTGAGGACAGAGTTCTGTTGATTGATGAATTTGACCTGGTAAAGGTTTGAATCGTGCTTTGAGGTCTGAAAATGAATTGTAGACAATTTCATAAGCTTTCCAAATTGTCTTGTTGCATGTCAATTGGGTTTATAAATCTCTAGTTATGGCCAGTTTACTGTACCGCTACATAGTCTTCATTTTTCTGAAATACAAATGCTTGAGTGTATGCTTGTGCAATGTTCTCGTTGATTGTTTAGGGGTTAGCCTAACTTGAGAATATGCTTAGGTGCAGGTGCTAGGTCATTACCTGAAGATGAGCAATTATATATTAGGTTGTATAAACTTGGTAAGTAAAGTGATTTGAATAGGGCTTAAGTTGGAATATGCAAACTACAGCGAACATGTGCATTCCCCGAGCATCCCTGACATTCGTTCATGTGCATCCATGATATTTATCTTGCGCATTCGTGCAATAGGTGTGCCGGAGGGAGTGACATTGCTAGAGTTCGAGGGAACCAGCCAGGAGGAGGAGCCCAAGGTGCAGGAAGCCGACGAAGCAGCCGCCGTGGAGGAGTTGCCCGAGTGCCCTGACCACCAACCTTCCTCGTTCCTGAAAGGCAAGCCCCAGAGCATATTAAGCCTCCCATGTTTTTACAAATACATTGAGTATCTTTTATTGTTGATGATGCATTAAGTATAGGAATTGGTTGGAACCAATTGCTGCATTATATATCCTTCCTTGTCCAGATATCGCACTGGAATCATATTTAAGTTCAGGACAGGTTAAATGCTTAGCCATGCTTAGTGCGGTAGAAGTCAGGTGATTTCCTGTCACCTGCGAGCTTTAGGATGAGGTGGATCATGGTTGGCTATATTTGCTATCGTGGAAAAGAACCATGTGAATAATGAATTAAGACCGGGCGGAGTCTTGTGTAGGTTTGGACATAGTGACTCTGTCTGAGTCGTTTAAGGACCGATACGCTGTACGTCCTCATGTCATGTTGAACGCAGCCTAACACTTAGCTGGCCGGATAAGTCGTTCTGACCGCGAAGCCTAGTAACTCGACTCAGGCCGAGGACGCGAGTAGTGGCGTGCATTCTGGAGGTAGTAAGGATGTGCGGAGAGCCATTGGCATAAGTCCAGGGCGGGTTAGAGTCCCGAACAACCTTGGCAGAGTGGTTCTCTGAGAATGTCGATCTGTTTGGACTCGCGACTCCTGAATCGTACCAAAGGTGACTTGTTTGCGACCCTGACGGGGGAAGCAGGGTTTGTGTTTACGAATACCCCTCCAGCTGGATAGGAATCGATTCGAATCGCCGTCTCTCCCGGATAGTGAGAACTTGACTGAGCAGCGGCAACGTAGATTCAATTAATTTAACGATATGGTTAAATGGATGATGATGATAAGGTTGCCACAATGAATACCTGATATGGTTATTAATGTTTGCACCCTAATAAAATGATTGCTTAGTATAGGTGCTAATATAGTTGACAGGTTAATGGCTAAAAGTCACTGCTAGTTCAGGTTAAGAGTTGATCATTATTACTTATGCTTTTCTGCAAAAAGAAAGTGTCAGCCAGATCCACTACATTAAGCTATGCATAATCCTTGGTGTCATTTGTTTGGTTTTCGATGGGTAAGTCTAGCTGAGTACATTCCCGTACTCAGGGTTTATTCCCTCTTGTTGCAGATGACCTTCTATATTAGGGATTCTGTAAGTATTGTCTCCACCCGGCGGGTGATGAAGACTAGATCATGGGCATGATCTCTGTTCTCTTATCTGAATGCTTTTGCGGGCTATGATCAGCAAACCAGTATCTGTATTTGAACTTGGGTGTGTAAGTTAAACTAATTGCTTCTGCATGTTTTACAAGACTTGTTTTGTAATAACGATGACTTTGTGATGATGTAAACTATTTGCGAATGTCTGTGAAATGTTGTAACGTACGATATGTTATGTTGAATTACTGTGATCTTGGTTGTATGCAAGTTGGTTTGAAATCCTTCGAGATTTCAGTTGACTACCGGGTTTATATGGGCTCAAGTTCGAGAATTTGATCGTTTCAGCGATTGTTTTTGTACTTGCGCTCTTATAAATTGGTCGGTTCTGTGACAGCTAGTATCAGAGCTAGATTCAATATTAAACATGTCTTACGGCTATTTAAAACAAAAGCTTTTGTTGTTAAAATGGTTTTCAAACTTATAGTTATTTATAAGTGTTCAAAATCAAAAAATTTATGGTATACTGGTGATCACATCCCTTATAGCCCACTTAAGGACTTCTAGGTGGCTTATATATAATTACTAACTTGGGGGAATTGATTGTTTCTATTTCATCGTCCATGCGGCGTGATATTGCATGGGTGCCATTCGTTTGAATGGTAATGTATGGATCAATTGCCTCTACGCTAAGGTAAGTGTGAGTTGCGAGAGCATGACCATCCAACCGTCGGTCTAGGGGAGAGTTAGTTGTGGTTACTGGAATATTTAGATGTTGCATGCATGTATATATGAAGGTACTTAATTGTGGGTACATTTGTCGGGTAGTTTGGATACCGAAGTGTATATATCTGGGGATGTATATATGGAGAGTATCTTAGTTACTACTTGTGTAATTAGTATTATATCTTGTTGGGTTGGCTGTCATGAAGTTTTCTACAAGTACGCTAACAACGCACCGTGTAGATCGACTAGTTACCGCTAATTGAGAGAGCATATGTATGCCACCGTATAGTCCGCTTAAGCTTAAATTTTCATAGGTTTGTGAGGATGTACGGAATGCGCATGCATCATATTCATTCATGTCATTCATTTTGCATTACTCCCTCCCTTATAATTGCTTATCCCAAGTATAAAGTGCAATCTCTCAACAAAGTAATCCTCTCACATGAATTGCATCCCTTTTTGATACAGATGGCCGCCGCTCGTGTTTCCTACTGGTAGCAGCACCTTTTTGGACCAGTTCGGTACTTCCCACTTTGCTCTGGAGGGTGCTCAGTTCAGTTGGGTACCCGAAGGCACCCAGCTACACGTGGAGGCAGGCGGTACCATTGGGAGATGTACCATGGTACGTCATGACCTTTGTAGTGCCGCAAAACCCACAAGACCATTGTGGCATGGTGTGGAGCATTGAGACTGATGGACGAAGCCCATTGGAAGCCGCTCAGGTTGCTACACTAGATGTGCTGATGGATATAGCACAGAGCTTCGGGGGATGAGTTAGTGGGTGGACCTGCTTCATCCATTCCCCGAGTGTCTCCTACTGAGGCTGAGTGGACTCAGGACGTTGGTCAGGCCTTGGTTCGAGGCCGTGGCAAACGTGTGCAGAGCGACAACGCTGGAATGAGTGCTATGATGGCAGTCTTGAAGCTTTGTCGAGTCAGGCAAAACACCCTTTCAAGTGCGCTAGATGAAGCTGGCAAGGCAATGGAAGCCAGCACAAGTTTAGGTTGCGTGCCCGCAAGTATCGCCATAGGGCGGATGCATGTGGGAGAGCTCAGCAAGAAGTTGAGGAGATTCGCGGTATTGCAAATTATCATCTGCAACAGTGGGGTCAAACCGCACACGAGAGACGAGCTTCATAACCAGCTGATGAACCTCACTATTGAGAGAGATGAGGCTGCACAAGAATTGGATCGTGTGACCCGTCACCGGGATGCAGCTTTAGAGTTAGCTGAAGAAAGACGTCGGGGTTGGATTTTGGCTAACCACAACGCCTTTCAAAGGGAGCAAGCACTACAAGAACAGCTTGAAGAGCTTCAGGTTGAACACCATCAGCTGCACAACCATCTGTTTCCTATTCCTCATCCCATACCAAGGTATCCAAATGTGGGTGGACCTCAAGTGATTGAGGCCGATGAGGAAGAAGAGGACATGCAGATGGATGACAATGCAGCTGAGTCGGCAGATGAAGAAGAAGAGGAAGACCCAGAAGAAGTCCAAGGTGTCTCCGATGTGGACAGCGATCACTTCGACGAGTAGTTCGTTAGCAAGTTTCACTAGTTAAGCTTTTGCAGTCATTGATGTAATGAACTTAAGTACGAAGACTGATGTTGGATGTACCTTTTAATTCGAACTCGGCATGTAATGTACTTTAATTTGCTCCCTTCGGGATGCGTATCGTAATGGTTAAGTTTAAAGCTTGTCATGTTGGGATGCACTGCGTATGGCGCTAGTAATCTACTTGATGATATGGTGAATGGAGAATGAATTATTGCCTTGGTTTATTGTATGAAGTTTTCATTCTCGTCAGTAATTTAGTGTTGGCACCATTATATTGTTCCTCTCCAATGTGCTAACATCATCAATAATTACTGGTTGCGTATTGTGCAGATGCCTCGTACTCGTTCCACCGGTGCGGGTAATGATGATGATCTTCCTCCGCCACCACCACCCCACACCAATGGAATTGATAGCAATGCTTGTGGAAGGACAGCGCACTATGGCCGAGCCCCTCTGTACGATTGCGAATCGGGATGGCCATGGTCCACGCCAAGGACCAGAACCAAATCAATACGAGTGATTTCAAGGATTTCCTTGACACGAAACCCCCAATCTTCAAGGAGGCTGAGGAGCCCCTACAAGCTGAATGGTTGAATA